>NC_138980.1:109864454-110056954 GCF_964341445.2 Mesoplodon mirus | reverse complement strand
TTCCCCCCATTCTGAGGATTCTCTTTTTGTCTTGTTTATGGTTTCCTTTGCTATGCAAAAGCTTTTACATTTCATTTGGTCCCATTTGTTTATTTTTGTTTTTATTTCCATTTCTCTAGGAGGTGTGTCAAAAAGGATCTTGCTGTGATTTATGTCACAGAGTGTTCTGCCTATGTTTTCCTCTAAGAGTTTGATAGTGTCTGGCGTTACATTTAGATCTTTAATCCATTTTGAGTTTATTTTCGTGTATGGTGTTAGGGAGTGTTCTAATTTCATTCTTTTACATGTAGCTGTCCAGTTTTCCCAGCACCACTTATTGAAGAGGCTGTCTTTTCTCCATTGTATATTCTTGCCTCCTTTATCAAAGATAAGGTGACCACATGTGCATGGGTTTATCTCTGGGCTTTCTATCTTGTTCCATTGATCTATATTTCTGTTTTTATATTTCTACATTTCTATTTCTTTATTTATAATTTCTATAATTTATAATCTATATTTATAATCTGATTATATTTCTGTATTTATATTTCTATATTTCTGTCTCGCTAGTTGTAATTTACAGACTTTATTATTGTATGATTTTTTATTCAAAGCAAATTTTAAAAACAACAAGAAAATGTATAACCTGAACACTATGAAGTGGGTAAGTGGGTAGCTTTTCCTGTTCCTGAATAAAAATTTGGGTAAGTCTCATACAGTCCACTTTCAAGTTTAAGTAATAATTTGTTTTATAGTCAGCATGATTTTCAAATACAATATAAATCTATTTCAAAAATCAGAAATCCAGTACTTTTATCAACTTCTATCAATTGGTTTTATCAACAAATTATCAATATGACTTAGCATTAAATCATTTCTACCCAAGCTATTGGCAATGGGATAGAATACAGTCCTTTTCTCATTCCATGCTTATCATCAGCTGTTAAATGGCATTTCTGACCCTCCAGTGTCAGGTTCATAAAATATAGAGGATTTAGGCAAAGGGCACATTCTCAGCAGGTGGCAGATTTAGCTAACCATTGCTGGGGCTTTCACTGATTCCTCAAAGATTTCTATTTGCAGTTCTGATTACCTATGGCTATTTTTGAAATATAGTAATGTAAAAGTAGCTTGATGAACACGGTTCCAGATTTTACTTATACCTCTTTTCATAGATAGTCCTTAGGAATTGCTGCTGGGGTGATTCTGTCCCTCTAGGCAATGTTATCATACAGAACCCCAGATGATCATAGACCAGCACTCTCCCTTCATGTATGACACACCTGCAATCATGGGAAACACTCAAATATCATGTGTTCTAGCAAACTCTGGGAGTTCAGGTCCATCTCAATTCAAAAGCAACTCTTGATTTCTTGCTTTGTCACCAAATCAGCATGTCATCAACTCAATCTCCATCTTTCTCAAGGAAGAGGGAAGTCAGACCCAAATCCACCACACAAGTCTACCAACTACAGGGATCATGGATTAAGTCTCAATGTGTCCTTGTTAAAGAGGGCAGATACCCCCTATCCTTCTCCATTTGAGGAGGTGGACTCAAACCTCTTCAGCAACTCTCTGCAAAAATACCCCATAACTTTTCTCCCAACCTTTTTAAATCCTTCTTGTGGATGTCATAATCACCCTATTCATGGTTCTTAAGGAGTTACAGTAAATGGACAAGAACATATGTTAATTATCACAAAGACTTAGGGGTGTTACAGTTATTTAGTTCCCTACATATCAGAAAGGCTAAATGCCCTGAAACATACAGGACAATCCTATTGCTGCCTGGAAAGCTTTCCACCAATAGAGAAATGCTTATTAGTTTAGTCATTTTCTTTGAAAAAGTCCATATTTTTATCTGGCATTACACTTTGTTGTTTCATATCTATTGCATCTCACTACATCAGTACAAATTGTAAACTTTACAAAATAACAAATGTATATTTTTAAGAGAAGCAAAATCTGCTCAGGAGCTTAGGGGTGGTGGGAGAGATAACATCCAGTTAGGGAAATTAAGAGAGGCTTCATGGAGATGGATTTGAATTGAACGATGTTGACAGGTATAGATATTTACAAGTAGTGGGAAGAGGGCTATGTGTACTGAACTCAGGTTTCATGACTTCAAAAATCTAGATAAAACATGCATTTACATAACTCTCTACAGCAAAGGTACTCTTGAGATTAATAGTTTATAGTATAAAAAAGACCCATGCAAAGACCTCTCTTATCGCCTAGATTTATACTGCTTTGCTCTTTAGGTAATCTCTATACATACATAGTTGTCTGAAAACTATGATTCAATCTCATTTTTGATCTTCATGGGATTAGAAAAAGTTTAGGGTCATTTTGAATGCATAATAGCATTCTATCTCCATAACTATAGGCTCTTTTAATGCTAGATATGTTTCTGAAAATGACTAGAAAATACTTTTGTTAGTTCAGAATTTCCATTTAGTATTATTTGCATTGGGCCTCTTATAGATGCTTTAATTGTATGTCTTGTACTTCTGTCATCTTTGTTTTCCCTGGACTTGATTTTCTACATACCAGTCCCCACCACCACCAACAGGATAAAGGCACAACTCCTTAGCAGTGCTTACTAAGTCCTATCTTCCTTCTATCCCCAGCCTCATCTCTAAAGCCATACCCTCAGTCCCCAACATTTCTCTTCCAAATCTGATTATCTATTTGTAGTTTCCCACAAGAAATATGTTCTTTATCTGCAGTTAGTGCAACTGTAATCATGCCTTCCTCAATCTTCAGGTTGATTACATGCCACTTTCTCTAAGATGTTTTGGTGATTCCCTACACCCCAATCCTCGTACTATATTGAGCATCCCTTTTATTTTAACAACTTCTCAAGTCTTATAGCCGGCTATTTATTGTCTGTGTCCTCTCACTAGATTTTAAGTTCCTTGAAGATAGGAAAATGTATTGTTCACTTTGTATTCTTGGCACTAGCAGAGTACCTAGCACAAAGTTGAAGCTTAATGAACAATGGAAGAATAAAATAATTTAAATAAGCCACACAGAAGAGAAAATAAACTTTTCTTATTTTATGTAATAATATGCATTATATATTAACTTATGATTTTACTTCAACATTTTGTTTTATGTCTTAGATCTGTATCCCATCACTCCAATTCTCAGAAGACAAGGATGGTTTAGGATTTTAATTTTCTTTGTAAATATTTATCACAGGTAAATAGTCTCTTAAAGGTTATGGTAAATAATATTTTTAAGTGTTAAATCAAGGCTATTATGAGAGAAGTTTATTTTAAATATTCTATTTAAAAAAATGTTAAGCATCAAGTTGACTCTTGAAGATTCTGACTTCCTTAACTTTATGAAAGACCTACAAATTTTGTCTTTAAGCCTTAGATTTTTTTAATTAAATAAATTTAGCATAGTCTCAAATGTATATTTATAAAATGTATATGCATATTTATATATATATATATATGTAAATATGTATGTCTACATACACATATACACAGAGAAGAGAAGAAACTTTCTGTATATGAGCAGATAGAAAGGGGAAAAAAAGAGATGGACTGACAAAACTATGAAGATGTTTATGTTCTTATGCTTATGTTCTGATTCTCTGTGAATCAGAAGGGCTTGCAACACCAGCAATATAAGGGCCTGAAGGAAACCCCTCTGTGGGCTTCTGATGGAAAATAATAGGACTTATTTCCACAGGGAGAGTCAGAAGATAGCAATCTTAATGTCTCCATCTCACTTAAGGCTTTCTAATTGTGTGTTGCTCTTGAGGAATTTTATTTCCAAGATTGCATTTTCACAAACTTAAAAAAATTCTAAGATAATAGAGTCTTATTCAGCTTTTACTGAATAACCTTCCCCTTCTTTTCCCCTCCCCCATTATATTGCAAGCAATTAAATCTTAAAGTTAGGGAGTTTTTTCCACCTAGGGAACCTAATGAGGATGCATGTCCATGAAGATGTTTCTGTTGCTTTGATGAACTTGCTGAATACCACTGATCTGTATCTGGACCATCGCTTTTAAGCAAGTGATGTTGCCATTACACTGTGTCAAATTTTTTTTGGTGTTCCCCTGGAAACTCCCCTCTAGCCACTCAGTTATTCTCCTTCATCTTTAATAACTGTGTTTTGTCATTATTAAATGACCCATCAGGTTCTTGAATACCAGGTACTGGTCCTGCAAGTGTATGCTAAACGTAAGATGTTTAATTTTTTCTTTGTAGTCTGGAAGATACATTGCTGCCTAGACCCCAAAATACCTCAGCTATTATACTAAGTGCAAGTGGCTTATTTAATAGATCTTTTGTCTTGTCAGTACCTTCTTTTCTCTATGTTTTATATGTATAGTTATAGCACTTGAGAAACATTAAAATAGCAGAGGAATGTGCCATAGAGTTATTATAGATCACTTTTTTGCACTTCCCTGACCTCATGTACTAAATTGCTCTCCTTATAGAATAATAAAGCCTAAACTAAACTCTTAATTTCTGGATTCCGTTGTGCCCAATGTCACGCAGTGTAGCAATTAAATATTTCTAATCTTCATAATGTACTTTTGTCATTTTGAGGACAAGATTTATGTGATACATATTTAGTATATTTATTACTTACGTCAGCACAGATCTAAGCAGTAATAGATACTGTACTCAAAAAAGACTGTTATTGTTGACTGCCATTTTGACGACAGTACTGAAATGTATTGATTTACATTATCCTTAATTTGCAAGGAGTGCTTTACGAATAATAACAATCCTGTCATAAAGATAGGTTTCATTATTAACTCTACTTTATAGGTGTTGAAAGTGAGGCACAGAGAGGTTAAGTAACTTAACCAAGGTCACACTGCAAATAAGGAGAGAAGTCAAGATTAAAATACAGATCGTCTGACTCCAGAGGTTATGATCTTAACCATTACGATATGCACCACATGTACTTCCATATTAGGTGGTATATCACGTATGCATTACCAATATTATAGTCTCTCCCTTTTACACCTTTAATATTGATTATGATGATTTGATTTACATTATGAATTTCAACCATAATGAAAGTAAGTTTCCAGAGAAATTAACTAGTATTCATGATATCACCTTATTAAATTAAAACTAGTATTCTGAAACAAATCCCATATTTTTCACCTTGTTTCACATTACCGTCTGGGGCAGCTCTAGTCCCATTTTCATTTGGCACTCTCTAGTCCCTATGCTGTGGGACCTTGATATTACAGTGAAAATGACACTCAAAATGTTTTACAAACAACACAATCTTAAATTATACTCATGCCTTAGGCTGAATTTGTAGGCCAAGGAGTACAACTTCTATTAAGCTTTAATTTGATCAGAAATGCAATAATTAAAAGCATAAGGGCCTGAAAATGGGCACTAGTGACTTGGATGTGGCCTTTTGTATTCATACAAGAAAAGGGAAGTAAGTCCTTGGGCCTCATGAGGCAAGCGAGTAGATGAAACTTAGACCAGTATTTAAAATGTAACCTCAATGGAAAAAATATATATTTTTCCTTAGTAATGCTTTAGGATTAAAGTATATTCCATCCAATTATATTATAGTGACACGAATATTATTTTGGTTAGTAACTGAGCCAATATATCTTTTTTATCCTTTTGCTTTCAAATATTCTGTCGCTGTATTTTAGTTACCCTCTTGAATGCAGTATAAGACTTTCATAGACAAAACAGTGGCTCAAAGATGTCCATGTCCTGATCTCATTAATCTGTGAATGTTACCGTGCATGGCAAAAGGGACTTGCATATGTGATTGAGGCTATGGACCTCACGATGGGGTGATTATTATGGATTATCTGGATAGGCCTAATCTAAACACATGATTCCTTAAAAAAAGACAGACTTTTCTGGTTGTGGTCAAAAACACAACAATAGAAAATGGGTCAAACAGATGCAACATGAGGAAGACTTTATTTGCCATTGCTGAACCTGATGATGGAGGAAGGGGCCATGATCCAAGAAATATGGGAAGACTCAAAGACCTGCAAGAGGCAATAAAATGTCCGAGAGCCTACAGAAAAGAATGGATATAGCCCTACAGACACCTTGTTTTAGCCCAGGGAGACTAGTGTTGGACCTATGATTTAGAGAACTATAAGATAATAAAACTGTATTCTTTTATGGAACTAAATTTGTGGGAATTTACTACAACGGTAATGAAAAACTAACAAAACAGCTGTGTATTATTTATTTTATATCTCATCTGAGAATTCCAACTTTAAAATGTAATAATCTGTTTATATTAACTGTAAAAACTTATTTTAATAAATATATAAATATTATTTATATAATATTGTTTTAAACATATATCATTTTAATAAAATTTATTTTTTTGTTTAGAATAGGTTTTTCTTTTTAATGTGAAACTTAACCATGATACAGGTCATTTATTTGTGCTTAAAAAAAATAGGTTCATTGATGTATAATTGACATGAAAACTTCAGCCTTAATGAGATATAGTTTACACGTAAAAATGTCAACTTAATGAGGTGTAACTGACATATAAAATTGTAATTTTTTCATTTTTACTTTCTTATATAATTGTTTTAAAATGTATGTTGCTCTTCAATACCAATTTATTTATTTATTTATTTATTTATTTATTTATTTATTTATTTTGCGGTACGCGGGCCTCTCACTGTTGTGGCCTCTCCCATTGCGGAGCACAGGCTCCGGATGCGCAGGCTCATTAGCCATGGCTCATGGGCCTAGCTGCTCTGTGGCATGTCAGATCTTCCAGGACTGGGGCACGAACCCGTGTCCCCTGCATCGGCAGGCGGACTCTCAACCACTGCGCAACCAAGGAAGACCCCAATTTATTTATTTATTTGCTTATTTGTTTTTGTATTTATGTTCTTCTTTCCTGACCTCATCTGGTTTCATCAAGATTTTTATTTAACTGTCTTTCTTCCCTTCCATTAAATAGAGAGAAGTTTCTCTTTGTTTTTACTTCATTATTTTAAAAAGTCAAACTTATTTTGTATCTTTATTTTAATACAAACACAATAAAATATGTTTTCATTAATCAACTAAAACCTATTATTCTAGTTACTGTTTTATAGTGTTTTAAGTTCACCTTGTTTTTAAATATTCTCCAAATTTTTCATTATTGTCATTATGATTATATATGAGTCAATGATTGTTTGGATTTTTTTCCACAGGCTTAGTTCTTTCTTTGCTTATAATTGTTTGTCTCAGCTCACTCTTTCCTTTTGGATTTGATTTCCTTCTCATTGAATTCTAGTACGTGTTTACCACAAAAAATCAACTAAACACCAAAGAAGGCAGTAAGAGAGGTAATGAGGAGCAAAAAAGGTACAGGACATATGGAAAAAATAGCAAAATGGCAGAAGAGCAGTCTTTCTTATCAGTAATTACATTAAATGTAAATGGATTAAAGTTCCAAAACAAAAAAACAGTGATTGGCAGATGGATTTTAAAAAATGACCCAACTTACATAGCATTATAAATTTGTTCAAATTTATAAAATGTACAACACTAAGAGTGAACCCTCAAGTAAACTATGGCCTTTGGGAAGTTATAATGTGTTGACATAAGTTCATACCCTCTGCTGAGGGTTTTTAATGATGAAAGAGACTATGCATGTGTGAGGGCAGGAGGTATATGGTAAATCTCTATACCTTCCTCTCAATTTTGCTGTGAACCTAAAACTGCTCTAACATTGACTTAGATATCTGATTGAAAGTAAGCAAATATGTTCAAAGTAAAGAGATGGAAAAATAATATTCCATGCAAACGGTAGCCAAAAGAGAGCTGAAGTGGTTATACTAACATCAGACAAAATATACTTTAATGGAATGACATTATATACTGATAAAAGGGTTAATCATCAAGAAGGTATAAAAATTATAACTATGTATGCAACAAATAAAAGAGCCCCAAACTACAAGAACTGAATTTTGATGGAATCAAAGGTAAAAATAAACAGTTCTACACTAACAGGTGGAAATTTCAATACTTTACTTTCAATAATGGATAGAACATCTAGACAGGAAATCAATATGGAAATAGAGAACTTGAACAACACTATAAGCCAACCAGACCTACTAGATAAATATAAAACTCCAGTTAACAACAATGGACTATCATCACTCTTAAGCACACAGGGAATACTCTCTAGGAATGAACATATATTAGACCACAAAAAAAATGTCAAAACTCTTTAAAAAGTGAACTCATACAAAAGTATCTTCTCCCACCACAATGGAAAAAAGCTTGAAATCATAACAGAAATAAAACTTGAAAATCAACAACTGTGTGGCAATTAACACACTCCTTAACAACAAATGGATCAAAGAAGAAACTATAAGGGAAGTTATAACATATCTTGAAAATAATGAAAATGAAAACACCACATATCAAATCTTAGATAATGCAGCAAAAGCAATACTCAGAGAAATATATAGTTGTAAACACCTACATTCAAAAAGAGTGAACTCAAATCAATAACCTAACATTACATCTGGAGGAACTAGAAAACTAAGCCCAATGCTGGCAGGGGAAGAAAATAATAAAGATTAGGGTGTAGATAAATGAAATAGAGAATAGAAAAAAAATTTAAAAATCAATAAAACCAAAAGCTATTCTTTGAAAAGACAAAAAATTGACAAATATTTAGCTAGACCGATGAGAAAAAAAAAGAGAAAAATTAAAAATAATTAAAATCAGAAATGAAAGTAAAGACCACTAACTACCAACTTTACAGAAACAAAAAAGGTTTATAATAAAATATTATAAATAATTATATGCCAACAAATTAGAAAATCAAAATGAACTGGACAAATTTCAAGAAACACAAAAATACTTAAAATGATTCAAGAAAAAATAGAAAATGTCAACAGACATAAAATGAGAGATTAAATTAGTATTCAAAAACCTCTGAAGAAAGAAAAGTCCATTACCAGTTGGCTTCATTGGTGCATTCTATCAAACATTTAAAGAATTAATATCAATTCTTCTCAAACACTTCAAAAAACAGAAGAGGAGAGACTACTTCCTACCTCATTTTGTGAGACCAGAATTACCTTTATATCAAAACTAAAAAAAGAAATCACACACAAAGAGATTCACTGGATAATAATCCTTATGAATATAGATGTAAAAAAATCCTCCACAAAATACTAACAAACCAATTCTAAAAACATATTAAAAGAATTATACATCATTTCAGTGGGATTAAGTGGGATTTATCCAAGGAATGGAAATTGTGATAAGAAAATCAATCAATATAGTACATCACTTTAATAGAATGAAGAAAAAAACCATATGACTATTTCAATAGATGCAGAAAAAGACGTGACAAAATTCAATACACTTTCATGATAAACAAAAAAAAAAGCACTAAGACTAGGAATTGAAGGGAATTTTCTCCATATGATAAGGAGCATTTATGAAAAACCCACAGCTAACATCATACTCAGTGGTGACTGATCTTCAGATTCCTCTTAAAATAAGGAACAATACAAAGATGCCCAACACTGTTATAAACTATTTTTCTGAAAGTTCTAGCCAGAGTAATTAGCTAAGAAAAAGAAATAAAACGTATTCAAACTGCAAAGGAAGAAGTAGATCTATCTCTATTTGCAGATGACATGATTTCATATACAGAAAAAACAAAATAAAACAAAAAATCCACAAGAAAGCTACTAAAGCTAATAAGTGAATTTAGCAAAGTTACAGGTTACAAGATCAACACACAAAAATAAGTTATGTTTCACAAGTAATCAACAGTCCAAAAATAAAATTAAGAAATATATTATATTTACAATAGCTTACAAAGGATTAAAATACCTAGGAATAAATTTAGCTAAGAAGCTAAAAGTCTTGTACACTGAAAACTATAAAACACTGGTGAAAATGTTAAAGAATACTTAAAAAAATGGAAAGACATCTTGTGTTCTGGGATTATAAAACAATATTGTTAAGATGTCAATTTTACCAAAAGCAATCTATAGATGTAACACAAATCCTATCAAAACTCCAACAGCCTGTTTTCAGAAATAGAAAAGTTGATATTCAAATTCATATACATTTTAAAGAGACCTGAATAGCCAAAGCATTCTTGAAAAAGAAGAAAAAAACTGGAGTACTCCCACTTCTCAATTTCAAAATTTACTATCAAGCTACAACAATCAAAACATTGTGGTACTGGCATGAAGAGAGACATATAGACCACCAAAGGAACATAATTGAGAACTCATAAATAAACCCATGTGTCTATGGCCAATTGATTTTTGACAAAGTTATCAAACCCATTCAATGAAGAAAGAAGAGTTTCTTTAACAAATGGTGCTAAAACAACTGGATTGTCATATATAACAAATGAAGTTGGACACTTACTTCACAAAAATTAATTCAATATGGATCAATGACCTAAACATTAGAGCTAAAAACATAAACCTCTCAAAGAAAATAATAAGCAAATCTTCATGACCTTCAATTTGTCAATGGATTCTTGGATATGAATACCAAAAGCATAAGCAACAAAGTAGATAAATTGGACTCCACCTAAATTAAAAACTTTTGTTCAACAAAGAACATTATCAAGCAAATGAAAGAACGACCTACAGAATGGGAGAAAAAATATTTAAGAGTTATATATCTAATAAGGACTAATATCCAGAATATATTTTAAAACCTCTTACAACTCAATATCCAAGAGAAAACAACTGATTAAAAAAATGGGTAAAAGACTTTCATAGATATTTCTCCAAAAATACATACACAAGTGGTCAATTAACAAAAGAAAAGATGCTCAACATCATTAGTCATTGGGGAAATTCAAATCAAAACCACGAGATACCACTTTATGCTCATGTAGATGTCCATAAGGTTTTTTTTTTAACCAAATATAAGTAAAACTGATGGAAAAGCAAAGAAATTGGGACCCTCATACATTGCTGAAGGAATGTATAATGGTGCAGTCACTGTGAAAAACAGTTTAACAGTTCATCAAAAAGTTTAACAGAATTATCATATGACCCAGCAACTCCACTCCTAGATGTATACTCCAAAGAATTGAAAACAGGAGCTCAAGCAGACACTTTTATGCCAACGTTCATTACAGTTTATTTACTATAGTCAAAAGGTGGAAACAACAAAAGTGTTCATAGGCAAATAATGGATAAACAAAATGTGGTATATACATACAATAGAATATTATTCAGCCATAAAAAGGAATGAAGTTTTTATACATGCTACAAGACAGATGAACCTTGGCAATATTATGCTAAGTGGAATAAGCCAGACACAAAAGGACAAATACTGTATGATTCCACTTACATGAAATAAATAGAATAGGTAAATTCACGGACATGGAAAGTTACCAGTGACTGCAGTGACTGGGATTAGAGGGAAATGGGGAATTATTGCTTAATGGGAACAGAGTTTCTGTTTGAGGTGATGAAATGTTTAGAAATAGATTGTGGTGATAGCTACACAACATTGTAAATGTAATTAATGCCACTGAATTGTACATTTAAAATGCAAAATTTTATGTTATATATTTTTTATCTTAATAAAAAATTTAAAATAATTTTATACATACACAAATATGCTTGTATACATATAAAAATTCTTTTTTTAAGTGAGCAATGATTTATTCAATTTATTAATGAAGGGACCATCAGGATGGTAAGGCTGGCACCAAAAGAATTGGAAAAAGTAAATTGTTCCAAGTCCCTGAAAGAAAGCCTGCTTGAATACGATTGCTGATTTACATACAAAATTTTTAATATCCTACAGAGCAATAAACTGTAACCTTTTTAACCTTTTTATTTTATATTGGAGTATTGCCGATTAACAGCGTTGTGGTAGTTTCAGGTGCACAACAAAGTGACCCAGCCATACACATACATGTATCCATTCTCTCCCAGACTCCCCTCCCATCCAGGCTGCCACATGACATTGAGTAGAGTTCCCTGTGCTATAGAGTAGGTTCTTGTTGGTTATCCTTTTCAAATATAGCAGTGTGTACATGTCAATCCCAAACTCCCTAACTATCCCTTCCCTCCACTCTTCCCCCCCTGCCCCCGGTAACCATAAGTTCATTCTCTAAGTCTGTAAGTCCATTTCTGTTTTGTAAATACGTTCATTTGTATCATTTCTTTTTAGATTCCGCATATAAGTGATATCATACAATATTTCTCTTTCTCTGTGTGACTTACTTCACTCAGTATGACAATCTCTAGATTCATCCATGTAAATGGCATTATTTCATTCTTTTTTTATGGCTGAGTAATATTCCATTGTATATATGTACCACATCTTCTTTATTCATCCCTCTGTTCATGGACATTTAGGTTGCTTCCATGTCTTGGCTATAGTAAACAGTGCTGCAATGAACACTGTGGTGCATATATCCTTTCAGACCATGTTTTTCTCCAGATATATACCCAGGAGTGGTATTGCAGGTTTATATGGCACTTCAATTTTTAGTTTTTTAAGGAACTTCCATACTGTTCACCATAGTGGCTGTACAAATTTACATTCTCACCAACAGTGTAGGAGGGTTCCCTTCTCTTCACACCCCCTCCAGCATTTATCGTTTGTGGATTTTTTGATGATAGCATTTTGACTGGTGTGAGGTGATATCTCATTATAGTTTTGACTTGCATTTCTATAATCATTAGTGATGTTGAACATCTTTTCATGTGCCTCTTGGTCATCCATATGTCTTCCTTGGAAAAATGTCTATTTAGGTCTTCTGCCCAGATTTTGATTGCGTTGTTTGTTTTGATGATACTAAGCCACATGAGCTGTTTGTAAATTTTGGAGACTAATCCCTTTTTGGTCACATCATTTGCAAATATTTTTTCCCAGTCTGTGGGTTGTCTTTTCGTTTTGTTTATGGTTTCCTTAGCTGTGTAAAAGCTTTTGAGTTTAATTAGGTCCCATTTGTTTATTTTTGTCTTTATTTCCATTACTCTGGGAGATGGATTGGAAAAAATATTGCTGTGATTTATGTCAGAGAGTGTTCTGCCTATGTTTTCCTCTAGGAGTTTTATAGTGTCCCATCTCACATTTAGGTCTTTAATCCATTTTGAGCTTATATTTGGGTATGGTGTTAAAGAATGATCTAATTTCATTTTTTTTTTACACGTAGCTGTCCAGTTTTCCCAGCATTTGTTGAAGAGACTGTCATATAGTCTTTCTTCCTTTGTAGTAGATTAATTGACCATAGGTACATGGGTTTATTTCTGGGTTTTCTATCCTGTTCCATTGACCAATACTTCTATTTTTGTGCCAGTACCATACTGTTATGATGACTATAGCTTTGTAGTATAGTCTGAAGTCAGAGAGCCTGATTCCACTAGCTCCATTTTTCTTTCTCAAGGTTGCTTTGGCTATTCAGGGTCCTTTGTGTCTCCATACAAATTTTAAGATCTTTTGTTCTAGTTCTGTGAAAAATGCTATTGGCAATTTGATAGGGATCACACTGAATCTGTAGATTGCCTTGGGTAGTATTGTCATCTATTCTTCCAATCCAAAAACATGGTATATCTTTCCATCTGTTTGTTTCTTCTTTGACTTCTTTCATCAGTGTCTCATAGTTTTTGGAGTACAGGTCTTTTGTCTCCTTAGGTAGGTCATATAAAACAATTCTTAACAGAGAGTAAATTTCTGGGGACTGGGCAGGGGGAATTGGAGTGTCAGGTGGACTTTAGTTTTTGCTTTATGATTTTTGAACTGTTTTTATAAAGAAAATCATACATTTATAATTTCAAATATAATTTTTATATTTGACAATTCAGTGAATGACAATATAAGTCATTTATTATTCTTATACCAAGAATTTAATAATAAAGAAAATGGAGTCAAAAATATAGCTAAAATATGTAATAGTTGATTACAGTGTGACTTAAAATTTTTGTGATCACATCATAGATAATGAATGTGCTCTGTTTCTACCAGAGTATCTTTTCTATTTTTATTATACTTTTCTATTTATTTGTGTATGGTCTCCAATGTATTCAACATATATTCATTTATTTAATGTTTACTTAATGCAAAGTCCTGTGCTGGTAGTTTTCACACCTGGTGCCTCATCAAGGAGAAAGTACTAGACATATATTCAAAACTAGATTTCTCACCATACATCACTGACCTTTCCATTCAGTCCCCAATAGTGGCTATATTTTCATTTTGACTCTGGGTCTCTATGAAAGTTGACAGAATCAAAAGCTTCCATATAGGTTCAAGTATTAGAACTAAATCATCTGGTCAAAAACATTCACTCTGAGTTTTAGGTAAAACTTATGTCTTCAAAATTATATTCAGAATGACAAGATAGTAACTTGTATTGATTTGCAACTTCCTTTATGGAACTTAAGGCACATTGTTCAGGAGATAATAAATCTTTCCTTTGAAATAGGTCTTGTACTTGTTCTCAAAAGATACAGAGATTAAGTTATTCACCATCAAAACTTGCACACACAGAATAGAGTCCAGGAAAAAATGGTTTCTGGTTTAGATCTTCTTATGTGAATAAAAACTATCATCAGAGTCAGGACTCCTTTCGAAAGGAATAATAGGGTAGTCATTGCAGAAAGAATCCTAGAAAGCACAGTTTCATCTCCTTTTTTTTTTTTTTCTTTAAAAACAGATGAGGAAGCACAGATTCCGAGGGCAGGACCTGACTAGAATGGTGGCCTCCCAAGGGCTGAATGAGGACTCTGAGGCTCATCTTCATTTATATTTATTACATTCCTGTGAACAACTTTCTGACAAAGTAAGAAAGACATAGCAAAGCTAAATGAGGTAGAAATACCACAAATAAATCTATGTGTAGGTACTTTTTTTTTAAAAAAAAAACAGGACAAAGCTTCAAACACAATCTCTTCTGAGACATAGAACATATATACAAAGAGGCATCCGTATTTTTATTGTTTATAGCATCTTTTCTTACCATGCTTGGTTATTTCTAACAAAGACCACGTTTGCATCTGGGTGTCTCCTCTGTGTTCTTATGGGCAACTCGATTCCTGGATTCAGGTTACTCTGGTTTTTCTTATTAGGCACAAATTATATTTAATATGCAGAAAAGAAAAAAGACTAACTAGAGGTTTAATATGATTAATTTTAATTCCGATAATACTAAGATTTCTTTGGCTGTTATTCAAATAGTTACATGAAAGATGGGAACTAGGTCTTGACACATTGTTCTAACTTCACACAGAGTGGATCTAGGGACTGGTTTTGAAGTGAAGAACCTCCCTGTGACAGCTAAATGCCAAACTTGTGGTCTTGAAAATATAAAACCATTATTTGTTTTCTTTATCCCCTTCCCCACTGTTATATCTTCTGCTTCTCCTGCCCAATTTACAAGACTCTAGGCTCCGAAGACAAAGTGCAACAAAAAAATGGCCTCAACCAGCATTGATTCTTATTATTCATATATTATACGGCAAAAATTCTCTGACACAGTTGAGTAGTGGCTATAGCAAGGGGTGAATAAACAATCAGTTTTTTTGTGTGTGGCCATCTCTGATAATATTATTCTGCATAGATTTTTTTTTTCAGGTGGAAGCTAAAATCACCAACTGAGGAGAAAAGACTTTCAGTGTCAGCGAAGTTAAAACATGTCAGCATCAGTTCCTTCTGCGAATATTGTCTCACATGAAAGAAAGGATGGATTGAATTCATATCTGAAACAAGACAAGATTTTACATCTGACCTCATTATGTGTTTCTCTGGAGTGCATCCCTGGGTTTCTGCCGGAACTAAAATGTGTTGTGTGGAAACCAAATAGAAAACAGCTCAATACTGCCATAACTGATGCATCTTAATAAGATGGGGTATTTATTGTTTTACCACAGTCATCTCTTAACTCTAAAAGTCATAATGATGTGCTGGATCCCTTTGTTAAAGCAATCCCCTTAAGTGAAGGCGTGTACTAATGAAAGGGTTTATGCTGCCTGGCTGGAAGCAAAGATGAAGTAGCACTGCTGTATATCACAGATTTATATGGAGAATTTTTTATAGAAAGATTTTTAGAAACTCAACCATTGCATCCTTATAAATAATTAAACATACAAATTATCATTGTCACATACAGCTGGTTTCCTTTTCTGTGAGCAATGGTAATCAATTCAAGAACATATTGCTTTAAAGGGATTTATAGCATTTTTCATTATTCCTGATCATACTAGAAAATTATTCAGAGGTCAGAAATAATAGAAATTTTCCTTTACATTAACCTTGTGCTGCATGGAGAGATTTCCTATATGGTATTATATCATAAAAAAAGCATCTTTTTTTCAGTTTTGTTTGTACAAAGGCTTAAATGTATATATGCATGTATATATTTGCATATATCATACTAATGGATCAAGAAACGTGCCAGTATTTATATTATTATTGTATGTAAATACATATATGTGCTTATATATACACAGATTATCATTTATTTGTTTTAAATATAGTCAATATAGGGAAAATAGTAGTTGGAATTCCAAAATATACCACCATTAAAATATGTTTCCATGACCTCTGAGCTATTCTGTAAATTAATTATCATTATCCTTAAGAATGAGTCACTGGCAGTAAACTACTCAAAAGAGGTCATTACACAGATCTCTGTATATAGATTTTGATATAATGAGATATACTATTTTAGTGAAATTAATATCAGTCTTTCATAGTTCCACTTAATAATTTGACACAGAGTTTATATTTTTAGTTGCTACAGCAACACGTTGTTAAATCAATGTTCATTTTATAAAATAATAAATAACAAATTATAGAATCTAATGAATAGTTTAGCTTGGACAAGTTTTGAGGACTTAATGGAATTGTTTGGTCAGTATATTTGGTATGGGCTCTAAAAACTACTGGCACCTAATGAACCTTTTTAATTTACCCACTTGAGGAGAATTAATCTTTTGGAAACTAAAAGGCCATGTGATCTGTGACTCTTTTTATTTTATAAAAAAATAACTAGTTTATTAAAAAAGCAAATACTTAGGAAATGCATACTGCATACCAGGCATTGTGATTAATTAATGATGGGAATGCAGAGATTAGGTTAAGGTCCCTCCAGTCAAGAGGTCACCCATCAAATACAGAGCTCCTGCTTAGTGCAGAACTGTTGTGAGAAACTAAGTTAAAAATTCACATACTTGGGGAGGAACCGAGATGGTGGAGTAGAAGGACGTGTTCTCACTCCCTCTTGCAAGAACACCAGAATCACAACTAACTGCTGGACAATCATCAACAGGAAGACACTGGAACTCACCACAAAAGATACCCCACATCCAAAGACAAAGGAGAAGCCAAAATGAGATGGTAGGAAGGGCACAATCACAGTAAAATAAAATCCCATAACTGCTGGGTGGGTGACTCACAGACTGGAGAACACTTATACCACAGAAGTACACCCACTGGAGTGAAGGTTCTGAGCCCCACGTCAGGCTTCCCAACCTGGGGATCCGGTAATGGAAAGAGGAATCCCTAGAGAATCAGAATTTGAAACCAAGTGGGAATTGATTGCAGGACTTTGACAGGACTGGGAGAAACAGAGACTCCACTCTTAGAGGGCACACAGAAAGTAGTTGGTGCATTGGGACCCAAGGGAAGGAGCAGTGACACCAGGAGAGACTGAACCAGACCTACCTGCTACTGTTGGAGGGTCTCCTCCAGAGGTGGGGGGGGTGGCTGTGGCTCACCGTGGGGACAAGGACACTGGCAGCAGAAGTTCTGGGAAGTACTTCTTGGCATGAGCCCACCCAGAGTCTGTCATTAGCCCCACCAAAGAGCCCAGGTAGGCTCCAGTGTTGGGTTGCCTCAGGCCAAACAACCAACAGGGGGGAACCAAGCCCCACCCATGAAAAGTGAAGCAGATTAAAGTTTTACTGAGCTCTGGCCACGAGAGCAACAGTCAGCTCTAACCACAACCAATCCCTCCCATCAGGAAAATTACACAAGCCTCTTAGATAGCCTCATCAACCAGAGGGCAGACAGCAGAAACAAAAAGAACTACAATCCTGCAGCCTGTGAAACAAAAAACACATTCACAGATAGAGAGACAAGATAACAAGGCAGAGGGCTATGTACCAGATGAAGGAACAGGATAAACCCCCAGAAAAACAACTAAATGAAGTGGAGATGGGCAAGCTGCCAGAAAAAGAATTCAGAATAATGATAGTGAAGATGATCCAGGACCTCAGAAAAAGGATGGAAGCAAAGATCAAGAAGATGCAAGAAATGTTTAACAAACACCTAGAAGAATTAAAGAACAAACAAACAGAGATGAACAACACAATAATTGAAATGAAAACTATACTAGAAGGAATCAATAGCAGAATAATTGAGGCAGAAGAACGGATAAGTGACCTGGAAGACAGAATGGTGGAATTCACTGCTGAGGAAGAGAATAAAGAAAGAAGAATGAAAAGAAATGAAGACAGCCTAAGAGACCTCCGGGACAACATTAAACACAACAACATTCGCATTATAGGGGTCCCAGAAGGAGAAGAGAGAGAGAAAGGACCAGAGAAAATATTTGAAGAGATTATTGTGTAAAACTTCCCTAACATAGGAAAGGAAATAGCCACCAAAGTCCAGGAACTGCAGCGAGTCCCACACAGGATAAACCCAAGGAGAAACACGCAGAGACACATAGTAATCAAATTGGCAAAACTTAAAGACAGAAAAATTATTGAAAGCAGCAAGGGAAAAATGACAAATAACATACAATGGAACTCTGATAAGGTTAGCAGCTGATTTCTCAGCAGAAACTCTACAAGCCAGAAGGGAATGGCATGATATACTTAAAGTGATGAAATGGAAGAACCTACAACCATGATTACTCTACCCCACAAGGATCTCCTTCAGATTCGATGGAGAAATCAAAAACTTTACAGACAGGCAAAAGCTAAGAGAATTCAGCACCACCAAACCAGCTCTACACCACCAAACCAGCTCTACAACAAATGCTAAAGGAACTTCTCTAAGTGGGAAACACAAGAGAAGAAAAGGACCTAAAAAAACAAACCCAAAACAATTAAGAAAATGGTCATAGGAACATACATATTGATAATTACCTTAAACATGAATGGAGTAAATGCTCCAACCAAAAGACACAGGCTTGCTAAATGGATACAAAAACAAGACCCATATATATGCTGTCTACAAGAGACCCACTTCAGACGTAGGGACACATTCTGACTGAAAGTGAGGGGATGGAAAAAGATATTCCATGCAAATGGAAATCAAAAGAAACCTGGAGTAGCTATATTCATCTCAGATAAAATAGACTTTAAAATAAAGAATGTTACAAGAGACAAGGAAGGACACTACATAATGATCAAGGGATCAATCCAAGAAGAAGATATAACCATTATAAATATATATGCACCCAACACAGGAGCACCTCAATGCATAAGGCAACTGCTAACAGCTCTAAAAGAAGAAATTAACAATAAGACAATACATGGGGGACTTTAACACCTCACTTACAACAATGGACAGATCATCCAAACAGAAAATTAATAAGGAAACACAAGCTTTAAATGAGACAAGAGACCAGATAGATTTAATTGATATTTATAGGACATTCCATCCAAAAACAACAGATTACACTTTCTTCTCAAGTGTGCATGGAACATTCTCCAGGATAGATCACATCTTGGGTCACAAATCAAGCCTCAGTAAACTGAAGAAAATTGAAATCACATCAAGCATCTTTTCCAACCACAACGCTATGAGATTAGAAATGAATTACCAGGAAAAAAATGTAAAAAACACAAACACATGGAGGCTAAACAATACGTTACTAAACAACCAAGAGATCACTGAAGAAATCAAAGAGGAAATCAAAAACTACCTAGAGACAAATGAAAACATGATGATCCAAAACCTATGGGATACAGAAAAAGTAGTTCTAAAGGGAAGTTTATAGCTATACAAGCCTACCTCAAGAAACAAGAAAAATCTCAAGTAAACAATCTAACCTTATACCTAAGGGAACTAGAGAAAGAAGAACAAACAAAACCCAAAGGTAGGAGAAGGAAAGAAATCATAAAGACCAGAGCAGAAATAAATGAAATAGAAACAAACAAAACAATAGCAAAGATCAATAAAACTAAAAGCTGGTTCTTTGAGAAGATAAACAAAATTGATAAACCATTAGCCAGACTCATCAAGGAAAAGAGGGAGAGGACTCAAATCAATAGAATTAGAATTGAAAAAGGAGAAGTTACAACAGACACCACAGAAATACAAAGGATCAGAGATTACTACAAGCAACACTATGCCAATAAAATGGACAACCTGGAAGAAATGGACAAATTCTTAGAAAGGAATAACCTTCCAAAACTGAACCAGGAAGAAACAGAAAATACGAACAGACCAATCACAAGTGATGAAATTGAAACTGTGATTAAAAATCTTCCAACAAACAAGTCCAGGACCAGATCACTTCACAGGTGAATTCTATCAAACATTTACAGAAGAGCTAACACCCATCCTTCTCAAACTCTTCCAAAATAATTGCAGAGGAAGGAAAACTCCCAAACTCATTCTATGAGGCCACCATCACCCTGATACCAAAACCAGACAAAGATACTACAAAAAAAGAAAATTACAGACCAATATCACTGATGAATATAGATGCAAATATCCTCAACAAAATACTAGCAAACAGAATCTAACAACACATTAAAAGGATTGTACACCATGATCAAGTGGGATTTATCCCAGGGATGCAAGGATTCTTCAATATATGCAAATCAATCAATGTGATACAGCATATTAACAAATTGAAGAAGAAAAAACATATAATCATCTCAATAGATGCAGAAAAAGCTTTTGACAAAATTCAACACCCATTTATGATAAAAACTATTCAGAAAGTGGGCATAGAGGGAACCTACCTCAACATAATAAAAGCCATATACAGCAAACCCACAGCAAACATCATTCTCAATGGTGAAAAACTGAAAGCATTTCCTCTAAGATCAGGAACAAAACAAGGATGTCCACTCTCACCACTAAAATTCAACATAGTTTTGGAAGTCCTAGCCATGGCAATCAGAGAAGAAAAAGAAATAAAAGAAATCTAAATCAGAAAAGAAGAAATAAAACTGTCACTGTTTGCAGGTGACACGATACTATACATAGAGAATCCTAAAAATGTCACCAGAAAACTACTAATCAATGAATTTGGTAAAGTAGCAGGATACAAAATTAATGCACAGAAATCTCTTGCATTCCTATACACTAATGATGAAAAATCTGAAAGAGAAATTAAGGAAACACTCCCATTTACCATTGCAACAAAAAGAATAAAATACCTAGTAATTAACCCATCTAAGGAGACAAAAGACCTGTATGCGGAAAACTATAAGACACTGATGAAAGAAATTAAAGATGATAACAATTAAAGATGGAGAGTTACACCATGTTCTTGGATTGGAAGAATCAATATTGTGAAAATGACTATATTACCCAAAGCAATCTACAGATTCAATGCAATCCCTATCAAATCACCAATGGCATTTTTATGGAACTAGAACTAATCACCTTAAAATTTGTATGGAGACACAAAAGACCCCAAATAGCCAAAGCAGTCTTGAGGGAAAAAAACGGAGCAGGAGGAATCAGACTCCCTGACTTCAGACTATATTACAAAGCTACAGTAATCAAGATAATATGGTACTGGCACAAAAACAGAAACATCGATCAATGGAACAAGATAGAAAGCCCAGAGATAAACCCACGCACCTATGGTCAACTAATCTATGACAAAGGAGGCAAAGATATACAATGGAGAAAAGGCAGCCTCTTCAATAAGTGGTGCTGGGACAACTGGACAGCTTCATGTAAAAGAATGAAATTAGAACACTTCCTAACATCATACACAAAAATAAACTCAAAATGGACTAGAGACCTAAATGTAAGACCAGACACTATAAAACTCTTAGAGGAAAATATAGGAAGAACACTCTTTGACATAAATCACAGCAAGACCTTTTTTGATCCACCTCCTAGAGTAATGGAAATAAAAATAAACAAATGGGACCTAATGAAACTTCAAAGCTTTTGCACAGCAAAGGAAATCATAAACAAGACAAAAAGAGAACCCTCAGAATGGGAGAAAATATTTGCAGATAATCAACAGACAAAGGATTAATCTCCAAAATATATAAACAGCTCATGCAGCTCAATGTTAAAGAAACAAACACCCCGATCCAAAAATGGGCAGAAGACCTAAATAGACATTTCTCCAATGAAGACATACAGATGGCCAAGAAGCACATGAAAAGCTGCTCAACATCACTAATTATTAGAGAAATTCAAAGCAAAACTACAATGAGGTATCACCTCACACCAGTTAGAATGGGCATCATCAGAAAATCTACAAACAACAAATGCTGGAGAGGGTGTGGAGAAAAGGGAACCCTCTTGCATTGTTGGTGGGAATGTAAATTGATATAGCCACTATGGAGAACAGTATGGAGGTTCCTTAAAAAACTAAAAATAGAATTACCATATGACCCAGCAATCCCACTACTGGGCATATACCCAGAGAAAACCATAATTCAAAAAAAGACACATGCATGCCAATGTTCATTGCAGCACTATTTACAATAGCCAGGTTATGGAAGCAACCTAAATGCCCATCGACAAATGAATGGATAGAGAGATGTGGTACATATATACAATGGAATATTACTCAGCCATAAAAAGGAATGAAATTGAGTCATTTGTTGAGACGTGGATGGATGTAGAGAGTGTCATACAGAGTGAAGTAAGTCAGAAAGAGAAAAACAAATATCATATATTAACACATGTATGTGGAACTTAGAAAAATGGTACAGATGAACCAGTTTGCACAGCAGAAGTTGAGACTCAGATGTAGAGAACAAACGTATGGACACCAAGGGGGGGAAACCACGGGGGGTGGGGATCGTGGTGTGCTGTATTGGGCGATTGGTAGTGACATGTATACATTGATGTGTGTAAAATTGATGACTAATAAGAACCAGCAGTATAAAAAACAAACAAACAAAAAAACAACTGATACTAAACTTTCTTTGGGTTATTTGTATGGAAATATGTTAATATAAATGTTTCAGACATTACATGACATTTCTAAAAATCTTATATGTTCTGGTATAATGTTCTAAGTCATAATTCTAGTTATTACCTTTAAATGTATATCTCAGAAATAACTAAAAAAAAATTACGTACTTGATAATTTACCCTCTAGGAAGTGGCACCTCATTCCCCACCCTTGAGATATAGTGACTCATTTCCAAATACAAGAATAGGAGAGAGAAAAATAGTAACTTTACAGTGGAGAAACCTGGCAAACACGTTAACCAAGCCATGAAGGCTAACACTATCAGTGATGCCCTGTGGATATTAAGTCCCTGTGACATATGATATGAAGAGATCTTTATATCTCTGTTCTTTCCAAAAATTCATAACCCCAGACTAGTGTGAGATAAAACAACAACAACAAAAAAAACCCTAGACTTAGGTGATGGTACTGCACGATATTTAGCTAGTACTCCTTGAGACTGTCAAGGTTCTGATAAACAAGAAAAGCCTGAAACTCTTTCACAGGCCAGAAGAGTCTGGGGAACCAAGATAACTAAATGTAACATGGTTCTCTGGCTCGGGTCTGGAACAGAAAGTGGACATTCAGGAAAAACTGGTGAAATGCAAATAAAGTCCATAGATCAGGTGAAAAATAAAACAATTTACATATTAACTTTAAAGTCTAACAAACAGCTCTGTTAAAATAGGAAAGAGGAACTGTCATTGCATCAACAGCAAATCAATTATAAACTATGTAGTGGTGAAGAATGGGGGAAACTCAGCATTCCATTTGGCCAGACCAATGTCACACAGCAAATATGGTGTCCCTGATTACAACATGCGAGTCCATAATTAAGGATCCTGAAACATCCTCAGCCAGTGGTTTGCAAACTGTTTTCTTCAGAAAACTAGAAATTTCTGAGAGAGCAGTGCTGATCAGTGAAAAGACATGTCATTAGACATGTCCCTATCTCCAACTCAACTATACTATCTTAGAGTCACATAATATTATATTGTGCAAGAAGGATCCATGGCTTAGAACAAAATAGAAGAAAAATCAGTATGAATCTACATAAGTGCTTATGGAACTTTAATGGGTATACAAATCACAGGACATCTTGGTAAAAGCAGGCTCTGATTCAATAAATCTGAGATGGGATCTGAGATTTTGCATCTCTAACAAGTGATATCCACCCCAGGTGATGAGAACACTGCTTGTCAGAGAACAACACTTCAAGTAGGAGGGTTCTAGATCAAAATTTTAAACTGTTGTCTTATCCATAAATTTCATAGAGGGAAATTTGCTGTTATTTTTAATGGGCTTTATAATTTTTACTAAGGTAACGTTCTTCATAGTTAGCTAGTAACGTTCTTCATAGTTAGCTAGTTTCTGGTTGGAAAAAATATGAAAATGGGGTTTTTTGAGCTACAGTCCTCTCCATTTTTGATCCCTCAGTAACTCCAATCTCACTCTTATTTCCCCTAACCAACCCCAGAACCTTGACTTCATGTAGCCAACTTCCTTCAACCATCTTCTCAGCCATCTCATCCTATAACCAGTCATTTCAACAATAATATTTAGCTCAACTGAGATGTTCCTATGCCAGTTACATTTTGTCATAGCCCATGCCCAGCTCAGTCTCAGGCAGTGTTCAGTATCAATTACATCTTTATAGAAAAGGGAGGAAAGTGGATGTTTCAGGTTTTTTAAAAACTCATGCTTTTATATTTCATCTGGGCATTTGCCTCACATTTTAAAAATGTACTTCAGGTTGATTCTTATTAGCTTCTCCATAGGGTGTTCCAAGCTTTCTACCACCTCACGGGCCAAATTTTAGTCCCAAACACTTAGCACTCAGTCTATTTTCTGCTTCCCAAAACTGAGATTCTTGAGCTTAAAACATCTTTGCCTCAATCCTGATACTCCCTCAAACTACTGAACAATACATTTCCTTCAGAACAGATAACAAATCAGTTGTCTGACTGTTGTCATGAATGTCACTTCCTGTTCTTGTTCTCCAAGAAGGTCACCAATGACCATTTGCCAATTGCCATGATATTTGTTTTTTGCTCCATTTAGCATCTGACACCATGGGATAGCTGCTCTTAGAAATACTTTTGGGCTTCTTCAACTTCAGGTTGCTTTCTGAGCTTCTACCCAGTTTTTTATATCTGCATTGCTGGCTTTTTTTTTTTAAACGTTTACTGTAAAAGACAGTAATTTGCAAAAGTTATATTTGACCTCTAGAATCTAATTACCTGCTTTTGAATCTTAGTACTAACATTTTCTAGTTTTATGATTTTGAGCAAGTTGCTACACTTTATGTGTTTTCCTGTTTTCATCTGTAAATTAATGGTTGCTGTTATCTATCTCATAGGATTGTTTTATGATTACATGAGTTAATATGTAAAATGCTTAGAACTATGTCTGATAGACAGTAAGTGCTAGATAAATGTCAATTAGTCCTATCACCTATCTGCAATCATTCGTTTATATAGTTTATCCACCCTCATTTTATCAACCATCTCTTTTAGATGTCTCACATCTATCTGTATCTCTAACTCAGAGTTCTTCAATATTACCACTATTGACATCACCACTATTGAGCCAAACAACACTTTATCGTGGGGAGCTGTCCTGTACATTGCAGGGTTGTTGGCAATATCTCTAGCCTTTACCTATTAGATACCAGTAGCAACCCCCAATTGTACCACACATACACACACACAAAATTATCTCCAGACATTGCCATATATCTCCTGGGGCCAAAATAGCCTCTAGTGGAGAACCACTGTTCGAATCCTTTTCTGTCTAAGGATATGTTTCTATGAATGTCTCTTTGATGCCTCAACATATGTCCAAAGCCTAATTTACCATATTCTCCCCCCAGACAAGTTTTACATATTATTTTATCTACTGTCCCAAGTAACTATGATAGAAAACATAGTAATCTTGATTTTATTCTCTCTTGCTTTCTACAATTTAGTAAGTTGTGTAAAATATGCAATCCCAATTTTTTTTTTACCACGCATTTCCACTGACATTATTGGAATCAGCTCCTCATTCTTTTGACAGAGTTATGTGGAAACCCCCCTCAGTGGTAGACATACCCTAGTGACAGTAGAACAAAGATCCAGTCACCACGAATCTTATACCCTAGTGGAGGGAATAGGTAACAAGTGAATAGGTTAATCAACTGTCTGATTTTGAGTAGTGATATGTTTCATAAAGAAAATAAAGTAGCATAAGGGAATAGAAGAAGAATGAAAGATGGTCTTTTAATCAGGGGGTTAGTAAAGGCATCTTGGAGAAGGTAACATTCCAGCGCCTCCTGTGAATAGTCTCATCATGCAAAAACCTGGGGATGGCAGCAGACATAAAAACCTTGGGGGGCCTCCCTGGTGGCGCAGTGGTTGAGAGTCCGCCTGCCGATGCAGGGGATACGGGTTCGTGCCCCGGTTTGGGAGGATCCCATATGCCGCGGAGCGGCTGGGCCCGTGAGCCATGGCCGCTGGGCCTGCGCGTCCGGAGCCTGTGCTCCGCAACGGGGGAGGCCACAACAGTGAGAGGCCCGCATACCGCAAAAGAAAAAAAAAAAAAAAAAAAAAAAAAACCTTGGGGTGGCAACGAAGTTGGCAATTATGAGAAAGAGCAGCAAGGTCAGGGTGTTGGAGGTTATTCAATATATGGGGTACTTGTCCAGGTTGGATTTAAAAGGAAAGACAGGAAGCAGATTCTAAAATAAATGCACGAGCAAAAAGTTCTACATGTCACCAAAAATGGAAAGAGATGAAGCTAAGATGATGAAATTTTAGTGAATCACTTGATTTCTTTGATTTTCAGATTTTTAATTTTTTTTATTTTTTAGCTATTATGTATTGTGATTGTGGAAAAGACAAAAATATATTTTAAACAAATTTATTCATGTATTTTATAAAAATTCTCCATTGATATAATAGAAGTTATATTCAACTCCTAGTTTAGAAGAAAGTCAATATTCATGTTACGTTTATGAAATTTTGACAGTTCTATAAATAAATATACATCCAAAGATACTTCAAAAGCATTTGAAAGACAAAATAGTTTCATGTAATTACTACAGCATTAGAATTCTCCATGAAAAACATGGGAATTTTAGTCT
The DNA here is from genome assembly GCF_964341445.2 of Mesoplodon mirus. Classification (NCBI taxonomy): domain Eukaryota; kingdom Metazoa; phylum Chordata; class Mammalia; order Artiodactyla; family Ziphiidae; genus Mesoplodon; species Mesoplodon mirus. Next base: position 110,029,740 of record NC_138980.1, on the reverse strand, counting down.
AATGTTATTAAAATTAGCTTTACAAATCCAAACTATGAGGCAGACCAGAGAAATGATTTCAACATAGCAATTACACATTGCACTTATGTTCTGTAAGTGATTTAATAGGTAACATACTTTTTAAAATTAGCATAGTTCAAAAAATTAGCTCTGAATGTTAGCAGTGCCTGAAACGACTGCTTAAAATTAAGAGTGTGCTGATGTTTTGCCTTCGAAATTTATTTTTTTGCCCCTCCAAACTCTCCTTGCCCCGCTGTAAGAATTTATTACTCAAACACTTAAACTTCCTTTGGGCAAAAATACAATGTAAAAAAGCTGCCTGGGATAAATTTTATTAGATCACTTTTTTTTGTCTTCTGTTTGTTCTATGGTTATTGTTTTGTCACCTTTGCTTTTTAGACTTGAGTTGTATGTATTCAATTTCTGCAGATGAAGGGGTAAACTAAAGACAGAATGGCAGACCTAATTTAGAAATCTCCTACTTTTGTGCACTTAAGTCAAATCCTTAACTTGATTCTAACGTAGGGTTTTTTTTTTTAATTTATTTACAGATGTCCTCATTAGCCTTCTTGCTGTGGAGATATATACCTTTCTTGTTTCTATTAGTCCCCATCAGATTAAATTACTTACATCAGGGCACTATTACACTTCTACTCGAGCTAGTGCTGCGGAGGAAAACAGCACTGGTAGGGGGTGAATGGTTATCAAGAGAAAGTTTACTTTCAGTGTTAAGAATTAATTTAGCTGAATTGGTGCAGTGAACGTGGTAAACACAATCCCCTCACTGCTGTTTGTCAGGGTGTGTTATATCACCCTGGATTGCTTTGTCAATAATCTGCCTGGCCTGTGAGCTAAAAATCTAAGATTGCTTGGATGACTGACAGGCTGGAGATAGCTGATAATTCTAAGGAATTGAAGGTGTAAAATCTTTAAGGACCGTGTCTACAGTATAAATGCCAGGGTATCTCCACATCACTCTGTACTTACAAAGGCAACAGCATTGTTAATGGCAGCCTGTCTGTCCATCAAGTTTGCTACCGGCAGATTTATCCCTCTTTCACTCCTTATCTTTCTTTGCTGTGTTTATTTTGAAACCAGCTGCAGAATAAATTGCCTCTTGTCTTCACCTCCTACACTGAGTACAATGATATGTTCTGTAAAGCTTAAGATCATGGTGTTTTTCAAGCACTCCTTTTTCAGAACACTGACTTCTAATTTTGTTTGTTTATGAATATGTATTGTTTTTTTTTCTTCTGGGGGGGCTTTTAGCAGAACACTAAAAATGACTTATTTATTTGGCAGGTGCTCAGGATCTAGATAAAGGTGTGTGTGTGATATTTCATAGAGAAGAAAAAAATAGAATTAAGATAATTGTGTTGTTATTGCTCTGAATAATTCATTAGATCTGCTCTGTTTTAATCAAATGATTAAAATTAAAAAACAGCCAAATAAGCTGAAAAATTATATTTCTATTAAACAACTTTCAGAATTTAATAAAGTTTTAGGTCTCCCTCTTTTATGAACATCTGCTCATTTTTACTTTTCTAACTTATGACTGGGAGGAAAGAAGATGATTGTGGCTGGACAGATTTAAAGATCAAAATTAGAATTTATATAATGTCCAAGTCCTACTACAAACCTGAACCATCTCATGATGCTGGTGGGAGTATAATTTGGGCCAATTACTTTGGAAACTTTTTGCTAAGCTTACTATTAAGTTGATCATACACATATTTTTGCACTAACAACTCCTCTCCCAAAGGTATATAGGTATACATTCTCAAAAAAACATGTAAAAAAAAAAAAACAACAAACATTCGTAAAAGTCAAACAATGCCCCAAAAATATGTATGTAAAGTATATACATAAGATATATATATATAGTACATGTATAAACACTATTTTTAATATGGATAAAATAAAAACAAGCAAAGTATGATCAACAGTAGAATGGATAAATTGTGTTATATATTCATCCAATGGAATACTATACAGTAATGAAAGTGAAAAATCTGCAGCTATACATGACACGTAGATGGATCTCACAGACATAACATGGAGCCCAAGGAGCCAGGCATGTCACTCAATCGTCCTGTTCATGTAAAGTTCAAACCCGGCCATAAATAGTAAGCTAGAGGTGACTCTTAGGGCATGAATTGGGCATGAGGAGACTCTGGGATTCTGGTAATGTCCTGTTTCTTCACATGGATGTGGTTAGATGTTGGGTTTGTTTGTTTGTTTGATGGGTTAAAATTTATGAAGATGTACACGTATTAGTGAACTTTTCTGCATCTATGTTAATACTACAAAAAATTTTAGACTTTTAAAAGTGCCCATATTTTCAGGTAGTGTTTGCAACTAGATCCTAAATTTTAATTATCAGGCATCTCCTATATTCTCACTAAACAGTGTTTCTTGGTTATTTGCAGAAGCAGACAAAGGTAAGGAAAAAAGCAAAGGGGCTTTAGATAAAGGTAATAATCTATGAAAAGTACACATATATGACCTGAGTAACAAAGAGTTCTCTGACTATTAAGTCATGGGTATTTAGCCACACACACATGTAGGCACATGCACATGAACACACACTCATTTGTGTATATTTAAATGAACATTGTGGCCTCCTAAATTAGTAAATAATAAAGGCAAACATTCATCAGTCATTATTTTGCAATATAAAAAGTTCTTAAATTTTGCTAATTATCTGAAAGTCAATAGGCAGCCATTTTTATTTGGACTGGATATTATATGCAATAACAGAAATACCATTCATTCATTCACAGAATCTTTTTGAGGACATACACTTCTGAGGTGAGCATTGTGCTAGGGCCAAGGATATGGAAGTAAGATGCAGAGTCCCTGCCTTTCCATGGAACACAATGACTTTTTCCTTCAATAAACCTGTCAGCTGTTTAATATATACCAGTATTTTAATGCTATTTCAGAATGTTTCACTGGCTGCAGTGTCTGACTCAAGAAGTTGCCCAGTGGTTTATGCACATTTTTAAAGTCTGACCCTTAAGAGGTGCATTAGTCAACTTGAGCTGTTATAACAAAAGTCCACAAACTAGATGGTTTAATCAATAGATATTTATTTCTCACAGTCTAGAGGCTGGGAAGTATTCTTTCTGGCTTGCAGGTGGCTGACTTCTCATTGTAGCCTCACATGGCTGAGAGAGAGAACTAGTTGTCTAGTCTCTTCTGCTAAGGACGCTAATCCAGTCATGAGGACCCCACTCTCATGACCTCATCTAAATCTAATTAACTCCAAAGGCTGCCACCTCAACATACTATCACACTGGAGGCCAGAGCTTCAACAGATGGATTTGGTGGGGGGGGGGGGGAAACAGACATTCAGTCCATAACAAGAGGCAATATTTTGCAATGACATATTTTCAAAGAACTGTATTTCTCTGTCTGAGCCTTCTGCCTTTATTTCACTGCCCTTCTCCCTTCCTTGCCTTTTCCTTTTCAACAATGACATGAAAAAATAGTAAAGAATATATTTGCAAATTTCAATTCATTTTATACCTGTGACAGTAATTATGCAGGCAAATTCATTACTATCATTACCACTAGACTTTTCTCATTACCATTGCTTTGATATAAACTAAATGAAAAATTAGAATAGAAATCTATCATCACAATTGTCTGGTATGTAAAAAATGATTTTATTCCTTAGAATGATGTCATCTCAAATTGTCAAATTAACTGGAAGATGTAGTTTCTAGACTCTAAAACTTGATTTGATTAATTTTAGTTAATATATTGTTATAGAAAAAACAAGATATCATTATAAATCTCTGTCATTTTGAAAGTTTTAGTAACTTTTTTAATGTGGAAATGGTTTAGGAATGTTTAGTTCAATTTTGTCTTAAATAAACTCCATTTTCTAGTTGAGCTATATTTATGACAATGCAAAGTTAGATTCCACTATGGCTCTTTCTAGTAGTGTTAACTAATTCTACCTCACCAATAAACCAACCATACACATTTAATATAGTGTCTTAAATAATGTTTGGCTGCATGTCATCAATGCCAAATTTTTTAAAGGTCTGAAATATTTGGACTACATAGCTTTAAACATCCAAATAAATGTTAAGAAGGTGAAAATTGTAATGTGTGTTTCCATATATCTGCTGGGGTATAATCAGAATGGACCTGAAGCAAACCTTCTATTCACAAAAGTTTACTCTTTCTTTTATCTGAATTATTTCAGAAATCATGCTCTATCAGTCTGTATACAGAATGAACACTGTGAAGACAATGATTTTTTTTTTCGCCCTTGGGCTTTGAACAAATTGTAGTGTATCTTGGGAAACTTCCATCATCTTGAGTATGACAACAGTAATCATTTCAAAGAAGTGACCCAGGAAGACACAACTAGTTGGATGTAGGTGGCATGCTAAATAAAACCAGTTTGTTATCTTTACTACTCCTATAAAGGCTAGAAGATAATAATGGCTGATAAGCCTTAATAAAGGACATAGAAGGGCATTCTAGGTGAGAGAACACAATATACACAGGCATGTAAATGAGAGATGTGCTCAAGAAACTTTGGTTAGACCAGTTTGGCAAATAAATAGAGCTAATTTAAAAGAGAGTAATGGACAATAGCCAAGACATGGAAACAACCTAAGTGTCCATCAACAGATGAATGGATAGAAGAATGAAATTTGCCATTTTCAGCAACATGGATGGACTTGGAGGGCATTATGCTAAGTGAAATAAATCAGACAGAGAAAGAGAAATACTGTATGATATTGCTTGTACGTAGAATCTAAAAAATACAACAAACTAGTGAATATAACAAAAGAAGCAGCCTCACAGATATAGAGAACAAACTAATGGTTACCAGTCTTTTTTCGGGGGGCAATATAGGTGTGAGGGATTAAGAGGTACAATTAGGTATAAGATTGACTCAGTGATGCATTGTACATCATGGGGAATATAGCCAATAACTCTAAATGGAAAGTAAACATTAAAAATTATATAAATTTTTTTTAAAAAAGAGAGTTACATAAAAGGAAGGATAGGTTGAAGAGAAATGTAGTTCTAGAATAAATAAATTTGGCCAGAGAGAAACTATTAAAAATATTTTAGTATATGTATAACCTGAAAATGGTATTTTTAGATGTTTATCTAAAGACATTTAAGACATTTAACAAGGACAATGAGCTAAGTAAGGGAAGACATGAGCAGAAGGAAACCTCTTGAGTGGCTACTGCTATACTTTGGACTAAAGGTGACTTACAAGGGCCTGAGTGATGTTATATTATTTAAACAAAAGGTAGGATGAATAATATAAGATTATATCTGGTTGAACTGCATGTCATGAATAATTTTTTAAAATATGTGTCATAAGAACTAGGCAAGCAACTTATAGCCGTTGGGTATATCATTTTACAATATATGAGATATATTGAATTTTTGTATTTCCATTACGTTGAAAATTTGCCATCATTCTATCTAACGGTTTATGATTCACAAAAATTTTAACCATATATAGCTATTTCATGATGATATTAGAAATATATCCTCCCACTTGAATAGACTCTAAAATGGATATCCATAAACAAATAGAGCCAAATCTACCCTATAACAAATAGCATTGCAATAACTTTGAGCAAATTTACCTCTTTAAGCCTAATTCCTTCATCTGTAAGTTGGTAACAATAATGGTACTTAGCTCTAGGGTTGTTCCAGTTATTTGTTACTATGCAGCTATGAGGGCCAACTGGAATTTTTAACATGGTATTTGGAAATCTGCTTTGCCAGATCACTATCTTTCACTTAAAAACAGCTGATAATTTTGCCAATTGTTTTGCTACTATAAAACATGGGCTATCATCATTCTATCCTCCAGTAGCAGTTTAATCACTGCTTTTTCAACCTCCAACAACTATGTCCTTGTTCCTTTCTAGATTTTACCTAACCTCATCCCAAGGCCAATGTTACATGATTTAGATTTTTTTGTAAGGGAGCATCCATGCCCTCAAAACTTAATGACTTGAAGCAACAAGAATGTATTATTTCTCTCAATTCCTAGATTAAATTCTGCCATCCTGCCTAGGCTTACTCAGGCAGCTGCTTTCAAATAGTGAATTGGATGGGGACTGGACTTCGCTAGGATGGCTGGCCTTCACTCTCCTTGGGGTCTTTCATCCTAAGGACGCTGGGTAAGGTTTCTTCACTTTGTGATAAAAGAAGCATTCCAAGAGGGCAAGCACCAATGTCTAAGTGCTTATCAAGTCTATTTTCATCCCCTATGCTGATGTCATACTATCAAGTAGGTCAGACTGCCAAAGTTAGAGTCAGTGTTAGAAGGGACCAGAAAAGGGAGTGGGGACTCATGGGGGTCATTACTGTAACAAACTATTACAACAGCCTACTGTGGATTAAATGGAATAATGCATAGAAAATTGTTAGTGTATGCCTAGTATATAATAGGTACTCAGTAAATGTTAACTATTGTTGAAACTTAGTAATGGTATCCATGATTATACATTTAACTGTCAGTCTCACAAAGGAGCTATTTTACTTACTCCTTATAAAATGGTTTTAACAATATTCTTGTGGTCTGCCTGTTTTCTCTCAACACCCATCTTGACTCAACACTTGGTACTTGGATACAGCTCCTAAAGCAATTTCAGTTTCAAAATGGATCAATAAAAAGTAGATATCTTACTGAAGATTCCCTAAGGCAATAGATAAGAAAATTTACACTATACACCATATAGCAAAATGTACTTAAATTCTCCGTTAGAATTTCCTATTCTTACTCAGATTCTTCTGTCTTGTAATGTGCTTTATCTCCTCTCTATTAAGCCTCCAAAATCCTTCCTTTCGTTTAAACAGTTCACTTTTCCTCTTCACTAAGTATTCATTACTCAGGTAAACAAAAGCCTGCTTGGTAGCCTTAACTAAAATCATATCTTTCTCCTATCAGATATGCCTCCAGCCACATCCCTCTAACCTATTCAAGGAGAATGGGAAAAAATCTGAGTTTTAAAAATCAGATGTACTTTAAAATAAAGAAAAACAAATTTAAACAAAGAAATGTTAAGGATTAGACGATCTAATACAATGCAAGTTAGGTGTTAAGGAAACAGAAGAACAAGATAGTTTCAATGAAATTATTAGTTCTCATGTCCGACTCTTCCAGCTGACCATAAACAAAGCGCTAGGAGAAATGAACCAGCACACACATTTCAAAGTGCTTCAGGACCACAAAGTAGGAAGCACCTGTGAACGTCAGCAATGTGGGCTTTCACTCTGAATAGAATAGACCCAGCAGCATGTATTGGCAGTGTCATATACAGTGCTTTCTTGAAGCCCTCTACTTATTAGAGTCTTTTCTTTTGTATTTCTCTTTCCCACTCTCTCTCTGAACTTGAACTGATTGCCTCTGTTGTGTACTAACTGCAGACCTTCCCTGTGACCCCTGACACAGAATCAAACTCACAGTTTCTGCTCTCACACCTGCTATTACCCTTTCCTTCAAATACACGATTTATCCTGACAGTAAGTAAACTTATCTGGAGAAGTATTCCTTGTGGAACTGCAGTGTGTCTTTTGGATTATCTGAAAGATCAAGCTTTAAGTTCTCCTTTGATACTAAACATAAGCCTTTTCCTTCTATGAACAAGCTTAGAATGTACCTTTTTATTTCAGGTGGAAAACACTTTGGAGGGATGATAATAAGCAGCATTTAAGTTTATATATCGAAGCTGTTTTGAAACCTCCTATTCTGCCACATCAGTCTGATATAAAAGATAATGTTGCTCAAGAAATGCTATAAAAATATCTTTTTAAGTGAGAAAGACATTGGTTGTTAGAATAAATCCTCTGTTGATCAAACTCTTTTTCTTTTTAAGGAAAAGTAACAAGAGAAAAGAGTTGAGAAAGCTTTACCAGGTAAGCAAGTTTTTTTTTTGTTTGTTTTGTTTTCTGTGAAACACTATGACTTCTAGACAAAGTAATCACCATAAGTTTGAGGAAAGAAAAATTTTTGTGTTTCACATATATATGATGGATTTGAAATGCCACAAATAGCCATTAACAACATTTTTCTGAGCTGAAAACGTTCAATAACTAGATTGTCTATAACAAGATTATCTTACGAGAGAGGTAAATCCCGCATTTTGGACCATGATAAAATAGCATGGCTGAGGGAGAAACTGTAGAGGCAAGGATGTGAATAAATTGGTGTGGGAGGTCAAAATAGTCTAGCATGTTCCTCTGTACTCATAACTTTGCATTTGTGTGCTTTTTATGTTCCTTAAAATCACTCAATTTATTGCACTGAAATTAAGCCATTTACTCATATATAATACATCAGACTATGTATTTATTAATTTATATACTGAAAATAATTCTTCCCTTCTCTCCCAGTTTCTAGCTAAAAGTTAAATGATATATACATATATTATCATATATTGTGAAATCTGGGATCTTTACACAATCTTCCATATATTTTAACTGAAGTTTCACACATAACAAAAGAATCAGTAATCACTAAGTAGTAGGGGGAAATGAACAGATCTTCAGATTTCCATGAAAATTTTAACCTGAAGTTAAGAAATTGATCCATTGTGTGTCAGAAATGGTTGCAACTTTATACCAGAAACAAAATAAACTCAAATGGATTAAAGAATTGACCATAAGACCTGAAACCATAAGACTCCTAGAAAAGACTATAGGCAATAAGCCCTTCACAGTCTTGGCAATGATTTTTTTGGATTTGACACCAGAAGCAAAAGCAACAAAAGCAAAAATAAACAAATGGAACTACATCAACCTAAAAAGCTTCTGCATAGCAAAGGAAACCATCAACTAAAATAAAAGGCAACCTATGGGATGGAAGAAAATATTTGCAAATCATATATCTGATCAGGAATTAATATCTATAATATATAAAGAACTCATACAACTCAATAGCAAAAACATAATCTGGATAGAGTATTTGAGTCAACATTTTTCTAAACAAGACATACAGATGGCCAACAGGTACATGAAAAGGTGCTCATCATTACTAATCATCAGGGAAATGTGAATCAAAGTCACAATGAGACATCAACTCACACTTGTTAGAATGGCTATTATCAAAAAGACAAGAAATAACAAGTGTTGGTGCAGACGTGAAGAGGGATCTCTTGCGCACTTTTAGTTGGAATATAAATTGGTACAACCACTATGGAAAACAGTACAGAGGTTCCTCAAAAAATTTAAAAATAGAATTATTATATTATCCAACAATTCCCCTTCTGAGCATTATCCAAAAGGAATGAAAACACAAACTCGAAAAGATTATCTGCACTCCCATATGTACTGTAGCATTATTTACAATAGCCAAGACATGAAAACAACCTAAGTGTCTACCAAGGAATGAATGGATATAGAAAATGTGGTATGTACATATACACAATGAAATATTATTCAGCCATAAAAAAGAGTGAATCCTGCCATTTGCAACAGCATGGATGGACCTTGAAAGCACCATGTTAAGTGAAATAAATCAGACAAAGACAAAACCTTATGATCTTACTTATATGGGAAATCTAAAGCAAAAACAAACAAACAAAACAACAAAAACAAAAATCTTAAAGCACACTCATGGATACAGTAAAAGATTGGTGCTTGTCAGAGGCAGGGAGTGAGCTTATGGGTGGGAGAAATGAGTGAAAGTGTTCAACAGGTACAAAATTCCAGTTATAAAATAAGTTCTGGGGATGTAGTGTGCAGCATGGTGACTCCAGTTAAAAATACTGTAGTGTATATTTGAAAGTTGCTGAGAGAGTAGATATTAAAAGTTCTCATCACAAGAAATTAATTCCAACTGTGTGGTGATGGCTGTTAATTAGAAATAATGTGCTGATCATTTTGCAACATATACATATATTGAATCATTATGTTGTACATCTGAAACTAACATACTGTTATATGTTAATTTTATCTCAATTTTAAGAAAATAATTGAAGAAGAACTAAGTTAAAGGTTGTATACTACTAGATATAAAGACTATCTATGAGGCTTCAGTATTCAAAACAATGTGGTATAGATGCAGGATAGGCAAAGACGCCAGTGGAATAGAAGGAAGTATATATAGATTTAGATCCACATATACATAGCCATCTAATTTAAGGCAAAATCACTACTGCAATGAAATGGAATCTGAAAAATAAACGATGTTTAATCAAGGTAATCCATTTAGGGAAAACAATATTAAATCCTACTTCACGTGATATACAAAAATCAAGTCAGATGGATCATAGACCTCAATGTGAAAGGCAAATAGTAAAGCTTCTACAAGATAACATATAAAAATATCTTCCTGATCTTAGAATAGGCAAAGATTTCTTAAATAGGATATTAATCATGAAGAGCACTAACCTTAAAGAAAAAGTATAAGTTGAACTACTTTAAAATTAAGATATTATTTTCAATTAAAAATATAGAAAATGAAAATGCAAAGTATAGAATGCGAGATTTGTTTCTGTTTTTGTTTTTGTTTTGCAATACATACACATGAGATGGACTTGTATCCAACACATAAAAAAACTCCTACAATAAAAAAAGACAGAAAGCTCTATAAAAATAGACAAAGGATTTGAAAAATACTTTCAGGAAAGGGGATATGTGAATTGCTTGTATGCATATGAAATGTTGATCAACTTAATTACTTCTCAGCAAAGTGCAAACTAACACCAGTGAACTACCACTGCACACCCACAAGAATGGCTAAAATGAAAAGGACTGACTACACTGAGTATTACCAAGAGTGTAGAGCAATTGGAATTCTCATTAAATGCTGGTAGAAGTATAAATTGGTACAAATACTTTAGAAAACTTATTGAGAGTATCCACTAAAGCATTACCTATGATCTATTTAAAAAAAAAAAAGGGATGTAACTCTATCTGGTGCGTACAGAACAGTTTGAGAAAACGCCGTTAAATTAATGTAAATATTTTAACGATATTGATTAGTCTTTGGAATTTAGTAATCACATGAAAATCTCAAAAATGTTAGAAAAGAGAAGAAAGTATAATAAATTAATTAAATATAACTTACAATATCTGTTAACATCTTAAAATATTTCCTTCCAAGATTCTTTTTCCAAGCGGAGAAATATGCCATTATAATGTTTATTTTCAAAAATTGGAACCATACTATAACTATACACATGGTGATGTATCTGGCTTTTATCACTTTTACACATTTTATAAGTATTTTATATGATTATTCTTTTGTTTTGGATATTTGTAAAATTTATACATTTTAAAATATGAATAACAAATGAGTGGAATTACTACAGTAAAGAATAGAAACATTTTAAAGCCATGAGACATTTTATAAAATTATATATTGTTAATTTTATACCAATTTTTATGCCACCCAGCAACAGCATGTTCATAGCACCCTGACCACAAAAAATACAAAATTGTTATTTTGCATTATATTTTTCTTTTGCATTATTTTTTTCTTAGAAATGAGGCTTTGTTTTTGTGACCCTTCATAGCTTTCTTTTATTTTTTGAGAATGATTATTGTTCAGTTTACTCACTGGTGGTTAATATTGTTTTATAAATGACTAGTGATTTTAATCTTTCCTATGATATTGCATATAAATTCTATTTCTCAACTTGTTAATTTAAAAACTTTTAACATAGTTGAAGTGGTTTATTATTGTGTCACCTTAACCAGGATGAGAATGTTTCATAATTTCCGTACTGTATGGTTCTAGATTCATATTGGCCACAAATAAAATTTGAATGAATTTGGAAGGTAGAAATGAAGCAGCAGCCATATTTTTTATGCTCAGAAGATTAGTGTAGAGTACCATGCATTGTGGCATCTCACACTTGTACTCACCGATCTGCGGTCTCATTTTGATGATATGGGGAGCCTCCTTCCAGCTTCTTATAGTTCTGGGCCAGGTGAGTGTGCAAGTCGTGGTAAAGGGCTGCAGCTTCCCTTGCCTGTTTTCCCTGCAGTAGTTGGAGACAGAGAGAATTATGCTGCTTCCAGTTCACTGTAGTGGGTCCCTTATCCTAGGTATTGTATGTATCCAGCTTTCCTTTCTACTACTGATCTGACTGATACATAATGGCTAATAGCTAATGGTTTCACTCTCAATATCAAAGCATCATAGAGATACCTATTCCAAGTTCAATAACTGTGCAAGTGCTAGTCCTTATATAAAAATCTCTTACTCTGTATCACTTATGATGTTCTGCTTCTTTAATCAAACTGTTAGAGAAACTGTGAATGGAAGGAGTTCTAGATATGTGCTGTCCTACACAGAACCCACTAGCCACATGTGGCTGTAGAGCAACTTGGAATGTGATTAGTCAGAAATGAGATGTGCTGCATCTATAAAATACACGAGATTTCAAAGGCAGTAAGAAAAAATAAAAACATTTCATTAATAATTTTTATATTGACTACATGTTGAAATGATAATGTTTTATATATAGTGATTTAAATTAAATTAATTATTTAAATTAATTTCACTTTTTTAAACATTTTTAATGTGGCTACTAAATATTTTAACAATACAGAGGTAGTTTGCACTTGTGGCTCACATACTTTTACTGGACAGGAATGTTCCAGAGGAACAAGACCTCAGGAAAGAGTTCTCAGAATTGGCTCTAAAATATCTGGAATTGGTTTCTGATCTGATAAGATTAAAGGTTTTCTGACTCTATTTCCATTGGTGAATAGAACTCACATAGTCCAAGGAAAGTATTGATAAATCAGATACTTAATCATCATCTGTAGACACCTGTAGTAAAGTACCTACAGAAGGCAAAGCTTTGGGAGAGCAAGTAGCTAGTTATCGAATATTATAGTGAAACTAAGGCATATATCTTACTGGGATGCATGGTTTCTTCTAAGTGTATTGAAGAACTTGGGGAGAAAAATGTTAATGCAGGGTTTGAAATTCTCAGCCCAAGATCTGGATAAAGGACCAGAAAGATTCGATGGCTGCCCCCAAAGAAACACTACATCTTGTAGTGACAGGACCAAAATTTCTGCAAAACAGATGAAAAGTCTAATTCTAATGATGGTTGAATTACAATGGAAATGGTATCCCCAAAGTTGTGGGTTCTGTAATATTAAAGATTGAGCAGTCACTGAGAAGGAGTAAGATGCTGAAAAAGGAATTGGGACAAGTAGGCTGACTTTGGTGAAACTGGAGACATTAAATCCCTAAATTCTGCTGAGCTTCATTTGACAGTAGAAGCAATCTTTCTTCTCCTGACTGAAGAAGTTAGACTCTCTTTGGATGAAGAATGTTACAAATATTTGGATTCAGTGTATTAGCTCAGGTAGTTGGGAATGACTGGAGAAGTTTGTTTGACTTGACTGAAACCAAGAGCCAAATGTGGTCTATACTAAATAACTTGAAATACCAGGATATCATTGGCACAATATAAGGGAAAACATAGGGATATTGGAATGTTACATTAGGAGAACCTGATCACCAATCTCCTAAATATTTACTTGGAGGGCCCAGGAGTTGGTCTCTTCACCAACACTATGTGGAAAGCATCTGTGGAAGAAGTAACAATGTCCTTGAAGATTTCAGTGCTGGCTACCCACTGTAGACCTGGACCTACCATAAAAACTGTTACCATCAAACTGAGCTTCCCAAATACAATGGAGATTAGTAGATTGTGTAAGGGTAAAAGGCCAGCATTTAATTACCAAACACAAGGCAAGTATATTCACAGTAATGAGAAGCCGAGCCAAGTATAATCAGAGATCACTGGTGTTGGCTAGTTGATCATAGCATCCCTAAAATTGAAATAGATGGCCAGCTTCCTAAAATCTTACTTGATTTGTTGAAATGGAAAATCACTAGGTCTGGTGAACAGGAATCTGACTTGAATTACAACATGAGAGGGTCATAGCTCCTTCACCAATTCCTAAATTTGTCAGTTCACAAGCCCAAAGCTTGAATAAAGGAGGCCAAGTACTCTTGAAGAAGACATTGCTACACAGCCAAGGTTTTATACTGTAAAATTTTTCTTCTAATTTTCCCAAATGTATCTGAAGTCATTTACCAGTGTGGCTGTGCTTTGGGGAAGAGGAAATAAAAAGGCTTTTCTGGGATTACTGAACACTGGCTCTAAACTGACACTAATTCCTAGAAACTCACAGTGCTCAGTTCACCTCATAGTGGGTCCAGTGGCTCTCAGCTCCAACTTTGGTTGTTTCCCCACTTCCAGAATGAACAATTGGAATAAAGATACTCAGCAACTGGCATAATCCCATGTCACTTCCCTGACCTATGGAGATCATGCTATTATAATAGTAAAGACTAAGTGAAAGTCACTACAATCGCCTCTACTTACTAAAATAGTAAACTGAAAGTAATAATACATTCCTAGAGAGATTACAAAGATCAGTGCCATCACCAGGGAACTGAAGGTGCAAGGATGGTGATTCTTAACGTATACCACTTCAACTCACCTATTTGGGTGGTGCATGTAAAATGTGATTTAGAGAATTATAGTGGATTATTTTAAATCTAATCGGATGTTGACTCCAATTGCAGCTGCTTTTCAAGTATGATTTTATTGCTGGAACAAATCAACATATCTTTTGACACCTGATTTAGTGAATACTTTCTCTCTATACCTTCTAGTAAAGACTATTAGAAGTAGCTTGCTTTCAGTTGACAGGACTATCAATACAAGCTCATATTTTTTTCTTCAGGACTACATCATTTCCAGCCCTATGTCATAATCTAGCCTTTAGGGACCTCAATTACCTCTCCAATCCACGGGACATTATATTGTGTACTATACTGATAACACTGTGCTGACTGTACCTGATGAAAAGGAGACAGCAGTTTGGTAAGACACGGGCATAGCATGGGGTTTGGAATAAATCCCACAAAGATTCAGGGGCCTGTGATCTCAGCATCTTGGTGATTACTTGGTGTAGTCTTTCCATAGTGAAGAGCAGGCTACTCTTCATCCCACTAAGGAAGAGGAATATCACCTGGTGGGCTTCTTTGAATTTTTAAAGGAAATATATACTTCACTTGGTGGACTAATTCTACTCATCTGTCAAGTTATCTGAAAGGCTGACAGTTTTGTGTGGACCCAGAACAAGAGAAGGCTCTGCTATAGTTCCAGGGTACAGTGTAATCTACTCTGCTAGTTGGGCTGTCTGATCCAACAGACTAAATTGTCCTGGAGGTATCTGTGATAGATAGGGCATTGTAAGGAATCTTTAGGTGGGCCTCTATAGGTAACTATCAGTGCACTTTTAGGGTTTGGAAACAATGCTATGTCACCCTCTGCAAATAACTCTTCACCTTTTGACAAACAAACTCTTGTTTGAGACTGGGTTGTGGTAGAGCCTGAATGTATTGCCATAGCTAACGCCAAATAACTGACTGCTTTATTCTTCACAGAAGGCAGCTAGCCAGTATGAGTCAGACATCAGCCTAAGTATCCTGCGTGCTCCAGGAGATATACATCAAGTTCTCTACATGGACCAATTAAAGTTCCCTTTCTTAGGTTTTAAGTAGAAGAAAATTACCCTGTAGGGAAGTGGTAGGAAAAAGAGCATGTGCATAGGGAGGAGTAAGGGGAGAAGTAGGTGGAGACAGAAACACTCACAGCTTCCTGAACAACCCTCTTCTAATATCCTCCCCCAACTATGATATACACTCAGTTTGAATGAGTAACTAAGAGGAGCCTAGCAAAGGCTCTAATGTGCCATTAAGATTCTTCTTCAGGAATGAAGGACTTATTTTCCTATTTTCTGGAACTGTAGTCAGCTGAGAGTCCTCTCTATCAGCCTTCTTTATGAACTGCCCTCATCTGAAGAGAGGTGACTTGCCCAAGTTCATGCTCCCTGGAAATAATAGGTCTACTTAGGAGTATAAATGTCTGGCCTTGCAGCAACTGTGGACAGTTCTGAAGGGCTAGCTCAACTTCAGACTTCCCAAGAAATGTGTTTGCAACCCAACTTCTCCCTCCACCCAGTTCTTGCTCCTTCTTTCCCCTACAGAGGTTGATCCTGAGAGCATCCACAAACACATTTTATCTGTACCAGTCCCCATCTCAGTCAGCTTCCCACACACCCAGATTTTCAAGAGTTGGTACCAGGAGGGATCCAATGGAGCAGATGCTAAGATAGGATTTTTAGACTAAAAACCATTGATAATAGGTAGAGCACACACTGTTCCTGGTACAAGGTAGCAATGTGATGGTTACAGTTTTCTCAGGTGAAGAACAGGGATGACATAGTGGCAGAGAGAATAGTACTAGTGAGTACAACAGGTCAAGTATTGGGAAAATATGGGAAAAATGGTAAATATGAGGAAAATGGAACTGGTTCGTTTATCTGGGGGCAATCAATGTTCATGAAAAAATAATGAAATGTTGAAGATTATTATTTTTTGATTAAAAGCCAACTGTGAAACTGGCAAACCTTTTGGCAGCGTGTAAAAAGACTAGTCTCCTGCAGTTCAAGGGCACAAAAGGCTAGAGGGCAGGCTAGGGCTTGGTGATAAGAGTAGTAGAGTTCCAGAGATAGTTAAATTCTCAAGCCAGATAGATATGCTATACCAAGGACAGGGCTATCGATTGGGACCTTGAGATATTAGAGGAAGACATCTAGGTGGATAGATGGGAAAATCTTAAATCATATCTCCCCGAACCTTCTCAACTGGGAAAAGTGGCCCACTACTCTCTTTTAAAGCTAGTGTGTCCTCCTCTTAGACACCTCTCCTCACCAAGGCAATGTGTGCCTTGCTCAGGGTCCGCTTCTACATCCATTCCTGGCCACCAGGCTAATAACTAGATTAAGTCATTACATAACCAAGCAAGGGATGTGCTGAGACTGAAAAAAAAAAAAGAAAGAAGCTATATCCCAAAGGAAATGCAAAACCTAGCTAACATATACTAACTGGAATCGAGAGACTATATAAAGAACTAGATCCCAAGGGTGCTGGATCAGGGGCAGTGGAACATGAAGATGGAGAAGGGAGAGTTTACTAAAATGGATATACTCCTCCACGATTAAAATGTAACATCCTTTCAAGGACTCCAGAATATGAGTGAATGAACACACAGCTAGCTAGCTCCCAAAATTAGAGACAGTGATAGCCCGCAGAAAGTAAATTAGAAAATGCCAGAAGGATTGCAATGAAAGACTGTCAAAGAGGAGAATAAGAGGCTCAAGGAAGTTGTAGACCTGTTTTCGAGCACCATAATTACATGAGTTACCTCATTTTGGAATGCGGAGATGGCTGACATATACTGTTTTTATGTCTCAAAGAAAATTCAGATAAAAATAGTTGAAATTTGACATACTGTGATTAGCAAGCCCTTCCTCTCCCTCCCAGTCCTTGAAGTTAGGATGAGAAATAACAGAAGAAAATTTCCTAAATCTGCTTACTTGACTATGTTGTACTGCCCTAGGTCCCCCAATCCAAACTTTTCTTTTATGTAAACCCACATATTTGTAACTACCATTCCTAGTTTTCAGTATTATTAGAGTTTGTAATCTCACTTCTGTGTAATCTCTTTCTTGAGTATGTAACTAAATTTCCTGTATCAGAATCTAGAATATAACTAAATTTTTAGATTATGAGTTTCCTCCCTATTCATTGTCAGATACAAAATAACCTTATTACTTTTATTTAATTATTTTTTCCATTTTTAAAAGAAGTTTACTATCACATATCTATAATTTGAGAATACATTTTTAGCGGCAAATAGAGGAAGTAACAAATTTCTACATTTACATGTTCAAGTTCTCCCAAAAACAAAGCTCATGTTAAAAAATCATGCTCAAATTTATTTATTTTTGAGTAATATGCATTCAAATTTTCTTGAGACTGTGGTGTATAAGCTTCCTAAAACTCCTTTTTCTATTTTCTTATCATACATTTACATAAAGCTGTATAGATGGCTTATAATTGTAACTTGCATTTCCTATGGATAAAATAAATGATTGACTTGATGAAAGATTAGAGTTAATTATATTTTGTTTTCTAAATTTAAAATGCGTTTTATTGTTTCTTCGCCGAACTTCAAAATACTGTGTGCTCATTATATTTTAAACAATATATAAAAATGAACCAAAAAAATCAGTCTTACTCCACAGGGGTTATCACGATTAACCTTATCTGTCTATATTATTCTGATTTGATTCATAATTTAAAAAATTAAATTATACTATTCATGCTGTTCTGACATGGTATTAGGAAGTTCTCTGTTAAAAATACAGAACTACATTATTTTCATGCCTGAAAAAAATCTTAATCCACTAAAGTAATCCCATAACATTGAAGAGTTAGATTTAAAACAAAATTATTATTTTGTAGTTCATGCCACTAGAAATTTAAATCCCTCCCTATTGCTGCCATTTGTTGATACCCTACTTCTCCTTATTCACTTAACATGTTATAATGTAGTTCACTGTTTTCATCTCTATTCCAATTCTAGCCATCATCCTAAAAGTTTCAATGTACATTACACACAATAAAAATTTCTCATTTCTTTGACCTTCACCTTTCCAATGACTTCATTCTCACTTTCTCACCTATACACTCTTATGATCAAACCCTGTTTTTTTCCCATCAAATCAAATGAACTAATCTCCAACAATCTCCTCTTATTTCAGAACTCTTGTCACATTCTTCTCCTATTTTGACCTCACTGGAACCTTGAGTGCAATGACTCCTCAATTTCTTCCTATTCATAAACACCCATTTTTATTTCAGAAGTATGCCCCAAGTTTCATGATAAGTTAGTCTTTAAAATCAAAATCTTAAATTTTCTTATTTATATGCTTACATCACATCTTGGAGAAATAACCCAAATTGTTTCCTACACTTCTGCTTTGAAGAACATAACTGTGAATACTGCTAAAATAACCATAAATTAAGTGACCAAGTTTTATAGAGTCTTCAATACTCATTCTCTAGTCAGAGAAAACACCTCAGATACTTACCTTGTCCACTTTCCTTCTTAGTGGACCTACTTCAAAGAATAATAAAAATACACCTATTCTTTAAAGTCTATGCTACAAATCTTCCTAGTATTTCTTCCCAGAAAAAAAGATTATTATTCACCCACATATCATAATCCAATTCCTCAACTATGCTTTGGATATTGAAAACTGCCCACTCTCTACAATCTAACTCCCATTTGCTGTGCCTATATTACCAAGTTAGTTCTCAAATCTAGTCACTTCCTTGTGTTTAATATCTACCAGAGTCTCTGTAAACCACCTCAAAACTTAATGGTTTAAAACAAGAGGAGACTGACTTCTGGCATGACAGCATAAGGAGTTCTGTTGACCCACTCTCCAGTAAAACTTGTAAAAGTTATAAAAATGACATAATCATGGAAAGTTTCTAGAAATAATCCTAACAAACAGTGGATGAAGAAATATCTATTCAAGAAAACCTATAAAAATTCAGTAAGAAAGGTGAGTTGGTGGTATTTGAACCAAGACTGCCACAGATGAACTCCCAACACACAAAAGTCTAGAACCAGATGGCTTCACAGGCGAATTCTACCAAACATTTAGAGAAGAGTTAACACCCATCCTTCTCAAACTATTCAAAAAATTGCAAGGAAGGAATGCTTCTGAACTCATTCTATGAGGCCAGCATCACTCTGATACCAAAATCAGACAAAGAGATCACAAAAGAGAAAATTACAGGACAATATCACTAATGAACATACATGCAAAATTCTCAACAAAGAATTAGCAAACCAAATCCAACAATATGTTTAAAGGATCATACACAATGAACAAGTGGGATTTATCCCAGGGATATGAGGTTTTTTTAATAGCTTCAGATCAATGAATCTGATATATCACATTGACAAACTGAAGCATAAAAACCATATGATCATCTCAATAGATGCAGAAAAAGCTTTTAGCAAAATTCAACATCATTTATGATAACAATGCTCGAGAAAGTAGGCATAGAGGGAACATAGCTTTACATAATAAAGGCCATATATGACAAGTCCACAGCTAACATCATACTCAAAGATGAAAATCTAAAAGCATTTTCTCTAAGATAAGGACAGAGATAAAGATGCCCACTCTTACCACTTTTATTCAAAATTGTATTGGAAGTTCTAGCTACAGCAATCAGACAAGAAATAAAAGAAATCCACATTAGAAAGGAAGAAGTAAACTGTAACTGTTTGAAGATGACATGATATTGTACATAGAAAATCTGAAAAACACCACCAAAAAACAGAGCTCATCAATGAATTCAGTAAAACTTCAGGATACAAAATTAATATATAGCAATTTGTTGCATTTCTATACACTAAAAAATAACTATCAGAAAAAGAAATTAAGGAAACAATCCTCTTTACAACTGCATCAGAAAGAATAAAATACCTAGGAATAAAT
This sequence comes from Mesoplodon mirus, assembly GCF_964341445.2. Taxonomy (NCBI): domain Eukaryota; kingdom Metazoa; phylum Chordata; class Mammalia; order Artiodactyla; family Ziphiidae; genus Mesoplodon; species Mesoplodon mirus. The sequence continues at coordinate 110,009,328 of NC_138980.1, read as the reverse complement.
CTACCTAAGGAGGCAAAAGACCAGTACTCAGAAAACTCTAAGACACTTATAAAAGAAATTAAAGGTGACACAAACAGGTGGAAAGATATAACATGTTCTTGATTGGGAAGAATTAATATCATTAAAATGGCCATACAAACCAAGGCAATCTACAAATCCAATGCAATCTCTATCAAAATATCAAGAGCATTTTTCACAGAACTAGAACAAATAATCTTACAACTTGTAAGGAAACACACCAAAAAACTAAATAGACAAAACAATCTTGAGAAAGAAGAACAGAGCTGGAGGAATTATGCTCCCTGATATCAGACTATACTACAAAGCTACAGTAATACAAAATAGTTTGGTATTAGATCAAAAAAAAATAAATATAGTTCAATGGAACAGAACAGAATGCCCAGAAATAAACCGACACACTTATGGTCAACTAAACTGGGAAAAAGAAGGCAAGAATATACAATGGAGAAAAGACAGTCTTTTCAACAAGTAGTGCTGAGAAAAGTGGACAGCTACATGTAAAATAATGAAATTAGAACATTCTCTAGCACCATATACAAAAATAAATTCAAAATGGATTAAAGACATAACTGTAAGGCTAGAAACCATAAAACTCCTGGAGGAAAACATAAGCAGAACACTCTGACATAAATCATAACAATATTTTTTGTGGCCTATTTCCTAAAGCAAAGGAAATAAAAGCAAAAATGTACAAACGGGACTTAATTAAACTTTTGCTTTTGCACAGCAGAAGAAACATTGACAAAACAAAATAACTACTGGATGGGAGAGAAACTTTGCAAATGATATGATCAATAAGGGGTTGATATTCAAAATATATAAACAGCTCATACAACTCAACATCAAACAAAGAAACAACCTGATTAAAAGTTGGGCAGAAGACCTGAATAGACATTTTACCAAAGAAAACATACAGATGGCCAACAGGCACATGAAAAGATGCTCAATATTGTCAATCAGAGAAGTGAAAATTAAAAGCACCATGAGACATGACCTCACACCTGTTAGAATAGCTCTCACCAGAAAGAACACAAATAACAAATTTTGGGGAGGATGTGAAGAAAAGGGAACCCTCACACACTGTTGGTGGGAATGTAAGTTGGTGCAGCCACTGTGGAAAACAGTATGGAGGTTTCTCAAAAAACTAAACATAGAGCTACCATATGACCCAGCAATTCCACTGCTGGGTATATATCCGAGAAAACAAAAATACTAATTTCAAAGGATACATGCACCCCAGTATTCATAGCAGCATTATTTACAATTGCCAAGATATGGAAGCAACCTAAGCATCCATCAACACATGAATGGATAAAGATGATGTAGTATATATAATGGAATACTACTCAGCCATAAACATAAAATGAAATTTTACCAGTTGCAAAACATGGATGGACTTGAAGGATATTATACTAAGTGAAGTAAGAGAGAGAAAAACAAATACTGTATGATATCATTTATATGTGGAATCTAAAAAATACAACAAACTAGTGAATATAACAAAAAAGAAGCAGATTCACAGATATAGAAAACAAACTAGTGGTTACTGGTGGGGAGAAGGAAGAGAGGAGGGACAAGATAGGTGTAGGGCTAGGGCGTTAAGAGGTACAAACTATTACATATAAAATAAATAAGCTACAAGGATATGTTGTACAACATAGGGAAGAGCAACATTTTATAATAACTATACATGGAGTATAAGCTTTGAAAATTGTGAATCACTATGCTATACACCTGAAATTTATATAACATTGTACATCAATTATAACTTAATAAAAATATAAACAAACCAACAAACAGACAGACTGCTACAGACAAGGATATACATCTCCCTCTCCCTATAGCTCCCAACCAGAAGGCTTTCTTTTGGGAAGAGCAAAACTTAAGCATGTCTCATCCTGCCCCAGTTGCTTTTTTTCTGAGGCTAAGTCCTGAGGTGAGTGCCGTCATGATTGCAGGGGCTCCCTTCTATCACTGAACCCCAGACATGATGATAATTTGAGTCCACATGGAAAAAAAAACAAAGAGCACTGGTAAAAGTAATTGTTAAAGAAATAGCTTACTTTTCTCTTTTACTCTCATAAGTGATTTTAAAAAGCAATGGTACAAAATAATATGTATATAATATAATGTTGGGCCTACAGCATATAACAATGCAACAGATAGAGTATATTTGCCCATAATAGTGCAAATAAGACAGGAGGTAGCAAAGCTTTAATCAGCTAAGGAAATGACTAGTGACAGTAAAGTAATAATTAAACAATGTATTGTTGGGTTCATATCATTAATAGATACAATATGTGTAATAATAACAGTAACATTAAAAATGGGAAAAAGGTAGCAGAGAGCTATATTAGAGTAACACTTCTATATATCACTAGGCTCAAGCTAGTATAATGCTGAAGCCAATTCTGATAATTTGAATATAGTAGTAAAGTCAAGTCAAGTCTAGAGTATATAGTAAAGTCTAGACTAATCAGTAAAAACACACACAAAACTTAAAAAAATATGGTTAATAGCCATTAACAAAATTAAAATGCCACATTAGAAAATATTTACTTAATGCAAAAGAAAGTATAGTAAAATAATACTAGAGGAACAAAATAAAAGACAGAAGACATGAAAAAAATTAAATTGGCATAAATCCAACTCTATCTATAACAACATTAAACGCAAATGTATTAAACAATGCAATCAAAAGCCAGAGATTTTAAAACTGGACCACAAAAACTAACTATGAGACACATTTCAGGTTAAAAGTACAAATAGATTGAAAATAAAAGGATGGATAATATATATTATACAAACAGCACCCACTTAGGAAATGGTTAAAATGTAGGCTATATGTTATGTATATTTTATTACTATAAAAAATACTAGCAGGGCTTCCCTGGTGGCGCAGTGGTTGAAAGTCTGCCTGCCAATGCAGGGGACACAGGTTCATGCCCTGGTCTGGGAAGATCCCACATGCTGCAGAGCGGCTGGGCCCGTGAGCTATGGCCACTGGGCCTGTGCATCCAGAGCCTGTGCTCTGCAACGGGAGAGGCCACAACAGTGAGAGGTCTGCATACCACACACACACACAAAAAACTAGCAAACTGAATCCAGCAACATATAAAAAGAATTATAAGGCATGACCAAGTGGCATTTAGCTTAGGAATGCAAGGTTAGTCCAACATCTGAAAATCAACTAACTGATACATTATAGCAATAGAATAAAAAACAAATATCACATGATAATCTCAATAGATAAACAAAAAGCATTTGACAAAATCCAACATCGTTTCATGATAAAAATGCTCAAGAAATGAGACAGAGAAGGGAAATTCCTGAAACTGATAAAGGACATCTATTAAAACTAAAACCAAAAAACCCATAGCTAACATAATACTTAATGATGAAAAACTGGATGATTTCTCTCCTAAGTTCAGGAACAAGACAAGAATATCTGCTTTCACTTCTCTTCAGTATTGTGCTGGAGGTTCTATTCAGGACAATTAGGCAAGAAAAGAAATAAAAGTGACCCACATTAGAAGGGAAGAAGTATAACTAACTCTGCTCACAGCTGACTGATCTTATATACAGAAAATTCTAAGGAATCCTCTAAAAACTATTAAAATTAATAAATGAACTCAGTATCTTTTAGGTTGCAGGATATATGATCAATATGTAAAAATCCAATTGCATTTTCATACACTTGTAATCATTTGGAAACCAAATTAAGAAAACAAATCTATTCACAATAACATCAAAAAGAAGAAAATACATAGGAATAACAAAAGAAGCCAAAACTTATACTCTCAAAACTAAAAACCATTGTCATAAGAAATTTTTAAAAATCTAAAAAGCTTTTTTAAAAATCTTATGTTCGTGAGTCAAAATACAACATTAAAGTGGCAGTATCCCCCAAACTGATCTACAGATTCTATGCCATCCATACTGAAGTCTCAGCTGACATCCTTGTAGAAATTGATAAGTTAATTCTAAAATCCTTATGAAGTTGCAGGGAACCAAACTTGCCAAAACAATCCTGAAAACAACAACATAGAAGGACTTGGGCTTTCTGATTTCAAAACTTTCTACAAAGCAATGATAATCAAGATAGTGTGGTGCTGGCACAAAAATAGGTATATAGACCAATGGAACAAAATGAGACCCCAGAAGTGAATCCATACATCTATGGTAAATTGATTTTTGACAAGGGTGCACAAGCACTAATTGAAGAAAGAAGAGTCTTTTCAACAAATGATCCTGGGACAACTGGATAGCCACATGCAAAAGATAAGGTTAGACTCTTTTCTCATACCATATACAAAAATTAAATCAAAATGGCTCAAATATCTAAATGTAAGGGCTAACTCTGTAAGACTCTTAAGAGAAAATGCAGGAGCAAGCCTTCGCGACTTTGAATTTTGAAAAGGATTCTTAGAAATGACACCAAAATCATGGGCAACAGCAACAACAAAAGTAGATAAGACTGGACTTAGCAAAATTAAAAATGTTTGTACTTCAACAGATAGCATCAAAAGGTTTAAAAGGCAATTGAATGAGATAAAATATTTGCCAATTATATATATGATAAAGGACTTGTATCTAGAATATATAAATAATCCTTACAACTCAATAAGAAAAAGAAACATAATCCAGTTAAAAATGGGCAAAGCATCTGGATAGTCATTTATCTAAAAAAGATATTCAAGTGCTAATAAGAACATGAAAAGATGCTCAACATCATTAACCATCAGTAAAATGCAAATCAAACCATAAATTGATACCACTTCACACCTACCAGCATGGCTATAATAAAGAAGACAGATAGTAGGAAGTACTGGTGAAAATGTGGAGAAATTTTAACTTCTGTTGAGAATGTAAAATAGTACAGTTGCTTTGGAAAACAGACTGGCATTTCCTCAAATGATTAAATATATAGTTATTATATGACTCTCTAGTCCCACATATACGTACAAGAGAAATAAAAATATATCCACACAAAATTTTTTACATGACTGCTTATAGCAGCAATATTCACAATAGCCAGAAAGTGGAAGCAAATCAACAAAACCCCCAAATCCATCAACATCACTAATCATCAGGGAAATGCAAATCAAAATCACAATGAGATATCATCTCACACCTGTCAGAATACCTGTTATAAAAAGGACAAGAAATATCAAACATTGGCGAGCATATGGAAAAAGGGAACCCTCATACACTGTTGATGGGAATGTAAGTTGGTACAAACACTATGGAAAACAGTATGGAGTTTCCTCAAAAAAATTACAAATAGAACTACCATATGATCCAGCAGTTCTACTTCTGAGTATTTATTCAAAGAAAATGAAAGCACTAGTTCAAAAAGATATATGAATGAATAATGTTCACTGCAGCATTATTTACAATAACCAAGATATGGAAGCAACTGAAGTGTCCATTGATAGATGAATGGATAAGAAAGGCATGATATATATACATACCGGAATATTACCCAGACATAAAAAAGCATGAAATCTTACCATGTTGCAAAAACATGCACGGATGTTGAGGGTATTATGTTAAGTGAACTAAGTCAGATAGAGAAAGAAAAATACCATATGATTTCACTTATACATGGAAACTAGTAAACAAATAAACAAACATAACAAAACAGATGCAGACTCACAGATACACAGAACAAACTGGTGATTGTAAGGGGATGGACAAAATAGGGGAAGTGGATTAAGTACAAACTTTCATTATAAAATAAATGACGTTGGGATGTAATGTATAGTATACAGAATGTAGTCAATAATATTGTAGTAACTTTGCATGGTGAGAGAAACTAGACTTATCATAGTGATCATTTTGAAATGTATGAGAATATCGAATCACCATATTATATACCCAAAACTAATATAATATTGTAAATCAACAAATGGACAAAGTAAATGTGGTATATATAATACATTCAATTGAATATTATTTGGCTATAAATAGGAATGAAGTACTGATTCATGTTACAACTTCGATGTACTTTAAAAACATTATGCTAAAGGAGCCAGCAACAAAAGTCCCTGTATTATCTGATTTCATTCGTATGAATCTCTGGAATAGGGAAATTTATAGATACAGAATGTAGATTAGTGGTTGCTTAGAGCTGAGGAGAGATGGGGGATTGGGAATGATAGCAAAAGCATGTGAGTATTTATTTATTTATTATTTTTTGTGTGTGTGTTTATTTTTGAGGTTATTCAAATGTTCTAAAATTGTGTGTGATGATGCTTCTCTAAGTATACTAAAATCCTTTGAACTGTATACTTAAATGGTGAATTTTATGCTAGGTAATTATATCTCAAAAGACTGTTTAAAACAACAACAATAACCATTTAATTACTCTCAATTCCAAAATTTGGCCAGGATACATGTGGACAGCTAGTCTCTGCTCTATGTGGTGTAATTCATATCACTGTCTTCAGTTGAGAGCTCAGCCAGTTTAAAAAAAAAAAAATGCTGAGATGGCTTCATTCGCTCCCATAAGTAGTTACAACATCTAGGGACTGATGAAGTCTCTCTCTCCATCAGCAAGCCTGAGCTTCTGAATATGGAGCCTTGATTCTGAGGGGGAGTGGGATATGCCACCCTAAAATGTGTCTCTTTAGCATGTGGGTTGTTTTGAAATGAAGGCAATTATGACCCAACAGACTCAGGAAAAAGCTTTTAACCTCTCCCTTAATTGCCTATAAGAATTTGTATAGGGGGTCTCTACCAGGAAGAGAGCTATTACCAGAGATAACTTTTTATATTAGAAAGACTTGTCTGTGTGGCAAGACAGATATTTATGTACCAAACATTTGCTTTTCTCATCTTCCTGTGAACTGTCTCCCTTTCCTGTGAATTCCCAGAACCTTACCCTCCTTTTTTTAGCACAGGATGGCAGATAAGCCTCAGTTGCCTGACTACCTTGGAGTCTCATGTCTGTAGGACTCCATACATATGTAATTAAATTTATTTTTTCTCCTTTTAGTCTATCTTATGTCGATTTAATTATTAAACCAGCCAACAAAACTGGAAGGGAAGAAGGAAAAAAATTTCCTCCCCAACAATCCCAAGAGGGTAAAAGTAGAAGCTACAAGTCTCTTAAGGCTGGTATTACAAGTTCTAGAATGTCACTTCCATCTTCTATTGGTCAAAGCAAGTCACAAGGTCAGCCTAGATTCAAGGTGATGGAAACTAGATTCTGCCTCTCTGTGGAAGGCATGAGAGATGGGAACACAAAGAGAGGAGGAAAGCTGTTGGTGGTCATATTTAGCAAAGATTAACCACAGTGCTCCATCTTTAAAAACTCATCAACCAACAAGGAAGTACACAAGGAGACCTCCTGGAATCTATATCTTTGGTGTATTCCCTATCTCTTTCTTTCTCTTTATAGCCAAACTTTCTGAAAAGTCTTCTTTTATTCTCTCTCCCCATTTCCTCACCTACCACTCACACATCAACTTACTCTTAAAGGATGTACCTGGTATAATAATTATCAAATATTAAGCCCATCTATTTCAGTTCTCCTTTTAATTAGTTTTACTGCAGCTTCTCCTTCTCTGGCTCAGTCATGAAGCATATAACCATAGGTGAGAAGGTTGATTTTAGAACTTTAACAAGACTACGTTTGAAAGTCATCTTTATGAAAAGGAGAGATTTGTCAAATTTGCATTATCACAAAGCCTGGAAGGTTCAGTTCATAAAGTTCACCTATAGATAGAGAAGAGAGAATAACAATAAAAATAACAGATTGTAACATTTATTGTACATTTGCTATTTTAGGTACTTTGCAGGTATTTATTTAACTCATAACATTACTATGAGGTAAACATTTTTATAATCTTCCATATTTTATCAATTAGGGAAATTCAAGAGATTGTGTTATATGTTATACACACACACATATAACTTAATATAACTAAATATACACGTATGGGGGGCTTCCCTGGTGGCGCAGTGGTTGAGAGTCTGCCTGCCGATGCAGGGGACACGGGTTCGTGCCCCGGTCCAGGAAGATCCCACATGCTGCAGAGCGGCTGGGCCCGTGAGCCATGGCCGCTGAGCCTGTGCATCCAGAGCCTGTGCTCCGCAACGAGAGAGGCCACAACAGTGAGAGGCCCGTGTACCGCAAAAAAAAAAAAAAAAAAAAAAAAAATATATATATATATATATATATATACACATGTATGTCATCTATCTATCAAGTTACTCTATTTTTAATCTCCTACCTACTACAAGAGCAACAATTCCATGAAAACAGGAGTTTGTACACTCATTGATAGGTGCTCAGTAACTATGTGTTGAGTAAATAAATGAATACATTAGTTATTTTTGGTTACCTTAGTGTTTTTTCATCTTCTCTTTTTAAATTTGTTTTTACAAAATTAAGATTATGAATCATGCTTGCTTTTCATTATGTAAGAAGCATTCTTTATTGTCACTAATTATTCTTCAAAAGCCTTTCCTTTTAATGACTGGATAATATTCTATAACATGAATAAACCACTTTTAATATCTAACTCCTGATTGTTGGTCATTTGGACTAATTTAATACTATTATAAATTATAGTGTAATAAATATTCACATATAATTAAAAAAATTTTATCTTTAATTCTTAATTCCTAAGAATTAATAGTATCAATATTTTTAAAACTGTTTGTGCATACTGACAAGTTGTCATCCAGATATTCTGCACCAAGTAGTGAATGAGAATATATCTTTTATTTTACTTTCAGCAACATTCATATTAGAATTTTAAGATAAATTACAAATTCACTTTCTTCAAGAGGGCTTTCCTTATTTTGGTTTCATATTTTCAAACACTATTAATTTAAAGCCACGATAAATACCTTTTAAAGATAGAGTTTTTCTTAGAAATACTCTTTACTTTGGATCTCACAAATGATAATTGACCAAGAGTTACCATCTCTGGGTTCAAGGCAGTCTTCTTGAATCTTGCAGAGTAATTCAATTTATTACTGTTGCAGGAAGAGAAGCAACTGTAACTATCAACATGGGCAGGCAGTTGTTGAGAAGTTGGAGAAGTGGTATAATTGACAGGAATTATTCTATCCCCACCTCACCTCTGTCCAGGATTTGTTACTGAGTTTTTGTCTTCTACTAACACATACTTCAATTCACTGCCTGGAGATCCTCAACTTTCATTCTGACCTTGATTGAACCTGTTATCTCCTGCCACTACTCCCAAACTGAGCTTTATCTATCACCCTCTATTCTTGAAAGCCCACCCCTCACATGCTTGTCCATGCAAACCTAGGTTCTAATAGTCATGATTCATCATATCTATTCACACTAACCTCCAGCTTTTCCTCCATGGCTAACTCCCATAGCAGATATCTCTACATCTTTTTACCCTCCATGTTTCCAGTTCCTCATCTGTACTGTGCTGGAATTTGTCCACATTTCCCACTGTCTTTCCATACACAACCACTTGGAATTCTTAGACCCACTATTCACTCAGTTCTCCTTGTGTCATGATTAAACTATTCATAATTGTTAACAACAATTCTTGCTTATACTAAGGTAAGGGAACTCAGGTACAGTGTACCTAGAATCTCTGAGGGAAAAGAAAAAGAAAATAGTATCCTATATCTGCTTTGGGCACACCTGACAGATTACCAAGAGGCTTGTCCCCATAGGGTGATGATATTTTCAATTAGACAAGTAATACCCAAATATATTTGCACAAAAGGACAGAATATTGCTGTTCTCTATATATAAAGAGATGGATTTTTTAAAATGGGCTTTAAAAAGACATAATATTTAAACATTAATTGTAACAGGATTTCCTTTTAGTAAAGATTTTCAGATATGTAGATGCTTTTAAATGAGACAAGGTTATTATTCAAATATATGCATCTAGATCTTCAAGAAAAGAAAAGAAAAGGAAGATGGCAAACTGCTCAATATCTGGGATACTTGAGGAACACTCAAACTTAGAGCCAGAGGGTTGGTCTTAATAATCTTGGAGTCTTTTTGAATAGAATTCTAGACTGAGAATTCTATTCTGTGTTTACTTTTCTCACAGACCTAATGAACCTGGCAAGCCTACTGTAATTAGAAATTACAATTTAGAGCTGGAGCAAAATGGAATGGTTAAATGTAGACACACCTAGACAGCAGGAGGCCCTCTTGGCAGTCTGTTCTATTGTGTTTTCTTCATGATTTCTAATCCAATTGCATATTTAAGAAACTTAAACATTTTTAAAACCAAAAGAACTCAAGACAGATTTTTTTTTCTTTTATGGGGACTTGGTATCTCCAAAAGAAAAGCAAAATTCTCCTGCCAAAGGAAAATGTTTTTGTTGTATTTTAGTTTTATCGTTACACATGGGTGGGAGGATGGAAGGAACCCAACATGTTTCTTGCTGTCTTAGTTCCTTTTTTTGTACTTTTGCTTTAAATGCTGTCATTGAGTTCAGGGGCCAGGAGAGGGAGACGTTAATATGGAGATCATAACATGAATTTTTGCGGGGTTTCTTCTGTTCTTGGTTCAGTTTCTGTCAAGTTAGACTAGGGAGTATTGCTGAGGAGGCCACAGGATTGAGGGCTGTAAAAGTCAAGAATCTTTGTTTTCAGTGATAATCTTATAACAAATGGGAGCCAGGTGTGCAATATTTGAGTTGGCTGCCTTTCAGAGTTTTTATTTATTTTTCTTTAGGTATGCAACAGCTAGGCAGGCTAAAGTGAAAATGCAATCTTGCAGTGTCTATTTTGGGTGGTGTTTGAAATTGTTAATTACAGCAAATTATAGGGAAAATAGGAATAAAAATGCAAACCCTTGGGACCACACATGAACTCTGGAATCCCCCCAAATTCAGTAAGTCTTTCTTCCTCAACTATTGGGATCACATGATGTCATTCTTTTTGTTAGTATGAGGCCACCCATCTGGTTTAAACTCCTTCAGATATACATTATAATAGGTCACTGACAGTATTCACAGATTACAGAGTCAAAGAGGTGGAAGAGACCTAGAAATGACCTGATCAACCTCTCCTTTTGACTACTCAAAATATTTGGCCCAGTTCAATGGTAAAACTGAAATTAGTGATTAGTTCTTCTACTTCCAAGCTTAGTCAGCACTTTTCTCCTTATAACACTCTTGCTTCCATTTCATAATGTGAGGTCAGTAGTTGATGGGAAAATTAATTTTTAAATAAGCACAAAAGAATTCATATTTACATCAGCTCCCAACATTTTCCTTTTCTCAAAATATCAGAACTCATAGAGGAGGACTTTTTTGTCTGCCAAGTATCTGTTTCCCCCATACTTTGATTTATGCCCTCTGATTTCTCTTAGATAAGATCTCTAGCCATTTGCTTCACATAAGGCTGACCATATTCACAATTCCATTTGGGTCAGGCCAGTTCAAAAGAATGTTGTATTGTCTGGCCACCACTGGGTCATGCTACTGTCCCTAAAACAAACCAATCTGAGATAACTGCAGGGCTTTTGCAGATACAATCTTAATTCAGGTGCTCTTTTAGTACTATGGTTGCTGAAAGGCCATATTTAAGGTACACTGCCACTGTAAACCATCATGTGAGCAAAAGAGAAAACATCTGAAAATTGGAGATATCCAGTGAAACTAGAGTTCATAAAAGAATACAGAAATAGGTAGGATAGGGGCACTGTGTTTCAAGAGGTGCCAAATTTTATAAAAGTTCAAAGAAGTATTAGTGTTGTATAGATTCTAATTTATGACATATTTTTCTGGACTCTTGCAGTAATCAAATTCTACATTCTTTACTTGTTAGACTGACCCTCCCAAACCATCATTTTTTTAAAATGAGGTAGAAAATAAAGACATAAGTGCCTTTGGATTAACTTACATTTTTTTTTCTTCTACCCCATTGAATTCTTACCGTTAACATATTTTTAAAGAGTTATTCTGAACAAGAGTTATTCTAAGATGCCACAGAAGGGGGTATTCGAAAACTAGAATAATTGCATGAGAAATGGAAATAAAATCATGTTTGGATATTTTTAACATTCCAACTCTGTATTATGCTTAGAGATGAGGATGATGAGTAAGAATCCAATATGTAGTTAATCCCGTCTTATTGCAAATGTGTGTATTCACAGGAACATGAAGCATTCCTATACTTATTGAGAAAAGTAATCTTGAGTTGTGTGTAAAAGTAGTCTTAAACACATCCAAGTAGATTTTCTTGTTTTTTCCTTTTTAGCAAATATCCATTCTTTATGTGCTTGAACTATGTTCCTCTTTGTTTTCCCATTGTTGACACAGTATGTACTAAGATTATAAAGGAGATAATTTAAGGGCAACTTCATACCTGAAAAGTTGAAATCATTGGTTTCCCCTTACAGAGGACTCCCTGGGGAACATAATACAGGGAATCATGGACAATTTACCACTAGTTGTGATATGTATCTGTCTGATGTAAAAAATCAGTGGTTTCCTTTTTTTTTTAAAATGGCCTCCCTGGGGACCAGAGAGTAGAAGGTCAGAACAGCTTCCTGGTTTGCATGCTTGGCTGTTTGTTTTCCAATAGCAAACAGTTCTTTAAGCAATGACACATTGGTCTCTGGTGTAGGGGATGCAGCCCTGTGTGCTCTGGCACATCTACCACTGTGCTGCTATTATATAGAGGTTCTTACCTGGAAGAGAGATGGAGGATTTTTAACAAGAAATTATACCCCATTCACCTGCCACTCTCTCAAACTTTATGTGTGTGATACCTCTCTACGCCCCATCCCACCGTACTTCAGAAAAGGAAAACTACTGTCACATTTGTACACAACACTTAGGAAAAATAAAAATCTGGGCCCTAAGTCATTTCCTTGTACCAAGAATTTAGGAAATATAGCATAGCACACAGTAATGCATTAGTGACCTTTATGTTATACTATATGTAATGGGCCAAACAGCTTAATTTAGTGTCAAATCTGATTAGGATATTTGTAAACATTATCTCTGAAGGTGCTGATGTGTGTGTATGTGTGTGCGTGCATGCGTGTGTGTGTGTAGGAAGAGGAAGGAATACACACATCAACATATGTTGAATCAAAATAAATTATGGTTTTATAATTGGTTTTTTAAAAATATTTTGTTAACCCCTTAAGCATAATTGTGGACAACCTGAAACATTTCAAAGACAGTGCTGGGACACTTAAGATAAACTATTTGGACTTACTGCCAAAATATATTGTCTTTTTAGTGGAAATCAGAATCCTAGGGCCTTCCTTAAATTCCCTGCATTCAATAAAGCTGCATGGCTTTCACAGAAAAAATGCATGCCCAGTTCCTACAATATTATTTGAGAAATGTGATAGGAATGTGTGGGAATAGGATGCATACATCTCATATCTTATTTTTAAGATTCCGATTCCTAAATTGCATGAAATTTCAAATATTAAGAAATTAGGAAAAACTTTGAAATTTTTGTGAACATATTCCATGAAATTTAATGCAATATTTGATAGTACTAACTTTGATCCTAAATTCTGCAATCATTTGACAAACTATGGCATCCAGTTTTCCACGATTGAATAAAAATTTCCATATGATGATGGTGAATACTATAGTATTGTACTATTCTATTCAGTTTTGGCATGCAAAAGCTAATACTTCATAATGATGTTAAGTAACATGTATTACACTGAATATTTTGAAGAAATTTAAGTGATATGGGAAATCTGATATAGAGGAACTATTACATGAAATATACTGTAAAATTATTAAACCCTAAGAATGGTGGAAGAATTTTCCTATTATTGTATGTAGGCATAAGATAAAAATCTAAGAAAGAATTAGTATTCAGGCAACATAAATATTTAATTTTTCTAATATAGCTTTATAAAAAATATCTTAAGGAATTGGTTTTATTCAATGGTGTCCAGGGCTTTGGGAAGAGAGGAGGGTTGAATAGATGAAGTGCAGGAGAATTTTTTAGGGTGGCAAAACCATTATGTAAGATACTGGAAAGGGGGACACATGACACTAAACATTTGCCAAAACTCATAAAATTTACAGCATAAAGAGTGAAACTTAATGTATGCAAATTTAAAAAATAATAATTTAGGAGGCTGTTGGATCCCAGGATGAAGTGCAGATTGTGAAAAACGAGTCTAACTGTATTATAGATGTATGAAATAAACTCACTCAACATGGTGGGGAAAGCGTACTGATATAAGTAACTTTGGAAATGAGGGAAGACTGTAAGACTAAATGCAAAAGTAACTGTCCCTAAGCACTGTACTTCAGTTGATTACATGTTTTTCATGGGAGTATGAGTTAATAATTCTAATCTGTTATACATGTATGCTGGAATTGAACAATTAATTAACTGGATTCCAGATGGTGGGAGCCAGGTTTCTCAGTATTGGAGTAGGAGATTACAGATAAGCAAGGGAAAGAGGCTAGAATGTTCCATGTGGTAATGAATTAGAGTTGAATATATCAGTATAGACTCATCAGAATGCTTTATATGTATAAAGGTCAAATGGTTGACCTTTATACATATATTGTATATATATATATGTATTATATATAAATATGTAAGTTACATATTTATACAATTATTTATACACAGATGGATAATACATAAATATTAATAGATAAAAACATGTAAGTTGGTCTATATACTTACATATATTTCCTTGCTCTACCAGCTAAGAGAGCTTAGAAGCAATGACACCCCAACAACAATAAGCACACATAGCACCCAGAGCTTGATTTCTAATACCATTCTCCAATAAAAGGAACAAGGACTCCTTGTAGAATGACTAATTCTAAGCTGGAACAGTATGAGCAACAAAATAAATACAATTATATTAGATTATAACACAAAGGATAAAATAATGATCTATGATTCCATGATAAATAATAATTAAAATAAATAAATAAATAGAGAAGAATAGATGCATTTTCCATGGATAAAAATTCCAAATAATTTAAATACTTTACTCTCAAGGAGGTGGAACATGACTCCTTCCTCTTTAGGAGTGGCCTGCAGAGAGTGATTTGCTTCCAAGAAGCAGAAACAGAAAGTGATAAAAGAGGAACTTTATTGTGGAGAAATCTGACAAATAATACCTCAGCCAGGTAGGTAATCAAAAGTAACATCAGTGGTGATAAAATCATACTGATAGTTTGTATCCTTGATATGATGTGACAAGCAGAGCATTTACTTCTGTGATGTTTCCGCCAAAATCTAATAATTCTAGTTTAAACACAAGAAAAATACCTGACAAATCCCAATGAGAGACATTCTGCAAAATATTTTACCAGTACTCCTAAAAAATGTCAAAGTCATCAGAAAAAAGGCAAGTGGAAAGAGAAATTGAAACAATCACATTTACCATTGCATCAAAAAGAGTAAAATACCTAGGAATAAACCTACCTAAGAAGGCAAAAGACCTGTACTCAGAAAACTATAAGACACTGATGAAAGAAATTGAAGATGACACAAGCAGACAGAAAGATATACCATATTCTTGGATTGGAAGAATCAATATTGTTAAAATGACCATACTACCCAAGGCAGTCTACAGATTCAATGCAATCTCTATCAAATTACCAATGACATTTTTCACAGAACTAGAACAAGTAATTTGAAAATTTATACAAAACATAAAAGACCCAGGAATAGCCAAAATAATCTTTAGAAAGAAGAACAGAGCTGGAGGAATCAGGCTTCCTGACTTGGGGCTATAGTGCAAAGCTACAGCAATCAAAACAGTATGGTACTGGCACAAAAACAGACACATAGATCAATGGAACAGGATAGAGAGCCCAGAAATAAAGCCATGCATTTATGGTCAATTAATCTACAACAAAGGAGGCAGGGATAGATAATGGAGAAAAGACACCCTCTTCAGTAAGTGGTACTGGGAAAACTGGACAGCTACAAGTAAAAGAATGAAATTAGAACATTCTCTAATATCATATACAAAAATAAACTCAAAATGGATTAAAGAGCTAAATGTGAGGCTAGAAACCATAAAACTCCTATAGGATAACATAAGCAGAACAATATTTGACATAAATTGCAGCAATATTTTTTTGGATCTGTCTCCTAAAGTAAAGGAAATAAAGGCAAAAATAAACAAATGGAACCCGATTAAACTTAAAAGCTTTCACACAGCAAAAGAAACCACTGACAGAACAAAAAGACAATCTACTTAATGGGAGAAAATGTTTGCAAATGATATGACAGATAAGGGATTAATATACAAGATATATAAATAGCTCATACAACTCAATATCAAACAAGGAAACAACCTGATTAAAACATGGTCAGATATGAATAGACATTTTTCCAAAGAGGAAATGCAGATGGCCAATAGGCACATTAAAAAGATGCTTAACATCACTAATCATAAGAGAAATGCAAATCAAAACCACCATGAGATACCACCTCTACCTGCCAGAATGGCTATCACCAAAAAGAACACAAATAATAAATGTTGGGGAGGATATGAAGAAAAGGGAACCCTTGTACCTTGTTGGTGGGAATGTAAATTGGTGCAGCCACTATGGAAAACAGTATGGAGGTTTCTCAAAAAATAAAAATAAAACTACCATATGACCATTAATTCCACTCCTGGGTATATATCTGAAAAAAGCAAAAACACTAATTTCAAAAGATACGTTCACCCCAATGTTCAGAGCAGCATTATTTACAGTTGCCAAGGAAGTGACCTAAGTGTCCATAAACACATGAATGAATAAAGAAGATGTGGTATATACATACAGTGGAATACTACACAGCCAAAAAAAAGAATGAAATTTTGCCATTTGCAGCACAGCATGGATGGACTTGGAGGGCATTATGCTAGGTGAAATAAGTCAGACAAAGAAAGACAAATACTATATGATATCACTCATATGTGGAATCTAAAAAATACAACAAACTAGTGAATATAACAAAAAATGAGCAGACTCATATAGATATAGAGAACAAACTAGTGGTTACCAGTGGGGAGAAGGAAGAGGGGAGGTGCAATACAGGGGTAGGGGAGTAAGAGGTACAAACTATTAGGTGTAAAATAAGCTACAAATATATACTGTACAACATTGGAATATAACCAATACATTATAATAACTATACATGGAGTATGACCTTTAAAAATTGTCAATCACTATAGTGTACACATGTAACATATAATATAGTACAGCAACTATAGTTCAATAAAAAAAAGAAAGTATGAGCAACTGTCATAATTCAGACGAGTCTAAAGAGACATGGTGACTAAACATAATATGGTATCCTGGAAAGGATCCTGAAACAGAAAACTAACTTCAGGTAAAAACTAAGAAAATCTAAGTAGACTTTAGATAATAATAATCTATCAATATTTGCTCAATAATTGTGATAAAGGTACCATACCATTATAAAACATTAATAATAGGGGAAATCATGTGTAGGTGCTTGGAGACTCATACTATCTTCACGACTTTCCCGTAAATCAAATGCCAATCTAAAATTTAAAAGTCATATGAGAGGGCTTCCCTGGTGGCACAGTGGTTGAGAATCTGCCTGCTAATGCTGGGGACACGGGTTCAAGCCCTGGTCTGGGAGGATCCCACATGCCACAGAGCAACTAGGCCCGTGAGCCACAACTACTGAGCCTGTGCATCTGGAGCCTGTGCTCCGCAGCAAGAGAGGCCGTGATAGTGAGAGGCCCGTGGACCGCAATGAAGAGTGGTCCCCGCTTGCCACAACTAGAGAAAGCCCTCACACAGAAACGAAGACCCAACGCAGCCAAAAATAAATAAATAAATTTTAAAATAAATAAATAAATACTCCTGTTCTCTGTTTAAAAAAAAAAAAAAAAGTCATATGAGAATTGACTTTACCATGGAAAGAATAATAAACTCTTCAGAACTTTAAGGCTTTTTAGCCGCAGCATCTATGAAATTACTTTCTTTTACTCCCAACCCTCTTCTTTAGTATAAACAGAACCTTCAGTAACCTGGTACTTGCCTTGCTAAATCCCACATTTATTATTTGTCCATGTCGTTCTTATCTCCAGAAATGTCCCAGGTTTTCTTCTTTGACTGACTAAACCTCCTTCAAAGAACACTTTAAATCCTACTTCTAGGAGATTTTCTGTATTCCTTTTGAATATTCTTACTCAAGAATGCATGGGGGACTTTTAATCCTTATCCCAAAATTTAGCTTGGAAATACTTAAGTGTTTACATTGCTCATTATGTGTTTGTACGTGTAAGTCTCAACTCTACAAAATATAAACAGACATTGTGCTGTTTACTTCTCCCTTAGTCTGCATAGGCAGTAAATCAAACGATTTTTTTGCTAAATAGATAATATTTTACTGATTTTATAATGTAAATAAATATATATCAGAAAGTAAATATAGTTTTCTACTATGTTATTTTGTTTGAAGATAAAGGTATGTTTTTAATGATAAATATTTTTAAAAATACTATGTTAAAGCAAAAAAAAAGTGGATGAAAATTGAAGATAAGGGTGAGAAACACTGGAAGAAATATTTAGGAACAGTGGAACGAAGACAAAAGAGAGATGATAGCAAATTTCAAGGAAACATTAGTCATGTGTTTGTTCTTTTATAAATGAGTAAAAACCAGTAATATTTACAGACAATAAGAAAAAGGATAGATTTCATCCATTTTAAATATTACTAAATATTTGTGTTCTCCATTTGTTTTAAGAGATTTAGCATACAGAGAAGGATTAAGTTCTTAAGACAACAAAGTATTTCTCTTGCATTGCATTATACTTACTGAGTAGGAAACTTTTTAGAAAGAGAACTTTAAAAAAGAACCAAACTTGGATCATGAGGGAAGAAGACACATTGTTCTCAATATCTGTTTTGAATTTCTTCTATGTTTAAAAAATAAAATAGCTGGGCACATGATACTCAGATTATACTTCTAAATATTCACAAGAACTTGGTGTGGCCATGTGATTATATTCTGGCCAATAAAATGTATGTAGAAGATTTTATAGTAGCTTCCAAGAATCTTCCTCAAAAATATACAGTTTATACATGTTCTTTGTCACCTTTTGTCATTCTTCCCAATGTTTAATTATTCAATTATTGTCTAAAGGCCTTTGTTTTTCTTGTTATTAGTAATCACATAAACTTTTTTTAGTTTTGTGGACAGTCCAAATTGTCAGCTGTTATTTCATATTGTTAATAAGAAATAAATTAATTTTGGTCAAAATTGGAGTTTGAAAGAAGAAAACTACTAACTAAAGAATATGTTGGGGGCCTCCCTGGTGGCGCAGTGGTTGAGAGTCCGCCTGCCGATGCAGGGGATACGGGTTCGTGCCCCGGTCTGGGAGGATCCCATATGCCGCGGAGCGGCTGGGCCCGTGAGCCATGGCCGCTGGGCCTGCGCATCCGGAGCCTGTGCTCCGCAACGGGAGAGGCCACAACAGTGAGAGGCCCGCATACCGCAAAAAAAGAAAAAAAAAAAAAAAAAAAAAAAAAGAATATGTTGGAAACCAAATCCATAAAGGAAAATACAAAGTAGCACTGTTTTAACTTCAAGAATTCTGTCTTAGATGCACTGAAAATCTAGAGAAATATTGAAAATAATGTGTGTGAGGATCTGTTTGTGGAAAGTAGTATAAAAGTACAGCAGCAATTTAACATTTCCTTAAAAAAAAATTATTATTAAATGGAATCCACTTTAGACACATGGTTTAAAGCAGCGGCCCCCAACATTTTTTGGTACCAGTGACCGGTTTCGTGGAAGACAATTTTTCCATGGACGGGGGGTTAGGGAGGAGGATGGTTCAGGCAGTAATGCGAGCGGATGGGGAGCAATAGGGACCAGCAGATGAAGCTTCGCTCCCTCGCCCACCCCTCACCTCCTCTTGTGCAGCCAGGTTCCTAACCGGTCCACGGCCCTGGGGTTGGGGACCCCTGGTTTAAAGGACTCAGCTAATAATCTTGCAGCCCATCAATACCTAGAACTAAAGAAGATCCACTTTATAAAGGAAGTGGAATATATTTTGGATAGTTTTATCAATTTTTAAAACAACTTAGATATGCATTATTATTTCTATTTACCAAAAGAAAAAAAGATACTGAAGTTCTCAGGAAGTTAGAAAAGTTCTCTTAAGTCAATCAGTTTGTAAAGACATTCTGTCTCTGTGAGTTCTTACTTTATGTTAGCTTGCTGCTAGTGAAGGAAATGTTGCTGTCTTTTTTGGTGTTTTTGTTATTATTTGAATACCTGCATACCTGGAGGAAAGATTCCTTTAGAGAAAAAAATATGGAAAAGGCCAAAATTGTTTGTATTCAGTGGATAGATCAAGAAAAGTATGAGAAAGTCCACACCACTTATTTTGAAAAGGCAGATTGTTTTCTCCTTGTTTTTTTTACGTTAATGGAGTAATATTCATTGACATGTAGAAATAATAGCATTTCATTTCTACTCAGTCAGCTGTTCATTATTCTCAATTTGCATCTCTTTTTAGTAATGTGTGGGATTTCTTTTTATTGTCTGAAATACAGAGATTTGAATCTAAAGAAATTTGTTAAATCAGATTATGAATATCTGGACACTAGGTCCATATGGTTTGGAAAGAAAAGGAATGAAATATCTTGATTTAGTTAAGTTTGTGGTTCTTATTTTAGTGAGGATTCTTGAAATAAGTGCTTGAATAAATTTAGTGAAATGTGTTTCATAGATACCAAGAACGTCAAACTTTTAGAAGTTACTTTACTTCTCGGCAAATTGTTGTTTCTTTAAAGTATTTCAAACACCCAATAAAAAAGGCTCCTTCTCCATTAGTACATTCATAGACAACAATATTTGGATAGATTAAGTGAAATGAATCAGAAACACATGTATTACATTACTTTTAAAATAAACATGAGCTTAAAAATCATTGGGAATGTGTCTAGCAAAATGGGTTATTCTAAGACCAAAACATTTAAAAAATAGATTAATACATTTCAGAAACTTGAAGGAGTAAAAAAGAAACAGAGAACCATTTTGTAATTAAAGCATAACAAAAGATATATTAAATAACTTGTATTTTGTTTTCTTTCAGAATTCTCTCTGGCTTGGCTCAGATAACAATATTTTATATAAATTAATAATGTAACAAATAAATAATTGCCCTATTTTATACATATGGAAAGAGCAATAAATAATATTTTCTTGACATTTCTTATAAGATCCTTCATAATCTGGCTGTTGCCATCTTCCCTCTTGCAACAGAGTAAAAGAGTAAAATATGGTTGGATCACACAACTTGAAGAATGCTCTCAGCTATTTGAAGGTAATGATTGTGTCAGTGCCATATACAGTACCTGGCACTCAGTAGGCACCTAAAACACTTCTGTTAAACAGATTAATTGGGATCACCCATGAGTCAAATATGGAATTTTAAATGACATAAGGCACTTGAGTGCCACTGAAGTGACTTCCCTCTAAGATCATGATCAAGATGTTAATCCATGATCTCCTAATTCCCTAACTCCTATCTATAACCACCTCAGTTTCTAAATAAAACGTTTTCAGAACTATAGACTTAAATCCATAGTGGTAGTTATACAATTCAAATAGTGTTAGTGTGACCTGAAAGAGTATGGGAATATGAAAGTTAACCCCTAGCCATTCATTGGAAACAAACAAACAAATAAAAAAGAACAGAAAAATGGGGGGAAGAAGGAGTTTAGGTTAGAAGATGTTCAAATGCTTAGAATTCCAAAGAAGCCACACCATCTCATTCATTAGATGAGTCATTCAGTTGTTTTCAAAACATCACTAGAATTTTCCAAATATAGATTTGCCTTTGAGTTTTATGATTCTTTTCAAATCAGATCATTTCACTGTTGATTTTTATAGTGGATGACCTCACATGGCAAAGCAACTCAAAACTTTCAGGGTGAGATATACCTCAGATTTTGTCTATGCCTCAACCTTTTCTTGTATGAACATCTTAAAATAAATATGATTTACCGTTTGAGCTTCTTTAGGGTGCAATGTAAGGAAAGTGCCATTTGTTCTTTGGCAACAATACAACTTTAGGAGTATCAAATTTGCTTAACCTTATTCAAAGTTTGATTTCATTATAATTTAACCACAATAATATAGTAAATTTAAATGTGACTATTTTTCATGAAGCATGTAGATTTTTTTTTTAACTTGGGAGATTTTTACCATTTCATCCTATTGAAATCTGTCCAAGGAAACGGAAAATATGGCATGACATGTTTATTGATTTAGGAAATTTTGATAATGTTTAATTAAATCTTATTCATGAATAATAAATGTTATCAATGAATAATTTTATTTAGGAAAAATTGTATTTTCAACTTATCTTTGATTTTTTCCCATTAGATCACCATGGGAAGTGATTTGAGCAATAGTGGAGTCCATACCTTGATTTGTGCTGAAGAGAATGAGACCTTATAGAGGTTAATTTCCTTATGAAGTTTCATAGAGCTAGTTAGTAGCCAAACTGAGATTTAACTGATCCCAGACTGCAGATTAACATGAAGGAAAGATTTAGAATTTGCAACCAATGGGAAAACAATATGTTAGTAAGATTGCAATGCTGACATTTGCTACCAGATAGTGACTGTACTTATGTCTGTTATACAATTACTCATATGGGCAATTGATATCTCTGTGATAAAGGATAAAATTTCCCATTTAATAGGTGTTTTAAATTTCTAGTCCTATGCACCTTCATAGTCATCTTTCAGGAATCAACTCCCTGTCACCTCCTTTGCAAAATCTTACCCCCTTTCCCACCATCCAGGTAAAGTGATCTACTCTCTCCTATATAGTCCCAGAACACTCATTTCATAATTATATAATTACACTTACCCACAATACACTGTATTGTGATTATCTAGTTGTATGACCATTTCCTCAAATAAAAAATAAATTGTGGAAGGAAAGATACTGGGACTTATTCATATTTGTATCCCTAATATTTATTGTAGTATTTACTATGAAATAATGACAAAAACATCTTTACAAATTTTTTTGACTATAAATCTTGTAGTCATCCTTTAAATAGGACTCTTTCATATTTAATCTATCATCAAATAATATAGACTATGTTGTAGGTATATATTGAGAATTTGATGACCTTGTACCATCGCCACTGCCACCATGTTGTCTAAAGTCACTATCATGTCTTCCTGAATTATTATATTTGCTTCCTGACTTCTTTCCATGATTCTATATTTGCCTACTACCATTGCTCCCACAATCTACTTGTCCCAATCAGCCATACTTAATACCTCAGCCCAGTGACCTTTGTTTTTCAGTTGGAAGACTTCAGGTAAAAATAATACTTGAAGTATATTGGAAGGCAAACAACATTTCTTTGGAAATTGTATCTTTAGAGGAAAGAGATGGGAAACAGTATGTGTTGGCTATTAGTGCCTAAGATTGGTAAAGCACAAGAGAAAGCTGACCTCAATGATGGAATAGCTGGTTCTCCAGCAGGCATGAAAGAAATAGAGACAAGTCTGTGGTCTTGTGGACTTCAACAGATTAGCTGCTTCCACAGTCTAAATGACAGGTGATAAATTCAAAAGTAGCACAGCCCTACCAAAAATTTCAGTTGAACAAAATGATATGGGAAAAATATCATATTAAGAGTATAATCCCAAGCTGAACTTCTCAGTTAAATAAAGGGACCAAGGGCAAAAATCAGATCAAGTGTTGTGACCTTCCCACTCTTGCTCCAGATAGCCTCATGGCAGCCACCATCAAGTTGACAGAGAGAGGATGGGGCAAAAGGATGGATGTGGTTAATGAAATTTGTATCTTATTAAAAGCAAATTTATAAGATGCCTGTTGCACTGCTGAAGAAATACTGTGCCAAAGAAACAAGCATTTATTCTTAAAAAGCCTTTGACTTTCTGAGACTTAAAACAATGTTTAGCCAATAAAATTTCCATGAAAAGGAGGAAGACTTTGAATTCAGCATATTCTCCAAGGAAGCCAGGCTCCCAACACCCATCTCTGATGAAGCCAAGGAGATGCCTCCAAAATGACAGAAACTAGAGCTATGGAAAATAATGGGCAAAGAAGTTCTTTCCAGAGAACGGAATGAAAGCCTTCAAAATGTTGGCCCTCTGGGGACTTTGAATTACTCTTTCTTTCCCTTATGTTTATACCTTCCTCTTAGAGGTATTTAATACAGCGATTCTGTCCTACCACTATATATTGCATGTGGTGACATGGATCTTTTGTTTAATATCAAAAGCTGTCACACAGAAGAGATGTTTTGGACTTTGAATTGAATGCAGTGACTGGGTGACATGATGGGCATTTTAAGTGAGTATATTATTTGTGAAGGGAGAGAATTATATATTTGGTGATCTGAAGGTCAGACAGTAGGAGAATTTGGCTAAATGCACACCATTCTCATTACTCTTCCTGAGTTTATAGGAAGGCTACATTTCGCATCTTCCCTTGCAGTTTGTGAGGTCATGTGTTTCCTTTTGCAGGAAACATGTTATTTAGAAGAATTAAAACCAAGAGTAAAAATCTCTTAATGGTGGCTAGTATGATATCATAGAATATCCAAAGTGGGTCTACAGACAAAATATTATACCTAATAAGATAATCAACTGGATATCTAACTTGAAGAATTAAAATTCAAAAATCAGCAACATTTTAGATACTGATTAAAGTCAATTAGAAAATATCATAGAAAAATGATTCCATTTATTGTGGCAACAGAAACCATGAAGATATTAGGATTAAACCTAATAAAAATACCTATACAGGGAAAATTACAAAATATAATATATTTTGTAAAATTACAAAATAAGATATATTTTAATTATAAAATATAATTACAAAATATAAGATCCCCAATATATTAAGACATACAACACCTTCATGTACTGAAAGACTCAGTATTATTAAGATATCAAGTTTGTGCAAAGTGATCTATAAATTAAATGCAATTACATTAACAACAGAGTTTTTAATGAAGTCTGACAAACTCCAGAAAACCTCACAGAAGAACAAAGGATCAAAAAGTCAAGAAAATTTTGTAGGAGAATGAAGTGAGAACAGTTAACCAGTGAGATATCAAGATTATTGTAAAATGTTAATAAATATTATAATATTTTCAGAGAAAGAAGCAAATATAAGAGATTTGAGAGTTTAGAAATATTCCATATTATACAAAAATTATGTCACACAGAGATTGTATCAAACAAAATCTATCACTATTAGTAAACAAGTTACTAATTAGTGCTGGAAAAATTGATTATCCATGCAGAAGATAATTTAATACCTATGCCATAAAAATGATGATTGGTAAGTTAAATAATGTGATATGTTTTATAATAAGAATATATATATATTTTGGTCTTAGTCCACAGTTCTTTGACACAGAGCTCCTAAAACCCTTATAATGTCCTAAGTGATAAGAGCCATGGGAGCATCTTTTGTTATAGTGTTTGTTCTTTTGTCCTCAGTTTTTGAAATAACTCCAGAGCAATAAAGGTGAAAGGAATGACGTTCGTTATTCATAAAAAGACACTTTCAATCACACCTCAGTTTATGTTAATGAGTGATTTTTTGAAAACCCCTAGATACCCACAGGATGGGGGCTCTTGCTAAGGGGGACCAATGATCTAATTTAGAGGACTGACACTTTCAGCTCTCCACCTTTTCCCCCTGACCTTTGGAGGGAAGAGAGGTTGGAGACTGCACCAATGGCCAAAGACTTAAATATGGAATCATGACTATATAGTGAAATCTTCATAAAATTCTGTAAAGTATGGGGTTCAAAGGGCTTCCAGGTTGGGGATGACAAGGAGGTACTGGAGAGGGCATAGAAGTTCTGCATCCCTTCCTCCGTAACCTTGCGCTGTGCATCCAATTCCATCTGGCTGTTCCTGAGTTATATCCAGTAACCTAGTCAGTAAACTGTTTCCTGAGTTCTGTGAACCATTCTAGCAAAATATGGCACCTGAGGAAGGGGTTGTGGTAATCTCTAATTTATAGCTAGTTGGTCAGAAGCACAGGTGACAGTCTAAACTTTCAGTTCGTGTCTGAAGTCAGGGAGGCAGTCGTTGAAAAATTGCTTGGTGTAGGGGGAAAAAACCCCATATATTTGGTGTCAGAAGAGGAGTGTCAGAAGTGCTATGAGAGTGTAACATAATAGAGAAAGGGAAGCATTTTTTTCCTGTCACAGAAATACATGTACAAAGTCAAAATTTATAAATTACAAAACAAAATGTAAGAAAATGTCTTTATGGCCTTTGAATAAAAAAGGGTTTCTTGGAAAATATAGAAAAAAAAAACAAATGGTAAAGCAATAATTCATTACAATGACTATGTTGAAATTAAAACATATCTCAATAAAAGAGAAAATAAAGTTAAAAACTAGCCACAAACTAGTAAAAGCTATTTGCAGTGGAAAAACTGACATTGAATTGGCATCTAGATTTTACAGATAACAACTATGAACTAGTAAGAAATATTCCAAACACCAAATAAAAAATTGTATAAAGGTTTGGAATAAAGAATGGAAAATATAAAAAGGATCTCAATTTCACTCTACATAATGAAAATTAAAACAAAAATAACTCAAATGAAACAAACTGATATATTTCCCATCCAAATTTATCAAAATTAAAAGACTAACTATAACAAGTATTAGTGAGGATATAGATAGGGAGAGAGGCTCATATCCTACTGGTAGGAATGTAAATTGGTACAAACACTTTGGAACGATATGTTCATGTCCTATAAAATGCAATTCCAAATTAAATTATGTATCCTAAAGTAATTCTTGTATATATATATAAGAAAACACAATAAAATTATTATTAAAATAGTATTAATTACAGCATTTTACCCCTGAGGTAAGACACTAGGTTTTTAAAATAGTATACAAAAATCTATCAAATAGTCATATAAGAGAGAAATACTATCTAAATGGTTTCAAAATGTGGAAATATATAAAAAAATTTCCAGTCCATTTTGAAGTAGCATTTGTGTGACACCAAAGAAGAAGTATCACTAAAATTAACCCAGACATTAATTTCACTGTGAATATAACATAAAACATCAGGTAAAATACTAACAAACTTGAAATAATAGTATATAAAAAGACAGATGCAACTTGGCTAATTCTTATTTAATCCCAAGCATGTAAGGATCTTCCAGCATCACAAAAATGTATTGATGTAACATACTGCATTTATGGAGTAAGGCCTATGAAATACCAGTAAATAAAACAATTAAGAATCATGCAAGGGACTTCTGTTTCTTTTGGCAATGTCAAAATAGCTGGAACTAAACTCACCCTGGTGTGGTAAACAATCATAGAATTCGGAAAAAACAAAACAAAACAAAAACACATGAGGCGACTATTTTCAGACATTGGACAGCAGGCAGTGCAGACTGCAATTCCTGAGAAAAGGAAAACTCATGGGACGAGCCCCATGATTGTTCTGGATCTCTACAGGAAGCTGGAGATCAAGCAGAGATCAGAGGATGTGACTGCTTACGTGAAGTTACCATGGAGCGACTGCTACAGGGCAAACACAGTTAACAGAAGTCAGTCAATACTGAGGGATTTAAGAGTTCAAGCTGTAGCCAGAAAAGATAAATTATCTGATTCTCACGGAAGGTCCTAAATTAGGAGTAAGGTCCATACCTATAGTAAAACCTACACTAGACTGGCCATAACAAACCAAAATCCAAGTCTCAACAAAATCATTAAGGGAGACAGAATTTGAAAGTAGAATTCCAACCAGAGGAGACTGAGAAAAATATTGGGCTTTCTACAGACCTACAGTGACTTGGATCTCTGTTCTAGATGTCAACCAGAAACAAACACCAAAACAACACTTTCTGGGGAATTATTCACTATGTCATCCAGAAGGTGCAGTACACAATCAAAATTTGTTCGACATTCAAGTAAAGGAGAATTTAACCACTAATTCAAAAAAAATGTAAAAACTGAACCCAAGACAGTTTAGATACTGGAGTTCACTGATAATGACTTTAAAGCAGGAATATTTTTATGGAAATATATATATACGTGTGTGTGCGTGTATACACACACACATATATGTATGTAAAAAGAGAGACACTTAAAGAAAAATATGGTATTAGTGAGGGAACAGATAGGGTGAGAAATGAAAATAATTTTAAAAAATCAGACTGGAAATTCTAGAAATAAATAGTACAATAACTGAAGGAAAAAAATAAAATCTTACCTGATTTTCTTAACAGCAGTTTATAAATGGTCAAAAAGTGTGTGGGTGGCTCAAAGGCACATCCATATAGTTATCCAATTTTGATTATAGAAGCTTTTTATAACATACATTAATATGTGGTAAGACTGGTTCCCTCTCATAGCTTAATGCTTAGTGTTTCCTAGACATTCTTTTTTTTTACTTTAATATTTTTATTCAATTCCATTTCATTCTAAACTAGTCTAGACTATTCAAACTGCTTTTTGCTGCCCACTAACTTAATTTCATAACCCATTAAAGGGACATGACCCACAATTTGGAAAATATCGTTTTACTTAAAACTATGGTTTAAAGAGTGACAATTTAGAGCATTCTGATGAAATATAAAGTATAAGAAGAAAGTGAATTTAATTATCATTTTCCAGGATTTCTTTTCTGTGGAATCAGTAATATTGCTCATCCAGTTCTTTGGTGGAATTGTAATGTACCCATAATTTCACACTTTTCCAATTCTGATGATTGGTTGTAAAAACTGTATAATTATATAAGACTCTTTTCTACATTCTCAAACAGACAGGGTCTTTGGGAGCTCCTTTTGAAGTGTTTCACCTGTGAGACCTGGCAAGGGTGAGGGACATGGTACCACTTGGCTGTAGCCATGGTGTGTGTAGACATGAAGAGTCCACACTGGAAATGGTACGCCAAGGAAGTGCTCAACAAGATCCTGCATCCAGTGTCAGCACCAGGGAAAGGGATGGAACCAGGTGAAAGCCAAGTAAGACGAAAGCTGTGAAAGTCATGGACAGAGGGAAAGGGAGCAGGCATAGGGCAATTCCCAAACTAAAAAGTAAAAAAGCTATGCAGGCTCCTGATCTTGTTCTTGTGGCTTGTTTAAGAGCATGCTTCATAAGTGAGACAGAGAAAGACAAATATCATATGATATTGCCTATACGTGATATCTACAAAAAAGGGTACAGGGCTTCCCTGGTGGCACAGTGGTTGAGAGTCCGCCTGCTGATGCAGGGGACATGGGTTCGTGCCCTGGTCCGGGAAGATGCCACATGCCGCAGAGCGCTAGGCCCGTGAGCCATGGCCACTGAGACTGCGTGTCCAGAGCCTGTGCTCTGCAACGGGAGAGGCCACAACAGTGAGAGGCCCACGTACTGCAAAAAAAAAAAAAAAAAAAAAAAGGGTACAAATGAACTTATCTACAAAACAGAAATAGAGTTACGGATGCAGAAAACAAATTTATGGTTACCAAGGCGTAAGGGGGAGGGATAAACTGGGAGATTGGGATTGACATATACACACTACCACACACAAAATAGATAACTAATAAGGAGCTACTGTATAGCACAGAAAACTCTACTCAATACCCCACAATGGCCTATATGTGAAAAGAAACTAAAAAAGAGTGGATATATGTAATGTATAACTGATTCACTTTTCTGTACACCCAAAACCAACACAACATTGCAAATCAACCATACTCCAATAAAAATTTAAAAAATAAAATATCTATGTTAAATAATTAAAAAAAAAAAGAGCATGCTTCAACACTGGAAGAGGAAGCTCCAAAGCTGCTACCCAGAGAATAACACTAAAGTAAACCTTCAGATTCACTCATAATAATTAACTCCATGAGCAATTTTCCTTTAAGAATCTGGTATTAAGTCAAAGTTGTATATCTCTTTTTTCTTTTTTTAACATCTTTATTAAAGTATAATTACTTTACAATGTTGTGTTAGTTTCTGCTGTACAACAATCAGCATATGTATACACATATCCTCATATCCCCTCCCTCTTGAGCCTCCCTCCCACCCTCCCTATCCCACCCCTCTAAGTGGTCACAACGTGTCAAGCTGATCTCCCTGTGCTATGCAGCTGCTTCTCACTAGCCATCTATTCTGCATTCAGTAGTGTATATATGTCAATGTTACTCTCACACTTCATCCCAGCCTCCCCTCCCTCCCCATGTCCTCAAGTCTGTTCTCTATGTCCTAGACATTCTTGAAGGTTTACATTCTGTGTGAATCTTAATGTCATATTGACTAGTTATAAAAAAGTTGATATTTATAGTAAGATTGAATAAAGATTATTTAAACACCTAAAAGTAATAGAAAGTTATATGTCAAATATATCTTAGAAACAGAAAAAAAGATTATAAATGAACTTTATATATATGTGTATATATATATATATAATAGATTTCTCAAGGTGGCTCTTTGGAAAAGGATTTCCTGAATTCGTGTATGCTTAAAAATGTTTTTCTATAGCCTGGATAATTGAAGACGAGTTTGAATGAATATAAAATCCTTAGTTCATATTCATTTCTTGAGTTTCTTTCCTTCCCCCACTGTGGTCTTTTTCAATATGTAAAGTCATATCTTTAAGTTCTTGAGAGTTTTCTTGGATTGTAAAAACTACCTAAGTCTGTGATACTAGTTGGAGCAAGCAGAATCCTGGTCAAAAATTTTAAAGGAAAATCCGGAGAAGAATCTGTCTATGGGAAGCTTTGTAAAGCTCTGAGGTACTCTTCAGGATTTAGAAGTTAGTGTGCAGTTCTGTCTACATACACAGAAAGACCAAGGAGGAACCTGATCTGTCACATGGCTGATCTATACAAGTAGGAGGTTAAAGCTAGGCACACTTGTAAGCTTCCTGAGCATTAAAGCATGCCCCAACACAAACATGAACCCCTTGGAAAAGGTAGAAGATTTATTGGTTCAAGCCATTAAAGAAAATATTTGAACAATCATTGGATGACCATTAAGTTAACCTAGAAGAAAAAGAACCATGATAGGAAGCTCCTTCTGCACAATATTATATTTTGATTCATTTGCCTCACAGTATTCTCCTTTTATTAATTATAAAAATACATATTCATAGTAACAAATCAAAAACAGTTCAGAAATGAATAAATTAAAAATTTGATTTTTCTTTACTATCCTCTTATGCCATGCTACCCTTTTGAGATAAGCAGTATTTGTTGGAAAAAAACATTTTCTGAATCTTTGAATCAATTTCCTCAGTTTCTCCTTTCAAATTTTAATTGTCTGTTTGGATTATTTCTCCCTTATTGAACGTTTTTCCACGTTAAAAGTCATTAGCTAGAATTCTGTTTACAAGCAACTGTGTAATCTAAAGTATAGTTTCCACTCAGCATTTCATCACTAAATGAATTCTTCTTGCATGACTTAAAACAATTTAAAATCAAATTTACAATAACTGGGCTTCCCTGGTGGCGCAGTGGTTGAGAGTCTGCCTGCCGATGCAGGGGACACGGGTTCGTGCCCCGGTCTGGGAAGATCCCACATGCCGCAGAGTGGCTGGGCATGTGAGCCATGGCTGCTGAGCCTGCACATCCGGAGCCTGTGCTCCACGACAGCAGAGGCCACAACAGTGAGAGGCCCATGTACAGCAAAAAAAAAAAAAAAAAAAAAAAAAAAAAATTTTACAGTAACTTTAATATTAAGATGTTTCTATGCTTCTATTCTCCACTTTTTCTAGCCCTTTAGTAGCTCTTTAAATTTGTCTGAACCATCATATATGGCCAAGTATTTCTTAATTAAATAACATCAGTTTTTATTTAGTTCTCAAAACTGTGTTTGCACGTTTTTGTAAAATATTTATTGGCAATAAGTTTCTTTTACTTTAAACAAAAATAGGTAAAACTTAAATAATTATGGGTCAAAATGTATTTTAGCAAACAAACTGTAGAAAAATGGTAAATGGTATTTGGGGCTGGTTTTGTCAAATTCTTAATTGATACACATACATTCTAATATTTTAAATTTAAAATGTCACTTGAGAGAGGTGAAGAAAACAATAGAAAAGATCAATGAAACTAAAATCTGGTTCTTTGAAAAGATAAACAAAATTGATAAACCTTTAGCCAGACTCATCAAGAAAAAGGGAGAGGGCTCAAATCAATAAAATTAGAAATGAAAAAGGAGAAGTTACAACGGGCACCACAGAAATACAAAGGGTCATAAGAGACTACTACAAGCAACTATACGCCAATAAAATGGACAATTTAGATGAAATGGACAAATTCTTAGAAAGGTACAATCTTCCAAGACTGAACCATTAAGAAATAGAAAATATGAACAGACCAATCACAAGTACCGAAATTGAAACTGTGATTTAAAAACTCCCAACAAACAAAAGTCCTGGACCAGATGGCTTCACAGGCAAATTCTATCAAACATTTAGAGAAGAGTTAACACCTATCCTTATGAAACTCTTCCAGAAAATTGTAGAGGAAAGAACACTCCCAAACTCATTCTATGAGGCCACTATCACCCTGATACCAAAACTAGACAAAGATACCACAAAAAAATTACAGGCCTATATCACTGATGAACATAGACACAAAAATCCTCAATAGAATACTAGCAAACTGAATCCAAAAATCCAGTCTGAATGTCCATCATAAAAAGTCTACAAACAAATTCTGGAAAGAGTGTGGAGAAAAGTGTTGGTGGGAATGTAAATTGGTACAGCCACTATGGAGAACAGTTCGTTAAGAAATTAAAAATAGAGGGCTTCCCTGGTGGTGCAGTGGTTGAGAGTCCACCTGCCAATGCAGGGGACATGGGTTCGTGCCCCAGTCCAGGAAGATCCCACATGCCATGGAGCAGCTAGGCCCGTGAGCCATGGCCACTGAGCCTGCGCTCTGCAACGGGAGATGCCACAACAGTGAGAGGCCCACGTACCACAAAAAAAAAAAAAAAAAAAAAAAAATTAAAAATAGAGTTACCATATGATCCAGCAGTCCCACTCCTGGGCATATACCTGAGGAAAAACATGGTTCGAAAGGATACATGCATCCCAATGTTCATTGCAATGCTGTTTACAATACCCAAGATGTGAAGGCAACCTAAATGTTCATTGGCAAATGAATGGATACAGAAGATTGGTACATATATACAATGGAATATTACTCAGCCATTAAAAAAGAATGAAATAATGCCATTAGCAGCAACATGGATGGACCTGGAGATTATCATACTAAATGAAGTAAGTCAGACACAGAAAGACCAATATCATATGATCTCGCTTATATGTGGAATCTAAGCAAAATGATACAAATAAACTTATTTAGAAAACAGACTCACAGACTTAGAGAAGAACTTACAGTAACCAGGGGGGAAGGGTGTGGGAGAGGAATAGATTGGGAGTTTGGGATTAACATATACACAATACTATATTTAAAATAGATAATCAACAAGGACCTACTGTATAGCTCAGGGAACTCTGCTCAATACTAAGAATTTGAAAAAGAATGAATGAAAAGAATGAATTTGAAAAGAATATACATGTATATGTATAACTGAATCACTTTGCTGTACACCTGAAACAACACTGTTAATCAACTATACTCCAATATAAATTAAAAATTAAATAAACTCCCTATGTTAATTAAAAATTAAATTAAATTAAATGTCACTTGACTCCTAGTCAAAACTTCTCTTGTCTAACCCTCTGCCTCCAACTTGATGTTATCATAAAGCAATTTAAGTCAAGTGAATTGATTTGCTATGACTATTTAGCAATTAAGAAGCCAAGTTTTAACTTCTCCTGCCACATGTTAAGACAATGCCTCTCGAATGTATCATTTTTGAATATCAATAAATTCTATTAACATTCAGTCTAAAAATCCAGTATTTATAGACAAACAGCCCTTTACAAATATCACTTTATGCTTCAAACTATACCAACCTGATATAACTGTTGACACAGAAGACATAATGATAAAAAGACAAGTTGATATTACTTCCTAAAAGATTTTAAATTTATAGTTTGTAAAAATTTATAAAATTTTATATTGTACAATATATATTCATGTGTATAAACGTGTGTGTATACACACGCTAATCTTCAACAAATATATCTGTTGTATTGGAAAATCAATACCATCAATTAATTGTATCGATTTAAACTGATAACAAATTACTTTAATTTTTTTGTCCTAACAATCATACAGATCGATTCTATATGTTTAGTGGACTTCGGTGACTAACAGCTACAGTTAATGGCTCATACAGTCTTTATACCTGTCATTAGTTCAAATTCGGTTTAGATGCTACTGATTGAATTGTTAATGATTTTGAAAGTTATTCAATGTTCTATTACAAATTACAAATTTGGTGCTTTTAATTTCATTTTAAGCTGTATTTTCACAAGGAAAGTACATTATTTTTCCCCTGATTATCTACGTTTGGTTCTATATTTCTCATTAATACCTAAACAGAAAATAAAATATAATCTAGAAACTTATTCTATAGTAATAAAATTTTCAAATTCCTGCCTTTAAAAAATGCTGTAATGGAACAATGTAGTGAAACTTCTCTTACTTCCTAGCTTGGTGACAGGGATGCAAGAATGGGAGAAGAGCGTTAATTGTTAGTTCTTTCAACATGGGAGGAATCAGTTTTCATGAGAAGTTTTTGAGACACTAAGTACCTGTAAAGATACTTCGGTGAGAAGTGACAAAATGAGGCTGAGTTGGGGGGAGAACAATTTTCCACACTCTGATATAGATCTTGGCTTTTTTAACCTTGAAAAAATGGTAAGTTATTATAAATAGTATGCTTCTTCTTTCAAATGAAGTGAATGGCTTTCATTGGAAAGGAGGGCATGACACACCTGTAAAGTCAAAGACCCCGAAGAATGACACACTATGGGGAAAGTGGAAAATGCTCAATAAAGTATATTTAGAAAAACTGGGTCCCAGTGCAAAGCCAACATATGCAATTAATAGATATCTATCAGGAGGCCGTGAGGTTCTTACTTTAGGGTGAGAGACAACTGAGCCAAGATGTCATGAATACATACAAATTTAACGGTACTTCCAACTCAAAGGCATAAGAAATGTCCATAATGTTTTTGATTTTGTTTTATAACACAATCTTATAGGAACCAGTTAGAAAAGAAAAGGAACGACTTAAATTAACTTCATAAGAAAACTTATGTACAGTAGAAAAAACATAATTTTGACCACATTTGAACTAACATTTAAGGTTATAAGCTCAGTATTTCTAATAAAAACTGAGTAAGAGGGCTTCCCTGGTGGCGCAGTGGTTGAGAGTCCACCTGCCGATGCAGGGGACATGGGTTCGTGCCCCGGTCCGGGAGGA
The DNA here is from genome assembly GCF_964341445.2 of Mesoplodon mirus. Lineage (NCBI taxonomy): Eukaryota > Metazoa > Chordata > Mammalia > Artiodactyla > Ziphiidae > Mesoplodon > Mesoplodon mirus. The sequence goes on along the minus strand of NC_138980.1, from coordinate 109,973,964 downwards.
TCCCACATGCCGCAGAGCGGCTGGGCCCGTGAGCCATGGCCACTGGGCCTGCGCGTCCAGAGCCTGTGCTCCGCAACGGGAGAGGCCACAACAGTGAGAGGCCCGCGTACCGCAAAAAGAAAAAAAAAAAAAAACTGAGTAAGAATAAGTCATTCATGATCTCTGTGAACAAAGAGGTAACTATTTTTGTTTTTCTCATTTTAATTTGCTGGTCTGTATGGTAAACTTGTTGTATGCTGGTAAATTAGATCCAATCTAAATGTATATATGAGATTGGAATTTGGCAGGCCTCAAACTCCTCTGAGTTTTATACCTATGATGTTTGCTCTGTATGATAGAAATGTGTTGCTAAAAATTCCTTTTTTTTTTATTAACTTCTCTTTTGCATACTGGTGGAAAAAATTATCCTAGTAGATGTTTGAACAGCTTGAGATCAGTTGACCTAGGAACCATTCTATGATCTAAGCTGTTGGCTAGAGTTTAAATGTTGAAGAAGCTTAATAGCTAACATCCTATTTAGGCTCTAATTTTTAACCCCATTTTTCCAAAACTGGTATCAGAACAGGGATTTTAAAGGTCTATATTGCTTTTCAAATACAATCATTTATTAAATGGTACTTTAATTTACATTGGCATTTCCACTCTCCAACAGTCTAGTGAATCTGTAAAACACAATTAAAGAGCAATGTAATAGGCTGAGAGTGAGCATCCCCATCTGGGTTGCCCACCTTCACGGCACTTCCTGCGTGCCCTGGCCCCAAATGGACCTGCCAGCACCAGGGAACAAAAGCGGAGACCCCTAGCCCTCTCCTGCTACAGCCGGAGGGTAGCTGAATTAAAGAAAGAAAACATTTCAGCATGGAGATCAGAAGCATTAGAGAAGCTTACTGTCTCAGACTCATACAGACATGAGGACCTTTAGCCATGTGGATGAAAGGCTCTTGGTGCTGCAGCCAGGAGTCAGTGCTGTGCCTCTGACGTGGGAGAGCCAACTTCTGGACACTGGTCAACAAGAGACCTCCCAGCACCATGTAATATAAAATGGCGAATATCTCCCAGAGATCTCCATCTCAACACCAACACCCAGCTTCAGTCAACGAGCAGCAAACTACAGTGCTAGACACCCTATGCCAAACAACTAGCAAGACAGGAAAATAACCCCACCCATTAGCAGAGAGGCTGCCTAAAATCATAATAAGGCCACAGACACCCCAAAACACACCACCAGATGTGGACCTGCCCACCAGAAAGACAAGATCCAGCCTCATTCACCAGAACACAGGCACTAGTCCCCTACACCAGGAAGCATACACAACACACTGAACCAACTTTAGCCACTGGGGACAAACACCAAAAACAATGGGAACTATGAACCTGAAGCCTGCAAAAAGGAGACCCCGAACACAGTAAGATAAGCAAAATGAGAAGACAGAAAACCACACAGCAGATGAAGGAGCAAGATAAAAACCCACCAGACCTAACAAATGAAGAGGAAATAGGCAGTCTACCTGAAAAACAATTCAGAATAAAGAGAGTAAAGATGATCCAAAATCTTGGAAATAGAATAGAGAAAATGCAAGGAACATTTAACAAGGAGCTAGAAGAACTAAAGAGGAAACAAGCAACGATGAACAGCACAATAAATGAAATTAAAAATACTCTAGAAGGGATCCATAGCAGAGTAACTAAGGAAGAAGAACAGATAAGTGACCTGGAAGATAAAATAGTGGAAATAACTACTGCAGACCAGAAGAAAGAAAAAAGAATGAAAAGAACTGAGTACAGTCTCAGAGACCTCTGGGACAACATTAAACGCACCAACATTCAAATTATACGGGTCCCAGAAGAAGAAGAGAAAAAGAAAGGGACTGAGAATATCTTTGAAGAGATTATAGTTGAAAACTTCCCTAATATGGGAAAGGAAATAGTTAATCAAATCCAGGAGGCACAGAGAGTCCCATACAGAATAAATCCAAGGAGAAATACGCCAAGACACATATTAATCAAACTGTCAAAAATTAAACACAAAGAACATCTTAAAAGCAGCAAAGGAAAAACAACAAATAACACAATAAGGAATCCCCATCAGGTTAACAGCTGATCTTTCAGCAGAAACTCTACAAGCCAGAAGGGAGTGGCAGGACATATTTAAAGTGATGAAGGAGAAAAACCTACAACCAAGATTACTCTATGAAGCAAGGATCTCATTCAGATTTGATGGAGAAATTAAAACATTTACAGACAAGGAAAAGCTGAGAGAGATCAGCACCACTAAACCAGCTTTACAACAGATGCTAAAGGAACTTCTCTAGGCAAGAAACACGACAGAAGGAAAAGAACTGTAATAACAAACCCAAAACAATTAAGAAAATGGGAATAGGAACATACATATCAATAATTAACTTAAATGTAAATGGATTAAATGCTCCCACCAAAAGACACAGACTGGCTGAATGGATACAAAAACAAGACCCGTATATACTCTGTCTACAAGAAACCCACTTCAGACCCAGGGACACATAAAGACTGAAAGTTAGGGGATGGAAAAAGATATTCCATGCAAACGGAAATCAAAAGAAAGCTGGAGCAGTAATTCTCATATCAGACAAAATAGACTTTAAAATAAAGACTATTACAAGAGACAAAGAAGGACAGTACATAATGATCAAGGGATCGATCCAAGAAGAAGATATAACAATTGTAAATATTTATGCACCCAACATAGGAGCACCTCAATACATAAGGCAAATTCTAACAGCCATAAAAGGGGAAATCGACAGTAACACATTCATAGTAGGGGACTTTAACACCCCACTTTCACCAATGGACAGATCATCCAAAATGAAAATAAATAAGGAAACACAAGCTTTAAATGATACATTAAACAACATGGACTTAATTGATATTTATAGTACATTCCAACCAAAAACAACAGAATACACATTTTTCTCAAGTGCTCATGGAACATTCTCTAGGATAGATCATATCTTGTGTCACAAATCAATCCTTGGTAAATTTAAGAAAACTGAAATCGTATCAAGTATCTTTTCCGACCACAATGCTATGAGATTAGATATCAATTAAAGGAAAAGAGCTGTAAAAAATACAAACACATGGAGGTTAAACAATACACTACCTAATAACCAAGTGATCACTGAAGAAATCAAAGAGGAAATCAAAAAATACCTAGAAGCAAATGACAATGGAGACACAATGACCCAAAACCTATGGGATGCAGCAAAAGCAGTTCTAAGAGGGAAGTTTATAGCAATACAATCCTACCTTAAGAAACAGGAAACATCTCGAATAAACAACCTAACCTTGCACCTAAAGCAATTAGAGAAAGAAGAACAAAAAAACCCCAAAGTTAGCAGAAGGAAAGAAATCATAAAGATCAGATCAGAAATAAATGAAAAAGAAATGAAGGAAACAATAGCAAAGATCAATAACACTAAAAACTGGTTCTTTGAGAAGATAAACAAAATTGATAAACCATTAGCCAGACACATCAAGAAAAAAAGGGAGAAGACTCAAATCAATAGAATTAGAAATGAAAAAGAAGTAACAACTGACATTGCAGAAATACAAAAGATCATGAGAGATTACTAGAAGCAACTCTATGCCAATAAAATGGACAACCTGGAAGAAATGGACAAATTCTTAGAAATGCACAACCTGCCAAGACTGAATCAGGAAGAAATAGAAAATATGAACAGATCCATCACAAGCACTGAAAATTGAAACTGTGATTAAAAATCTTCCAACAAACAAAAGCCCAGGACCAGATGGCTTCACAGGTGAATTCCATCAAACATTTAGAGAAGAGCAAACACCTATGCTTCTCAAACTCTTCCAAAATATAGCAGAGGGTGGAACACTCCCAAACTCATTCTATGAGGCCACCATCACCCTGATACCAAAACCAGACAAAGATGTCACAAAGAAAGAAAACTACAGACCAATATCACTGATAAACATAGTTGCAAAAATCCTCAACAAAATACTGGCAAACAGAATCCAACAGCACATTAAAAGGATCATACACCATGATCAAGTGGGGTTTATTCCAGGAATGCAAGAATTCTTCAATATATGCAAATCAATCAATGTGATACACCATATTAACAACTTGAAGGAGAAAAACCATATGATCATCTCAATAGATGCAGAGAAAGCTTTCAACAAAATTCAACACCCATTTATGATAAAAAACCCTGCAGAAAGTAGGCATAGAGGGAACTTTCCTCAACATAATAAAGGCCATATATGGCAAACCCACAGCCAACATTGTCCTCAATGGTGAAAAACTGAAACCATTTCCACTAAGTTCAGGAAAAAGACAAGGTTTCCCACTCTCACCACTCCTATTCAACATAGTTTTGGAAGTTTTAGCCACAGCAATCAGAGAAGAAAAGGAAATGACAGGAATCCAAATCGGAAAAGAAGAAGTAAAGCTGTCACTGTTTGCAGATGACATGATACTATATATAGAGAATACTAAAGATGCTACCAGAAAACTACTAGAGTTAATCAGTGAATTTGGTAAAGTAGCAGGATACAAAATGAATGCAGAGAAACCTCTGTCATTCCTATACACTAATGATGAAAAATCTGCAAGTGAAATGAAGAAAACTCTCCCATTTACCATTGCAACAAAAAGAATAAAATGTCTAGGAATAAACCTACCTGAAGAGACAAAAGACCTGTATGCAGAAAATTATAAGACACTGATGAAAGAAATTAAAGATGATACAAATAGATGGAGAGATACACCGTGTTCTTGGATTGGAAGAATCAACATTGTGAAAATGACTCTACTACCCAAAGCAATCTACAGATTCAATGCGATCCCTATCAAACTACCACTGGATTTTTTCACAGAACTAGAACAAAATAATTTCACAATTTGTATGGAAACACAAAAGACCCTGAATAGCCAAAGCAATACTGAGAACAAAAAAAGGAGCTGGAGGAATCAGGCTCCCTGAGTTCAGACTGTACTACAAAGCTACAGTGATCAAGACAGTATGTTAGTGGCACAAAAACAGAAATACAGATCAATGGAACAGGATAGAAAGCCCAGAGATAAACCCACGCACATATGGTCACCTTATCTTTGATAAAGGAGGCAGGAATATACAGTGGAGAAGATAAACCCACGCACATATGGTCACCTTCTTTGATAAAGGAGGCAGGAATGTACAGTGGAGAAAGGACAGCCTCTTCAATAAGTGGTGCTGGGAAAACTGGACAGGGACATGTAAAAGTATGAGATTAGAACACTCTCTAACACCATACACAAAAATAAGCTCAACATTGGTTAAAGACCTAAATGTAAGGCCAGAAACTATCAAACTCTTAAAGGAAACCATAGGCAGAACACTCTATGACATAAATCACAGCAAGATTCTTTTTGATCCACCTCCTAGAGAAATGGAAATAAAAACAAAAATAAACAAATGGGACCTAATGAAACTTAAAAGCTTTTGCACAGCAAAGGAAACCATAAACAAGACGAAAAGGCAACCCTCAGAATGGGAGAAATTATTTGCAAATGAAGCAACTGACAAAGGATTAATCTCCAAAATTTACAAGCAGCTCATGTGGCTCAATATCAAAAAAAACAAACAACCCAATCCAAAAATGGGCAGAAGACCTCAACAGACATTTCTCCAAAGAAGATCTACAGATTGCCAACAAACACAGGAAAGGATGCTCAACATCACTAGTCATTAGAGAAATGCAAATCAGAACTACAATGAGATATCATCTCAGACCGGCCAGAATGGCCATCATCAAAAAATCTACAAACAATAAATGCTGGAGAGGGTATGGAGTAAAGGAATCCCTCTTGTACTGTTGGTGGGAATGTGAATTGGTACAGCCACTATGGACAACAGTATGGAGGTTCCTTAAAAAACTACAAATAGAACTACCATATGACCCAGCAATCCCACTACTGGGCATATACCCTGAGAAAGCCATAATTCAAAAAGAGTCATGTACCAAAATCTTCATTGCAGCTCTATTTACAATAGCCAGGAGATGAAAGCAACCTAAGTGTCCGTCATCGGATGAATAGATAAAGAAGATGTGGCACATATATACAATGGAATATTACTCAGCCCTAAAAAGAAATGAAATTGAGTTATTTGTAGTGAGGTGGATGGATCTAGAGTCTGTCATACAGAGTGAAGTCAGAAAGAGAAAAAAATAATATCGTATGCTAACACATATATATGGAATCTAAGGAAAAAGAAAATGTCATGAAAAACCTAGGGGTAAGACAGGAATAAAGACACAGACCTACTAGAGAATGGACTTGAGGATATGGGGAGGGGGAAGGGTAAGCTGTGACAAAGTGGGAGAGTGGCATGGACATATATACACTACCAAATGTAAAATAGATAGCTAGTGGGAAGCAGCTGCATAGCACAGGGAGATCAGCTCAGTGCTTTGTGACCACCTAGAGGGGTGGGATAGGGAGGGTGGGAGGGAGAGAGATGCAAGACGGAAGAGATATGGGAACATATGTATATGTATAACTGATTCACTTTGTTATAAAGCAGAAACTAACACACCAGTGTAAAGCAATTATACTCCAATAAAGATGTTAAAAAAAAGCAGCAATGTAATAATTGTATAGTGTTAGTGAAAGTTTTAATTCTCTAAATTATAAGTATAGTGTATTAACTTCTGCCCAGAATGTAATTAATTTTAAAGAAAAATAAGTGTAATAATGCAAATTAAAAGGTTTAAGGCTTTTTATGTAAGGTTCAACCTATCATCTTTCCCTCACATAGTGAAATTGTCATAAATGAAAATGTGTCTTTTTATTCTATTTAGAGTCATCTTAAGTACATATGATGAGCAAAATGTAAAGGTATAAACATATTTAAAGTGTAATGGTGTACAACAATCACTATAAAAGTAAAGCAATGCCATAAAAATGAAGAAAATATTCTTCAACACACTGAGAAAGTTATTTTCAAAGCCTAGCCCATTAGCTTGGAACCAGAAATTTCCAGATAATGCCCACATTTGCATGAAAATAAATATTTTACATTCCTTTGATGGCTTAGTACATACTTTAGAAAGGATGGTAGCTCTGGCTCTGAGAGAAACAGAAAGAAAGAAAAGAAATGACCTGCTGAATTATGTGAAGTCAAGTAGATTGGCGAATAGAAAGCAGAACTTTACAGAGGAGATATGTAGTTAATCTGTGCTCTCATCAGAGATCTGCCGATCCAGGGACCCACTGGGATGCTGGAGCAAATTCACACAGCTGGTACCAAGTCAGATTTTGGCCAGCTCTGTCCTCTTTTATGATCCGAGTTCATTGTTGGAATCATGGCATGCCCAGACCAAGTCTGGGCACAGAAGCCTAACAAAGAACTTTAGGCACAAGTGGCTCTTTTGCTCCTGTGAGCTGCAAAAAATCTAACTTCTAGTCCGGCTTTTCTCCTGGTCCTCTATTTTAGAAATGTTTATTACCTTTTAATTAGGATTAAAGTACCAAGAAGAATGAAAACATTGTTATTTTGCTTAAGTGGTTTGGACTCAGACCACTGTACATGCATTCATTTTCTCTACTATTTTTCCTTCACGGGAGTATCAGTGCAATGAGCTGGAACAGTGGTCAGCAAACTTTTCCACGAAGGACAAGACAGTAAATACTTTAGGCTTCGTGTGCCATACGGTCTCTGTCACAGCTACTCACAGAACTTTGCCATTGTAGTGTGAAAACAGCCCTAGACTATACAGAAACAAACAAGACTGCCTACGTTCCAATAAAACCATAACTATAGACACTGAAATTTGAATTGTATATAATTGCCACGTTTCATAAAATATTCTTGTTTTTCTTCAACCACTTAAAATGATAAAAATGATTCTTAGCTCCTGGGCTATAAGAAAACAGGTGGCAGGCTGGATGTGGCCCACAGGCTATAGTATGCCCATCTGTGAGTAGAACAATATTATACATGATGAAAAGTAAGAAAAATATTTAATGTAAACTTTTACTCTTTTTAGAAGGTATTTAGTATTATTTGAATCTGTTTTGCTAATTAACTCCTAAAATGTGTCATAATCCTGGCTTAAATCTTAGTTTAAGAGAATCCTAATTTACCACCGAAGCAATTAGCATGGAGCTGCAGTTTCAAAAAGTAAAACTCACCTGAAAGACTCAAATTCTAACTATTAGGCTAACCCATTATATTAAATGACTGCCACCATGGTGCTTATATATTTGAAATAGAATAAAATACTTGTCAGGCCCTTTGTTTTAATGTAAAATGGAAACATTTACTAAGATTTCCCTTAATTAGAAGAAATCTTGCTCCTTAGCTGCCAATGAGATGGTATAATTTTACAATGTTGACTGTTTCATTATGTGGCCAATGGTCTTACTGATTAAGATTTTCCATTGATCCTTCTAGACTGTCTTTCACATCAGAGGTTGCCACTCTACCTTTACATTTAATATTCTTCCCATATTAGTTCTGCTTCCTGAGACACTATCAAAAGTATTAGAAATTATAGCCCTTGCTGGAAACAAAGGGAGGAGATGGTGTCAAGACAATGAAACCAGGAAGCTGTTTCTGTGCATATGATGTTTGTTGAATAAATCAAATTTAGGCTGTCAGGAACTGTATTCTTGCTCTAAGTGTTTCTAGTAATAGAACCATTTCCAGCTAAACCGTCATTAGGAGAGAGAGAAAGAGAAAGAAAAAGGGAGGGAGAGAGAGATATCGAGTAATTTACAAAGTCTTCAGCAGCCTTTTAATGTTTTTATTTTGCCTTGCAAACTAAAGCAAGGTGTGCCACTACCTATCAAGTCTTCGATAAAAACAATGTCCCTTATTCCCAATTCTTGGCATATATTACGTGCCCCAGGAATGTTCTTAAATGAAGAAACTGCAATTTCAGATTCACTTTAAACCAGTTCAACAACCCATATCGTGTGACTGCTTGAATATCCATCTGTGATTTTATATTTGGGCCCTACTTCTCTGGGGATTTTTCTGTTCTCCATAAATTTTATTCTTGTGACCCTTTGTATTGTCATCAAAACTGTGTCTTTTGAGCACCTAGTGTAATGTCTGGGATTAGAAAGTGCTCAGTAAATTTTAGCTATAATTATTCTCCCCAAATTCTGCTTATCTGTCTAGCCATTCTGCTAAATGCATGTGAAATAAGTTGTTTAAGCTGATAATTGTTTAACATGTATTTTGATCAGGTATATACTACTAAAGAGAGACTAATACATGCATGTCAATTCCAACAATTAAGATACTGAGAATGTTTTTAAGATGATCTGAAATCTTTTAAAACCCTTCAGATCCTATATTTCAGTAAGTTAACTACAAGACTGTCTATAGGTACTCATTTATAAGTCAGTGAATAAAGATTTGTTTTATATACTGATTGGAGTACACACGTTAAAACCTAAAATCCTCTTAAATATACAGTCCTCACAGCAACTTTATAAGCTAGATATCTTTAATAACACCTATATTGTGCAGAAAAGAAACCAATTCATAGATACACTAAGCCATTTTCCCAAGATCACATAGTTATTAAGTGGTGAGGCCAAGATCATAAGTCTGATCCAAGTCTGATTCCAGGGTCCTCACTCAAAAACAGCACAAGATCTCATATGACAGGGTTGTTTTAACTCTGTGATATTAAAACTTCAAATAAATTAAAGTTAGAATTTCATATATAAAAGCTACATGTTAAAACAAACCTAAAGCTTAGGTTTCTTCTAAATTTCTTTATTGAGCACAGAATACAAGATTAGGATATTATGAAATTATTAATTCAAGCATAAAATATTTATCAAGTACCTACTATGATGCAGGGGTGGTCCAAACACTTGAGACACATTTGTAAAAAAAGTACACAAAAATCCCTGTTATTGAGAAATTTACAGTCTAGTGGGTGATTTCAGTTTTCTTTAAATTTTCTGCCTTATTTTGGACAATTTCTAAGAATTTATTTGGAGTAAACATACCAAATATAGAAGTATAGTCATTGTACCTAAATGTTTTGACATCCAATGTTGAGGCAAATGGGTCTGTATTTCTGTTTTAATGACGATTATAGTGTTCACTAGTGGCCTTTCCTTCCTCTGTTTTTGTTTTTTTAACAGCTGCTAACCATTGCACTTTATCAACAGCTAAGGGAGAAGTTGAGCAGCTGCCAGTCCAAGGACAGACAGTCTTATTGCCATGATCACTTGGCTTAGCTTTCCCTGAAAGAAGTAAGGTGTATCCTTGGGAAAGCAGAGCGAAAACCTTTATTATTTCTGTTGCTATCCCTTCCTGGAAGTTCTGAGATTAATATACATTTCACTTTTAAAATTATTTTAGTCACCCCATCACTTTCCAAGTTAGTTATAATGCAAAAAGTAAGAATATTTTCTCTTTGCTTACATTTTAATGTCTTTAAAGATTTCCTAAATTAAAATAGTATGTATCAATAATAAAGAAAAGTTAATGTTTAAAGAAATTACTATCTTTGTTTTCTTTTAAGATAAGGGGAAATTATTCTTTTTTTTTTTTTTTTTTTTTTTTTTTTCGGTATGTGGGCCTCTCACTGCTGTGACCTCTCCCGTTGCGGAGCACAGGCTCCGGACGCGCAGGCCCAGCGGCCATGGCCCACGGGCCCAGCCGCTCCGCGTTATGTGGGATGCTCCCGCACCGGGGCACAAACCCGCATCCCCCGCATCGGCAGGCGGACTCTCAACCACTGCGCCACCAGGGAAGCCCCGGAAATTATTCTTTTTGATTAGCTCATAAAATTCTTAATAGCTCCTATAAAATAGAAGATTGTCAATGCAAAAACGACCACAAATTTGAATTTCAAGAAAAACATTTACACAGCCTAAATTGTTTTTATGACAGTGTTTGGAAGGAAAAGGAGAGTATGATTTTACATTTCCTCCCTTTTCTATCAAAAAACAGACCTTGAGAATTGTTGCAGATAATTTCACTTATCTTTATGGAGTGAGACTATTAGGAATATATGACTCCTTAGCATATATATATGTGTGTGTGTGTGTGTGTGTGTGTGTACATGTGTATATACACACACATATACACACATATTTTATATGTAAATTGGGTATATATATTATATATAATAATATATATATGTATATTATACATATACATATATAACTTGGGTATGTATATATACATATAAATTGGGTGTGTATGTATATATATATATCTCCAATTTTGCACATTTTATAGAATAAAATGTAAGAAAATTAGTCGCTTCTTAGTTATAGACTTTCTCTTTAGTTAACCAACATTCAAGAAAGCTCTGGAGGATTCTTAGCTTGGTCCATAGAGTTGCTAGCAGAGTAATTTTGACTCAGACACTCAAGAAGATATTGGGGGAAATCAAAGAGAAGGCAGAGAGATGTTTCAACAATATCATTGTAAAACCTCAAAAGGCACTACCACATCAGAAGGGACTACACAGAATCTTGAATTTATACATTTCTGAGATGTTTAGTTTCAGTGTTTCTTTTTTCTTCACATTCCACAGTTTTTTATGGGGCATAGCAGGGAGCATGAAATGCTATAAATATCCGTCATTTTTTTTTTTTTTTTACAGCTATCAGACTAGTGATTAAGACTGGTATCATAAGAGAACTGAAACTGTTTTTTTTCACCAACTATAGAATTATTCTTATTCCTATATTAAGAAATCATATGAGTGATCATTAAATATAGGATATAGTAGTAAAATATACATATTAATAATAAAGTAAATCATATCTTTGTCTCTAAATTCAAATTATCCATTGTGTAGTCCATAAGTATTATACAACAAGTAAAAACTTGTTCTGTGTTTTCTAGATGCATATCAAATATAGGGGAAATAATGGAACTGATAACCCCTAACTTTTAAGGACTATTGCAAACATGAGATGCAACATATTTCCAAAACAATAATAAAAGAGAAAAGAAAATAAATTCTCCACAGAAAATTGAGGAACAGGAAAAAACAATATGTACAACGACATAACTTCTCTAATTTGCTATTAAAAAGTAGAGCCTATAAATAATGATCAATAGATGTTGACTGCTTTCCTATATCGATCGTAATATTCATATCAAACTAAAAGAACAATAAAAATAATAAAGCTGTATTTAAGAATGATAAAAGTATTCAGAATGTATTTAGGGCTGAGAAAGATTTTACATAGCAGCAAAGAGAAAAATGGAATAGTATTGTATTTAGGCTGCTTTTCCTGTCACATTTAAATGTATTATGTTAAATAAACTTCATTATTTAATAGGTGGCTATCAAACTGTTTCAAAAAGCAAAATACTTTATAATTGAGCATAGTGTTCTACCAGCATTTCCACATTTTGAATCTTCTTAATTTAATATTTCTGGAGTTTCAGTAATGCTAAAGTGGTCTTTCTTGGTAAACACATCACCACAAAAATGTAATATATGTGCTCTGTATCATTTCCTGCATTATGTGTGTGGGTTGCGGTTGTTGCTTGAGTTCCCATGACTACTGAGTGAGGAAGCTGGGTACAATTCCTGGCAGCATAGTAGTTTACCCATTTCATTAAAGAGCAGATCATATTTCAAAACGTTTTTCTGAGATCATTACAAAAATAAAAACCAAATGGCAAGTTTATCAGCTCTCATTACGAATTGCTCAGTAAATGTTAAAGAAAAAACAACACTAAAAATAGTCACAGGAAGCAATAATTTCAATGACAAATTGTTGGGCTGTTTACTTACTGTGCTAAGTAATATATTTTTGATCAAAGATGGAGAGTTTATAAAGTTACGTTGGTGTTGGAGGGGGGAAAGGGTAGGGAGGAAATTGCTATTCCCTGAAGGCTGATGTACCTTGTAAAACAATCTGTCTTCAAACCAAAATGAAAGACAGCCAAAAACAGCTCTGAATTGCATGACGAGACCCTGGAGATGCCGTTCATTACACAATTTGCTATAGCGGTTTGCAGATGTCTCATTTTGTGGGTCAGATTAGGCACTTTATTTTTTTGTTTGTTTTTAAAATTATGTTGCACAGCATTGGTTATAAGTTCTTTCCTGATTTCTATCACCATTTCCAACACAGGGCACACTGTCTATTTTGAACAAATGGATACACTGCATCCCTGTTTCAAAACTGTGACTGATGAAAGAGTTTCTACACTCTGGCTCTGAAGCAAGTAAGGTACTTACTAGAAAATGGCCCTTTTATATAGTGCATCCAACTATAATATTGGAAGGCTGGACCTGTAACCACTTTATAGAGAAAGTACCCAAGAGTACACGGTGAGCTGATCAGCAAAATGCCAACTCCAAGCTGCGTTGAGGCAGTGATTTCAAATGACCCATTTTGGCACATTTGATTTTAAGGATGTAATCCTATAGCACATACAGAATCTTTGCTAAAGTTAATAAAACTTACCTTAAAAGCTAAGGAGTCCTGCTCACAAAATACTTTCTTCATAGATATGTTCAAAAGTTGAGTTTTTGGTTTTAACTGAGGTCTTATTCAGGCAATGGAAACCCTAATAAAGGAAACTTCCTTTTATTTTTTTCTTAATTTTGGGGAAAATAAGATATCATTATGCCTTGGGAAGTATTATATTTTCATAATCATCTGCAATGCTCATTAGTCTTATTATATCTGAAGCACTTATATTTGTTGAAGTAGAAGCAGCTGAGATAAAAGAAATTTGAAAGTGAAATCATTACACGTTTGAGTTGGTGCCTTTTCAAACTGGAAGCTTGCTCTGTTACTCTTAATGAGCTGATGCCCCAAACACTCAAAGCGGATTCATAGTTCTTAACCTCTTTTAAACCTCTGATTTAAAACTACGATGTGCTTTCATAAGAAAAGAAAATAAGTCGTCAATGCTGATTTTTAAACTGTCTTTCATTTGGTGGAAAAAGAGTCGATCTTTTCAAACTACTTGCTAGGGACATTTAGCCAGGTCTAAAAATGTAGTATATTTATTGGTTAGGATTCTAAAGGAAAATCTATTTTTCTTAAGTATTTTAAAACTTTTAGGATTAATTATATGTAATCTAACCCATAAGCCCCTGTTAAGCATAGGTACTTAAAATTTAAGAAAATACTTATGTGGTCAAATTAGTTAATGTGATAAAAGCATATGGAACTAAATACACTACATACATATGGGTACAAGTAAAACTTGGGAAAGCTGGATATGATTGGTGGGTTGAATCAACATTAATATCCTGGTTTGATATCATACTATAGTTTACCATCGGCAGGAAGTAGGTAAAGTGTACAACAGGATCTCCAAATTATTTCTTTCAAGTACATATGAATCTACAATTATCTCAATAAAAATTAAAACTGAAAACATTATATTATTAATTTTTCTGTCTACAGTCTCTACTTTTACATACGGAATAGGCATTTTAATTTTTTTAACAATGCTCTAGATATTTTTAATAAACAATATATAGTAAAAGAATATATCCTAAATTTAACATATTACAAATAAGGTATAGATTATGAAACTTTCTAAGGTAATAAAATACAATGTTAGTTTAGAGAGAAAGAGGGAGGGAGGGAGAGAGTTTCAATGTTTGAGAAGATAAAATTTCTCATTCCCAGATACTTTTTTACTGTATCTAGTGAAATCATTGTTATAAATCACTAAAAACTACATATCGGTGTTGATTTGATTTTAAGCTAATGCAATCTGGCTTTACATCCTATTTTGTAAATCCGAAGAACCATGGGACAGGGGAATGCTTGCACTGTAGTTTTGAAGTTGGAGGCAGGCATCACTCTTAATTAAGAAGTGCTAAAGTGATGTATAGTGCTGCAGGAAAAGTACTAGATCAGAAGAAATGAAAACATTTATTTTTAATAGTTTCCTTTTGGTGACCTTAACTCTGCTAATATGCCTTTGATAAATTGTGACAGAGACCGTCAACTGAAATGGTCAACGTAGTCACTATTTAAACAATAACATTTTTGCAGTAATAATCATGGATGTGTTTAAGACATAATTCCTTTTGTGAAATATAAAGCTCTATCCAGAGACTATAATGTTTCATACTGGTTTCTGGAGTGAGCAGTGGGCAGGGCATTAAGGCTCCAGAAGCATGATGTTAAACCACAGGTAAACTTCAGGACTTCCAGAGTCACACAATCTACTTTGATTAGATGATAAAATTATGATTAACATTAATTCATGTACTATGCTCAAGTAAACTATTTATCTATAGTTCATTTATATAGAAGATTAAGGACCTATAGTATTTCTAAGTGCTTTGTATTTCATTACTCTATTACCAGCAAAATAAAGATAATGATGATAGAACTCCTCACCGTAAAGACTAATTTCCTCTTAACATGAAAGTTATTGTTGTATCTACAGTAAAACCACAGGTTAGTATTTTAGTACAGTGTCAGAGGAATGAACCAAGGAATTGCCTTTGTGAATAGGAATTCACCTTGAGTCACTGCAGTTGGAAATAACAATCAGTTTATTCTTTTGATTTCACATTGATGTTTACCTATATTTAAGCTCCTTTAGAGGTTTCAAAGGATCAGACCACCAAGCCAGGGTGTATTTTCCTGGAAAACTACTGAGAAAAAATAGACATTTGTAAATCAAGGAAACTTTGCTAATTCTTTGCCATTTGTGTCTGTGCTATGCCACAACTGCAGGGGAAAATGTAAAAAAAGAAAAAAAAATCAGATGTCCAAACGTTCCCAAATACCCAATATCCAGCTGTTTTAGAGGTTAACAGCTATTGAGACTGCCAGGGTATTCGTAAGTCTTATAAAATTGTATATGTTATGTTTCTTGGTTTTGATTTGTTTCTATTGCCTTTTAGAAATTTCCAAAAATGTTCACTAAAATCACTAAAGTCAGGTAAAAGAAAAATAGAGGACTATTTTTCTCTTCTAAAATAAAGGTATAGGGCTTCCCTGGTGGCGCAGTGGTTGAGAGTCCGCCTGCCGATGCAGGGGACACGGGTTCGTGCCCCGATCCCGGAAGATCCCACATGCCGCGGAGCGGCTGGGCCCGCGAGCCATGGCCGCGGAGCCTGTGTGTCCGGAGCCTGTGCTCCGCAACGGGAGAGGCCACAGCAGTGAGAGGCCCGCGTACAGAAAAAAAAATAAAAATAAAAAAAAAAATAAAATAAAATAAAGGTATACTTAACATCCTACTCATCAGTTATCCAGATGATTACTCTTATTTAAAATGTATATATATCAGATTTGACTTTATATTCTGGCACACATGATAATGTGAACTATGTGCTATTAAAATAACTAGATTTCATTTAAACAAGATCTGCGATGCTCTAAAAAGTTTCAATTCTCATGTGAATATTTTCACAATCTTTGTGCAAATCTCAATGAAGGCAATAAAATTTTACTGAAATGAAGGTGAGAAAATTGTATGAAATATATATATGTATAGATTTATGAATTATGGATATCTCTTTTAATACTCAAACATCACCAGCCTATCAATAGAAGATTCAAACCTGGGCAATGATCTACTTCCAACACATTTCAGTGTTTTTCCTACTCCAGTTATATTTTAAAAATCACGATTATGCATTTATTTTTATATTTTGTTGCTTAAAGATTTTATTTGGCAACGTAGGACATTAGAATATGTTTTAGTGAGCAGTTTGCTTAATTTCATGGGAAATGTTTAAATATATGAAGTGTGGGCCTTCCTTGTACTCTTGCCCCAGCAGGCCCTACGGTTGGGTGAGACTGTACAGATGTGTTTTTTTATAAAGACACACCCTCACTTCCTTCCCCCATAACTATGAGGCTGCTGATGCTGAGATGACTCCTGCCTTCCCCCCCCCCCCACCATTTATATGACTCTCCTTTACGGTGTCCTCTAAATTTCAATGTTTGAAGATAAAAAGCACCTCTTGTTTATTTTTAGAATTCTAAAGTCCAGTAGCAGTAGCACACTCAGTAGTTGCTAAAGAAAATGTCCGTTCAGTTTTACATTGAACTTGTCACTGAAGAACATCTATCAGATATTTTGTACATATTAGGATAGATTAAATAAACTTGATTTTCTGACTTGAAAACTTCTGGCATCCTCATGAAATTCAATTTTCTTTATTTACCAATGCCCGCAAACTTCCCATGTAATTAATGCATTAATTTTTTAGTAGTGCTGCAAGTAAAGATGTTTAACAAAACCTATTGCTTGGGTTTGAAATGTGTCCCCCAAGAAGATGTTGAAGTCCTAACCCCCAGTGCCTGTGAATGTGACCTTATTTGGAAATATCGCCTTGGCAGAGGATAAAGTTGAGATCATCACAGCAGACCCTCATCCACTATGGCTGTCCTTATAAAGTGGAGAAAAATTGGACACAGACATAAGGAGAGTGCTATGTGAATATGAAGACAGATACCTGGGAGATGCTTCTATAAGTTAAGGAAAGACAAAAACTGCCTGAAAACTACCAGAAGCTGGAGACAGGCATGGAACAGACTGCCCCTCATAGCCGTCAGAAGGAGCCAACCTTACTGACCTTTCGATCTCAGATTACTAGCCTCCAGAACTGTGAGACAATAAATTTCTGTGGTTTAAGCCACCAAGTTTGTGGTGTTTTGTTAAGGCAGGACTAGGAAACTAATACATCTATAAACAATTACTAAAAATAAATTCTCAGAACTGCTTATTACTTGGGGAAAATATAAATGATTAGAGTGACTAAAGTGTGAATAGTTGTATTTTGAGAGAATTTCTAGAAGTAGCTATTGGGAACTTGCAAAGAGGAGAGAAGTCCAATTTGAGATGAAGGCCTATGCAAAAACAGACATCCTCGTGGGAATGAGGCCAGGTGGGTTTTTAGGATTGGCTTTAGCACAGACTGGGATAGCATGAAATAAAGGCAGGGAAAAGAGAATAGAAGATCCTAAACTTTCTAATTGTGTTCTTTTATTCTCTCCTCACTGCCCACCATTTACTTTTTCCTAATGTGATACCTGCCAGGGAGATCATATGGGTAAAGCATCTCTGCTTCTAAATTAGCCGAGAAGTTAAAAAAAAAAAAAAAAAGAAATCCTGGTTTTACTTTCCTGTGAAGATTTAAGATAAAATGTAAAGAGCAAGCATGCTGATGACAGAAAGGCTAGACTCAGATTTTATATTTTTTAAAAAGGAATTTTTAAAACACATATTGTGTGTGAAGAGATGTAGCAGGGTACTAATAGCATAGGCCTTTTAAAAATCAATAATTGGTGTTAGTAATAAGAGCTGTACTGACAACCAGCTGTGACACTGCCCTCATTCCTGCAGTGCAGAAGGGGAAAGAACCAGCCGATGATTACCAACTCCAAGTATTGCTTGCAGTCAAAGCTTCATTTAAAAAATTAGTAAAATACCCTTTTTACCTTAAAATATGTGTCCCAGTATTGAAAGAGGATCTATATAAAGAGTTCAGAATAGAACAGCTGCGAACTGTTCAAATCAAGAGTATTTCCCAGTTGGGCTACCGGCCTACATTGTAGAACTTAGACTTTAGTCAAAAGCTCTTCTTCTCCCAATTAAAGAAAAAAGGTTGAGATGCCCACAGGCCTTTGCAGCATGTTTGGTGTGACTTTTAACCCCTCATTCCACTTTCTGTATATGCCTCTTCTTTATACCACCACCTGATCTCAGGGCAAAATCTAGTCTCTATTACAAATTAGGCTGTTAGCATCTCTCTCACAATTTTTAGAAGTCAACGTTAAAATTCACTGTCGGTCCTTGCTTGGCTCCTATACATGCTGCCTTGAACATTTAGTCATTTTTATTCAAATCAAAGGGAGACATTTTTGTTATTGAATATATTACTCAAAAACGTGCAGCAACAGATTCCAGTATTCCTGCAAGCCTGGCATTCTACACATATTATCTTAATGAGGAAATATATCTAACCACCGAATAAGGAAACAGATTTTCAGCCTTGACTTTTAGCTACAGCTCACTTGCACATGACCTTACAAAATCCCTTAAATCTCTAAGAGCCCATTTCTCATTTTCCTCTGTGCTCCCCTGGGGGTGATCCAATGGTTTTTAAGGGAGCTCTGAGCCTTGACAAGCCCTGAAGGGCATGGGGCAAGGCAAGAAATGGGCCCTGTGCTCCCTGTTTACCATCCTGGAAAATAGGTATGATACTATCAGCCTCACAGGGGTCCCATTGCAATTAATGTTTGGAAAACGTTTTAAAACCCAGAGTTAAAAAGACAATGTCAATGCCAATTATTTAAACATCTTATTTCTAAATACTATTCAGATTATTTTAAGCCACTTTTTCTTCTAAACACATATGATACAAATGGTAAAACTACCTGGAAGCATAAAACGATGGGGTAGTTTCATGGTCTTTTAAAAATGGCCTCAGTAGAATATTTCTGTGACCTGGAGCATCTAGCTAAATGTGGAATCTGAGCTCTGTAGAGTCATCCCATCACTTAAATACCAAGGAAATGAATCCATGGGAAGGGTGCTTTCCTGTGTTGACTTTGACTGTAGTTTTTGCATTTTCCAGAAGGTGATGATGCTTTGCTTGGCTTTGTGTTTCAGATAGATTTGAGGAGGGAAGCCATACAAACAGTGCAGAATGAAGAAGAATGGCATAAAAAGAAGCTCGTCTTGGATTTTGTGGTGATAAAGAAGTTTTATAGCCAAAGTCCTTACAGAAGAGCCTATAAAACATTCATGTTTTGAACCTTGATAATTTTATACTTTACATATCCAACAAATTTTTGCTCTATGAATACTTCTGAGTCCAACACTGAAATTAAAGATAGAATCTAAAGTGCTTCTAAACAATGTTTAAAAACTGGCACTGTTAGACATCTTTGAGTACACATACAAGATAGCAATTTTAAACTAGGGAAACCAAATTGAGAACAAATAAGTTTCTAAAGCTGAATCTATTGCTTGCATTAATTGCATAACAACTTTTTTTTAAACTTCAAAGGCTTGCCCTTTACTTGGTACAAAATATAACCGAGGAGTTCACTCATACACACAATCTATCATATGAAACAAGGAATGGATACTCCATATTGGGTACATGGTAAAACGTGTCTTTGGAGATGTGTCTTTTAATACTTTACTACTTAGAAATGTTCAAATGAAATTATGTGTCTTTCATGTGTTCTTGTAATTTATGTTCTTTTTTTTGCTTTATTTGCAGTTTATTTAATATTTGAAAATACTTTTTGTATCAATTAGCAAATTAGCAGTTTATCTGGGTGGAAAAGCCCCATCTGAGTTACTGAGTTACAACGTGAATTATTCTGCAGCTGCAAAATCAAGTGCCTCAGCTGAGTTAATGCTTTTCATGTCTTTTGCATGTGTCAGCATTAGTGGAGGCGAGCTTCTATGAAGCCTTGCGTGTGAAGATGGTGCTGAGCAGACTAGATTCAATTCTGTTAAATGCTTTTTGCTTTTTTTTCTCTCTCCCTCTCTCTCTTTTTTTTTTTTTTTTTTTTTTTTTTGGAATAAGGCACAAAAGGAGACTTCAAATCAGGCTGAACTTCAAGCAAAAGTTAATGCTATTCTCTTTTGGGTTCAACCACCCACTTTGCTTAAGGTCACTAGTTGAGGCTAATGCAGCTCAGAAGGGCTGCAGTAAACTTGGCATCTCCTTGATTAGGCTCCCTGCTGATCTAATACACATACTAGCTCACTTGCCAAGTCAAATAACACATTTAGTGAATTGGAAATAAGATTTAAGTGGGCCAGCACAATGCGGCTTGCCCTCTCATCTTCTTACCGAATCCCTCTCTTTGTATGCAAGGCTGTGAAAACTGCTCTTGTTAGAGGACTTAATCTTCATTTTTTTCCTGTAGATTATTTGGAAACAGGTCAATTGAATGTTGGAGCTGCTAACTCCTCCCACTACAAAAAGAACCCGCTTGTGGCATACTGATTGCATCATTTAAATGAAAAGCTCTTATTATTATAGAGCAAATACTATAGTATAAAGGTCTGTTAGAATTAATAAAAAGAAATCATGATATTAAATGCATGCTTTTAACAATGTGTTTATTTCTTTGTCTTATAGACTCTTTTCTAAAGCTCGCTTTGTATTAACTGTGGATGAGTAATAGAGGGGGACGATCACATCAGTATATATTCATCTCCCCTGGCTGTTCTGCTGCAGTTAATTCTTAAATACAGTAGGTTATAATAGGGTGACATTTCTATAGTGCCTTTCATAAGAGCAATCTAAAGCATGTCACATAATGTTTGACTTTGAACTATTCAGGTTTTTAGCGACACAAATCTCAGGGTAAATTTATGCCTTCGTGGTTTGTTTCTTTAAAAAAATGAGTCATTTTATTTGTTATAGTTTGAAATTTATCATAGATTCACCATAGATTATCAAGCTATCCATGCTATAATAATCTGTAACTGTCCTTATCTCTGTGTTAGATGTGCAGCGTTATGATGTGTGTGGACTTTTTATGATCTACTTATCTCTTCTGGTCATATAGATTTATGTGTATCTCTTTTCTGACTAAATCTGAAATCAGAGCTTGCATTCTGAAGAAATAAAATATGTCTATGTAAAATCCAACTACTATTCTCTGACAATGATCATAATATCCTCCAAAACAGACATTCAAGTTGCCTTTTTTGCAAAGTAAAACTTTAAATATGTGAAAATTAGGGTGTACTATGAGATTAATTTAAGTGTCCCCAGAATGATTTGGGGGGTTATAATAAATAGACTATTAGTTTCAAGGAACACTTTTATTACCTAAAAGTTGCATACTGGCAACAGTTGTTTCTGAGTGAAAAGGATTTATTAACCCAAAGCAGCTGGCTTTTCTATGAGATGTGAAATAGATTATACAGTTTATACTGTTTGATCATCACAGTTCACTTCAGAATTACCAGATCTCTCTACTGCATATCCTCACAGTTCATAAAACAATAGTAGTAGTAATAAAGAGCTAATCAATTTAGCATGGTAATCTGGACTTTCATTTTTCTGTTTGTTGTTTCATGGCACTTTTTCAGTTCTAGGGAACTATACAAATATGAGGTCATTGTTATATTGGTCACCTCCTCCACTATATTATATTCTTTCTTCTGCTTGTTTTGGACACCAATAATTTTGAAACTCACCTTTAATAGAAAAGGCAGGAAAAACAAGAGAATTATAAATTTTAAGGCTATGATTAAACATGAAAAAACTATGAAAAATGAGACAATCCTTAGTAGTCTGGGTTTTGTTTTGTTTTTTATATGGGGAGCACTGTATTGTTTTTTAACAACTTAGCTGCAGATGGATGGCATCTAACCTCAAGGTAAGATCTGACTTCAGTGAAGGCATTTTTACCTCACTGCAGTTTGTCAGTAGAGAAAATAAAAGTGGCATTTGATGTTCCACAGTTTAGAAAATATTGATACATTTCTCCAAGATCATTATTTTCCTTATGTTTTCTTGTAACAACTTATAACAACTTAGGGACACTAAGACACCAGGAACAATATAAATAGTTAATAGTTTTAAAATATCCTTCACTACTCTTTGTGTATCTAAAACAAAATGTATCTTCTGTTGATGTTCAAGTGTTCAAAAGGCAGGTAATAATTTAAACTTGTACACTAAGAATGGCTGGGAGAGAGTTTTGTGAATGAAAAGTTCAAACTAAGAGCCAGAAAATATTATGTTTTGGATAGAATTGACAATTAGTATTTTAGCTATTTCTTTCTCACTAACAAATGTATGCTAAAATAACACCTGTTTAATTCTTAGCATCAAAACAATTTTTTATTAACTATATTTGACATTTCTTTCAGTTTCTTGTATTATTTAAGATAATTATCTTAAGTATAAATACACAATATCTAGTAAACTATGAGGATAAAATGGTGTTTTACAATTTTATTTACATTTGCTGCCATTTCAGGCAAGCAACTAATGGTGAACTTGCCTCCCTTTTTAAATGTATAACTTTAGTGCTGTATTTCACCTAAATTTAACCCCTCACAGTCTTTTTCTTTTCCTATCCCCAAAGAATTAGTCTCTTGGCTATAGGTTGGAAAAGAGTATTTCAGTTTTATATGTCTGCATAATTTTTCTTTCTCTCCAGAGGCAAAATATGAAGTCATATTTCATGATCGACATATATGGTATTATGCACACAGGAATGACATCAGGAGATCGTCCATGACCTTCATCTCCTTAAAAGGAGCACGGCCCAGGAAGGGTAAATTTTTTCTTAAATGACGTGAGTCACTGGTAACAAAAGCGTCAGGACCTAGAATTACAATCTGTCAATTGCAAATTCACAGGAGCAACTGGGAATTGCATGCTACTATCCCCACCCCTAACCAGTTAGTATATGCAAACATAACAGGAAATTTCTCGAGAGTCCTCAATCTGTACAGGTAACCATTAAAAATGATAGCCACCCCCCACTACCATTAATACAGTTACTAATAGTATCAAAATATGTGTTATTAAAAACAGGTACTGAATGGCAAGGTTAACGATTCTTTATTCTAGCTACAATAATGTAATTCATTTAATTTACATAAAGTAAAAAGTGATAAATGGTGAAATTCTTATGCCTGGAGTAACTCTTCTAAACTACAACTGAAAACTGCAGGCAGTATGTTTACACTAAAACTGCTTTTTTCCAGCTTTATAACTAACTATGAAAGTTACATAAAAGATTTTTCCAAGTCACTTACGTGAATCTTTCTCTTCACCATTAAGTTGGGAATGCAGCACATTTTATATTTGATAAATATAAAATTCCTTTTCCAACTTTAATTCCTTTATTGTATCTCATAATTGCTAAATGGGCATTTTGCTATAAGGAAATGTTTTATTTCATTGTAAATATTTTCTCTTATTTGAAATATAGGAATCATAAATTTATAAACCAGAGAGTCTAGTGATGAAAAACAGCATGCAAGATGTAGTTGCTGCCTTTAAAGATAGCTTAAAATTTAAAGATTGGATAAAATCATATTGTTCTAAACTTTCATCTTTCATTTTACAAACATTTGTTAAACATCTATTATGATTTAGATATTGCCTTCCCATAGTTTTTTCTCACATTAATGTGTGTAGGTAAGTATGTCTAGAACAAAAACGACTTGACTGCAGTGACCATGTCTTATTATTTTTTTTAATCTAGACTTTATCTATGGTAAGTGTCTAGTCTCTAGTAGGTATTCAGTAAATATTTGTTCATTGGATAGACTAGAAATTCCCTCATTGGGTATGTACAGTTTGTTTTAAAGTTATTCACAATTATTCATCTGAAAGAAAAAGCACAAAAATACTTAAGTGGAAACCTATGAATGAAAAAAACAAAGAGGGCCCCAAATAATTACATTAAAGTTTTTGAAGTAACTTTAGGTTTTTAATATATACACACATACACACACACAAACAAACACACATGCTTTGTATGTATACACACACACAAACTTTCACTTATAATTATAAAAATAGGTTGAATGTAGTTTTACCAAAATTGCTGCATTTCTTATTTACTCATGGAGAACTCTGTTCAAAGAGTTTTGCTCTGTAGGAAGTAACTCATTACTTCTTAAAACCAGAGCTATGGTATACTTATCATTTGTGGAAAATATCAAATAAAAATCATAACACACACTTGAACAATAATCCATGCAGCAATGCTCATTTTGTCTAATTCCATAACAGCACTCCTCAGGAGAATTCAGGGTATTCATTTATCAAGTTTTCTATGAAACGAAATATCAAGAATGTTATAGTCCTTAACACAGAATATCAGAATAGCAAATTGAGCCTGCTTCCTTTTGTATTCAATTCCACTTCTGAAATGGACTTTGACATTTAAAAATGTATTAACTACCCACAAATCAGTTAGAAATGCACATATTCCATCACTTCCAATATCCAGTTTTACTATCATCTGTTTTATGGAAAATCATGCCAAAAATCTATACTATGCTGATAACTCTACTTTAATACAGACAACATACCACATTCATTTTTTTTCAAACAGCACAACTGGCTAGAACCTGGTACTATCTAAAAAGGATATGGTTTAGACAGCAATAGAATTATAATTCTCTCTGTGCAAAAGAATGACCTTCTTTACTCACTAATGGAAATACTTTATGTCATAACATTTCACCCTACTATAAATGCACTTCTTTCTCTCTTCTCTCCCCACCTATTCGTACATGGATAGTACACATGCTATCAACAATGTGAACTCTTCTCAATTTACAACCCTGTAAAAATGTCCCTGCATTTCTTATTATCTGAGCTGATGGACTAATTAGAAACAGTCAAGGTTATATCTAGGTGTGCTGATAAAAAATGTTTCTAATTGGCCCTGAGACGGAAGATAATTCAATTACAAATCTTTTCCATTTGATTCATTCTTTTCTTTCTTAGAAAGGATTATGTTGATAGGATTCAGGTAATGGAGCTTGGTGGCTTAAGAGAAGCACTAAAACATCCTTCCAGCTTTTAACTAATGTGATTAAATTTTATGAAGTTTGTTTTTCTTCTTAAAATCTTACTGAGGTCAAGTGCTCATGTGATTCCCTTAGAGCGGGGTTGAGAAGTTGGGTGAGTTGAAGAGGCGTTACTAATCTCTTAAAATGTGCTCATTAAAGTCCTAAAAAGATTTGAAATACTCGTTTCCTCATATCACAATACCTAAGTTAATAAATGAAAATACACAATCCTTTTCAATTAAGTCTTTGTTACAGACCTTTGACTGAAATGCTTCTACATAATACTTTGAGAGTACACATGTACAGTGATTAATGGACAAAGAGTGATTTAAGAAAAAAAAAAACCCTTAGTTTTAAACCTTTGTGTTGTCTCTAACATAAGCTTTTTTTCTGGATATTTACCAAGCCCATAAAAATAAAATGCATTATTTTCTCTTACTCTCAAGGAAACATAAGTAGCAGAGATTAAACATATTTAATTCCACATAGGCATGGAAAATTTGGCAAAAATATTAAGCAATGTACATTGTCCAATATTTCCATTTTTGTGTGCAAAGAGCTTGAATTGCATGCTATCTTCATTCTCCTTGAAAGATGAAAAAACAATGTATTAGGTTATAAAGGGAATATTTTAAGATTTAGTATCCAGAAATTAAATGTATCATGAAACGATAGGTGGAGTTTAATGTACACCCTATCAGTGTGGGTCAGTGACCTGGAACATTTTCAGGATTAGTATGAATAGAAAGTATTCCCTTCTCTTTTCTCCTCATACAGGAATCTATTTTAGTATCTCTCTCAGTAGGTCAAAGGCTCTTTACAGTGATTCTAAATACACAAGAATTTCAGAAATCAAATTATATTAATGAACAACAACACAGAAAGCTCGAAGAAGTGCATGCTCTATCTGTGTATAAACATTTATGAATAAGATCTATACTTATGCATAACAATTTGTGTAACATCACTTATGAATCTATACTTATGCTTACACGTTTTCCAGAAAGAGATTTTTTTTTTTTTTTTTTTTTTTTTTTTGCGGTATGCGGGCCTCTCACTGTTGTGGCCTCTCCCGTTGAGGAGCACAGGCTCCGGACGCGCAGGCCCAGCGGCCATGGCCCACGGGCCCAGCCGCTCCGCGGCACATGGGATCCTCCCAGACCGGGGCACGAACCCGTATCCCCTGCATCGGCAGGCGGACTCTCAACCACTGCGCCACCAGGGAGGCCCCAGAAAGAGATTTTTTAAAAGAAAAAAAAAATAGCCTAGAGATAGATGTATTTGTAAAATGCCTAACTGTGACATGTATTGTAGATAAATCTGAAGGCAGTATAAATATATGTCACAAAATGTATTTAAGTATTGGTAGCATTTATAGGACTGCTCAGTCTTCTGATTTATATTATACATACTTTGTATATGATCACTAGAAATTTTATTAAACCAATCATTCCTGGAGCTTGATAATTACCTTTGAGTAAAAGAAGGTACTTGTCTCAGTGGATTCTCTCTCTTGCCTTAGAGGAAATATTAATTGGAGTCAATTTTCGATTAGATCAAAAATGTTGTGAAACTGCCTTATCAGAAAATCCCTTCTCCCTACAATGGAGAATATTCTAGTGGGTTACTACATGACAACCTCAGTAGAGAACCAGCTATCTCTCCATACATACCAGCCTGCAAAGTTGGTAAACAGCTTTACACTTGATATGAGTAGTAAAATAAGAACTTTAATTATATAATTTAAAAGTTGCCATTTGTCAGTTCTTTAAATTCCAAAAATGAAATAAATTTATGTTTCTATTAATGTTCAGAAGATATATGTGTGTATATATACACATATATGCACATACATCTACATATGTTTGTAGATATATATATATTTAAATATATAGATTTATATGTATGCATATATCCAAATCTACACCTCTTTCTCCCATACACACACACACCCCCACACACACATATTTATATGGCCCTATAATTTGGTTTACTAATGCTAGTTTTTCACAGCCACCTAAGGTACAGGTAGGAAAGGGGGCAGCTATTATAGCTTTTCAAATTATCTTAGACAAATTTAATGCTTTTGCCTAAATGATGTATTACCTAGCTAACAACAATAGCCATGGAATTCATAGAAAGAAGAAATAAAAGTTAATATTTTTAAGCCAAATAAACTACCTAAATATTTAAAATATTAGGGATTTTTAGATGCCTGAGATTGGTAAGCCCAATTCTTAACTCACTTAATGAGGATCATGTTATATGAAATAAGCAAACTCCTTGTTTTATCAAATGCAATATTTGTTTAAAATCAAACTTTGACTTCATGAATCTTCCTCAATATTTACACAACATAAGATAAAGCCTATAAATGTCAAGTGAGGCATGTTTCACATTGATGCTCATTTTAATGGGCACTGTAGAGCTGATGGACTGGAAGATTGCCCAACCTGCTGTAATTGACATAACTGACTATTTGACCACCCTGTGCTTGCTTTAGATCCCATATTAGTCTTATGCTTTTTGCTTCACAAAGCTGTATAACAGCTGCTCTTCAAAAGAACATATGCTAAGGACATGGTAACTAAATTCAGCCCTAACCAAAACTTCAGGAATTCTTTGAGAAAAATATGCCAAATGACAGTATTAATCCTTGAATCACTTCTGGAATCTTCAGTGTCACATGGATCAAAGAGTTCAGGGCATGGATGTTTGTTAAAACTTAGTTATTCACTTCCCCCAGCAGAAAGTTTGTGTGTTATCAATGTTGTTGGTTCTAAAGGAAGAGAACTTTTAAATGGAACATTTTCACTATCATACTAAACAAAGCTCAGATCATTTTCTAGGACATATAGTTTGCATTTGTCTCTCATTTTGACAGTCCATCTTGAAAGGTTTTTTGTTTGGTTTTTGGTGTTTTTGCACTTTAGTAACATTAAGTATCATTTAACTTTAGGCAAAATGATAGCTATAAATAGGAAAAATACTTAATGATACATTATTTCTAAATAAATACAGCCAAGCAAATTACATAGTACATTAATAAAACTAGGTCAGGAAGGAATTTACCAGTTTATCAACTTTAGACACACAAACACACACACACATACACACATACCCCTGTAGGGGATGGTCAACAGAAATGATAGGAAATTGCATTTCCTCAATTTATGCTTCTTGGCACTAATTTTATCATTCACAGTATATGCTGTCTTCTGCACACATAAATTTTTACTTTGACATCCTAAGAGAGTTAGGTTGAAAATAAAAGTAATGAAAGGAGGAGTGGGAGGTACAAACTATTGGGTGTAAGACAGGCTACAAGGATGTATTGTACAACACGGGGAATATAGCCAGTATTTTGTCAGAACTGTAAATGGAGTGTAAGCTTTAAAAGTTGTATAAAAATTTAAAAATAAAAAAAAGAAAAAAGAAAAGAAAATACA
The DNA here is from genome assembly GCF_964341445.2 of Mesoplodon mirus. Taxonomy (NCBI): domain Eukaryota; kingdom Metazoa; phylum Chordata; class Mammalia; order Artiodactyla; family Ziphiidae; genus Mesoplodon; species Mesoplodon mirus. The sequence goes on along the minus strand of NC_138980.1, from coordinate 109,945,010 downwards.
TACCACGTTTTCTGTTATAAACTGTTAGAATCATTTCCGCACTTATTAGATGTAACTTTTGTTTGCAAAGCCTGTCACTATTGACCCAGTTACCTCCCCATCTCGTTGACTGCTGAGTACTTTTTCATAAACAATTTACTCTATCCTCAGATATGTCAGTAGGTGACTGGACAGCTGTTACTTTTTGAAGCTAATATCTAGGGGTAACTTTCTGATGGTGATTTTTGCCTTATTTTGCATTAATACGTACAGGAATCCTATCAATGCCAGTTTCCCTTGCTTTGTGGGACAAAAGTTTGGAAACCTGATGGCATATGCATTCTTCAACCAAATACTGAGATAGGAATTATAATGAATATGACCTTAATACAACTGACATAAATATTGTCCTCATATGGGAATTCCTTCCCAGTGTTTCTTAGAAAATGTATGTATTTTTTTCCAAGTTTTGAATGTTGCAAGTTTATCAGTTGAGGAATGGGAAAATTGGAATATATTATAATCCCTCTGTGAGAATTAAGGCTTAAATATCAATACAGAGATGTTATTGGTTTGAAGGAATCCACTGACATTAAGTAAAAAGCAAGACACCCTGACACTCAGGGTCATGTTAAGGTGGATATTTTCTGGAACCAGTACAAGATCACACAGGCCAGAGGCAGTCACAATCTAATCAGCCAGTCTTGCTTGTAGTTATTGTCAGTCATGTTATGTGTTTCTTGCTGGCTTAGTGTGCTGTTTATAATGAGTCATTCTTTAAAATAAATACTAATAACTTTACATATATATATAGTATACTTATACAAATACTATGAGTTATGTTCCAAGAAACAAATATAAAAGTAAAATAAGTTATTAAATTGACAATTAACATATGTACTACTGCTAAACTTGATAGGAGATACAAATATTTGTTAATATTATCCAGTAATGCTCACTGGTGTTTTCCAGTGTTTCAGTATTTTCCATAGGCTATGATTCTTTGAAATATTCCAGAAGAAATACAAAAGGAAGATGATATGAATGTTATGAAATCTTCATTTTAAAATGCATGACTGATCTCAAATATGACTTAACAAAAGCAATATTTAGTTCAATGGTAAAACCAAAACTAAGAAAAACAGAAAAAATTATTTTCACAAATAAAAGACAAATATTGTCAAAATGACTAAACTATTCAAGGCAATCTACATACCCAATGCAATTCCTATCGAATTACCAATGGCATTTTCACAGAACAAGAAAAAATATTTTAAAACTTGTATGGGAACACAAAAGACCTTGAATAGCCAATGTAATCCTGAGAAAGAAAAATGAAGCTAGAGGAATCAGGCTCCCTGACTTCAGGTTATACTATAAAGCTACAGTAATCAAAAGAGTAAGGTACCGGCACAAAAACATACATATAGATCAACGGAACAGGATAGAAAGCCCAGAAATAAACCCACGCACCTATGGTCAATTAATCTATGACAAAGGAGGTAAGAATATACAGTGGAGAAAAGACAGTCTCTTCAATTAGTGGTGCTGGGAAAACTAGACAGCTACATGTAAAATAATGAAATTAGAACATTCTCTAATACTATACACACAAATAAAGTCAAAACGGATCAAAGACCTAAATGTAAGGCCAGACACTATAAAACTCTTAAAGGAAAACATAGGCAGAACACTCTTTGACATCAATCACAGCAATATCATTTTGGATACACCTCCTAGAGTAATGAAAATAAAAAGAAAAATAAACAAATGGGACCTAATGAAACTTAAAAGCTTTTGCACAGCAAAGGAAACCATAAACAAAATGAAAAGACAACCTACAGAACAGGAGAAAATATTTGCATACAAAGTGACCAACAAGGGATTATTCTCCAAAATATAAAAACAGCTCATGCGGCTCAATAACAAAAAAGAAAGCAGGAAAGAAAAACGAAAACAACCCAATCAAAAAATGGGTAGAAGATCTAAATAGGCATTTCTCTAAGGATGACATACAGATGGCCAAAAAACACATGAAAATATGCTCAACATCACTAATTATCAGAGAAATGCAAACCGGAACTATAAGGAGGTATCACTTCACAGCAGCCAGAATGGCCATCATCAAAAAATCTACAAACAATAAATGCTGGAGAGGGTGTGGAGAAAAGGGAACCCTCTTGCATTGTTGGTGGGAATGTAAAATGATACAGCCACTATGGAGAACAGTATGCAGGTTCCTTAAAAAACTAAAAATAAAGCTACCATATGATTCAGCAATCCCATGCCTGGGTATATATCTGGAGGAAACCATAATTTGAAAAGATACATGCACCCCAATGTTCACTGCAGCACTATTTATAATAGCCAAGACATGGAAATAACCTAAATGTCCATCAAAGAGGAATGACTAAAGAAGATGTGGTACATATATACAATGGAATATTACTCAGCCTTAAAAAAGAATTAAATAATGCCATTTGCAGCAACACGGATGGACCTAGAGATTATCATACCAAATGAAGTAAGTCAGACAGAGAAAGACAAATATCATATGATATCACTCATATGTAGAATCTAATTTTAAAAAATAATACAAGCAAACTTATTTACAAAACAGAAACAGACTCACAGATACTGAAAACAAACTTATGGTTACCAAAGGGGAGATGTTGAGGGAGGGATAAATTAGAAGTTTGGGATTAACATATACACACTACTATATATAAGATAATCAACAAAGACCTACTGTATAGCACAGGTTACTCTATTCAATATTCTGTAATAACCTATGTGGGAAAACAAGTCTTAGAAAGAATGAATATATGTACATGTATAACTGAATCACTTTGCTGTACACCTGAAACTAACATAACATTGTAAATCAACTATACTCTAGTAAAATAAAATAAATGAGATTATATGAAGCAACATATACTCAAATGCCCAAGTTGAAAAGGGAAGCACTTGTAACTACTCAACCAACATCCACAGAAAAGTTTTCTACATCTTGAATATTTATCACGGAACAAAATTCAATACTTTTAGATAAGGAAATTAGAGATTTCTGTGTTTTAAAACTATTTTTAAGAATGATAACTTGAAAGTAGTAAGTACTTGAATTATTATTTTCAGTGTTTTGTGAGGAAACATTTTGAGGAGCAACCACAGAATGGGTTGAGGACAGAATAGAAGATGAGGACAAGGAAACATCAAGTATAGTAGATTTTGTGGAATTTGCTATAAAGACTAGCAGATAGGCAAGGTGGAATCAAGGGAGGGTTGTGGTTTATTGCTTTGGTTTCATTTTAAGTTGAGAAATATTGTGAGATGTGTCTGTGAACTAAAGAAAAACAATTCAGTAGCAAGGGAAAATTTGATGATACAGATGAGAGAGAATAATTTCAACAGCAAAAGCCTTGCAAGGCAAATGGAATGAAATTTGTTGCAAAATATATCGTGATAGGAGGGAAGGCAGATTTTATGGAAACATGTATGAGTGGGTTATTAACTTTGTTGGCGGGAAGATGAAGTAATTCTAATCTGATGACTTCTGTTATTTTGGTTGTTCCTTTATAATGAAACTGCAAAGTCTATTCACAAGTACACTTTATAAAATATTTGCTTTAAAGCTTTATAATGTATGGGAAAAGGTATTCCCATTGTAGATTTTATATCATGTTTATCTTGATGTAGTGGGTTTTATTCCTTGTTTTTAAAATTATGTGAAGATATTTTGCTGGCTGGTATAAAGGCTGAAGATTCAAATAATGAGTTGTAAAATAACATTTAAAAAAAAGATAACTTGAAAGTATTAAGTACTTGAATTATTATTTTCAATGTTTTAAATGATTTTAGTTTGTCATACATTTTACATTATTTCTCTCCTTTAGTTTTATCTATTAATTATCTATGGCAAATATTTTACATTTCATTGAAGTATCTAATCTTGTTACAATGTATTGGTGAATAATATTTGCATTTATTATTCATTCTCTTTTATAGAATACTTCTGAAACCTATAGTATAACCATAACACATAAAAATGTTGCACTGATTATTTTGTTCAGTCATTAATCTTAGAAACATGTAAATAATTTATTAAAAACAAAGAGTAATTTATGATTTCAGCAATCCCAAGAATTCTTAGGAATTCCAATTTCTTTTTCCTAAATCCTGAAGACTAGTATCTATTGGAAATTAGAAACACTAGGCTTGGATGAGTTCCAGAACTTTGCTTGTGACCTTGTCACATTCTTTAAGGTAAAACATGACTCAAAATTGTTGTTAGTCAAACAAGGCCAGAGGCTGTGTATGATGACCATGGTTGATTCTTTCTACTTTGTACTTATAAGGCTTTGAGTGAACAATTTAGAGTTTAAATCTGCTTTAAGACAATTTTCATCAGTTATCTTTGCAAACGACTCCCCTCTTTATTCTATTTGTGTATTTCTTTATCACTGGTGTTCTGTTTGATGTGACTTGACAAAACATTTCAACTTAATGATAGCAATGTGTATCTGTAACTATGATACTTGGTTTTCAAGTTACAGATAATCTAATGTAATTCAAAGTTGGGTTACACTTGAAATATACAAATGTACACTAAATTCATACAATTATTCACACAGGTTTGAAATCCACTTCACATAGAAAATAAATTATATTAGGGGTTTAAAATTCCTCACTAAGTGTTTCCAGCTCCTTTGCTTTAAGAAACTGACTGCAAAAGATGCATATTCCACCAAATAGAAGTGATATGCTATTATCTTAGAAATTTTAAACCTCCCCAAAAGTGTATTTCAATCAAACGGTGTAATGGAGTAACCAATCATTTAACTTTGCTGATAGACTATTTTATAGTATATTTATAGTTGTTAACTTAATATGTAGTTTTTAACTGTTTATAATTATGTCCACTTTATACTTCACAGAATCAGTCTATGATCAGACTTTTTGCTTGCAACACAAAATTTTACATAATGTTTCTGGGACAATTTTAATGATGATCTAATAATTTTATGAGAGAGTTAAGACTACTTAATGATTTTGAGAAAATTAAGATAATTTTCCTGTCTTATATTTCTTATTATAAGTTCTTCTATAGCAAAACATGTCTTTGGGTTTGAATAAAATAATGTATATTAAAGTTCTTCAGCATTTATAAAGTTTACACTACAATAAATATGCTGGTACTACTATTACTTTTTCAAGTCTGAATGTGTTCTTCTGGTGTCAAGACTCCGATTCTTTGCCATTTCAACTTGAAATTTGAGATGTCACTCTATTCCTGGCTCAAAACATACCTGTAGCCCCCCTGCCTCAGATAAATAAATAATAAGTAAATAAATAAAAAGACAAAAAAACTCCAAAGCTAGCTTTGTTGTTTTTAGTTTAAATTTTTTAAAAAAACATTTCCTAGAGATTACATGGCTCATTCCAAAAGGTATAGGTACCATCTTTGGACATGTACATTCTAAAATGCACAGGATTGAGCATGGTCAGAAAGTTCTATTCTGGATTCTATGATATTAATTGGTTACTTTATCTATACAAAAGGAAAAAAGTGTCTGTCTAATATCATTGGACAAACATTGTGAATGTAAATGGTCTTTAAGTAATTTGACTTTAAGAGGATATCTTTTTAAAATTTATTCTAAATAATCATTTCTGTTTAAATCTAAGTAATGATTCAAAGTATACTTCTATATAGAAAAAGGATCAGTGAGTAGTTCTGCTGTAAATGTGGAACACATGTCTTACCAAACTATGCTTGTCTATGTCCTAGTTGGGATATTCCAGATACCACAGGCTGAAATTTTACAACAAATCTTACCATCACATGTGTAATACTGCTCACATCAATTCAGAAATAGTCTTAGAACAAACCACTGTGTACTAAGGCAGCTATGGCTCTTAGCACAAACTCAAAATATCCACTCCAGATGGTTTTTTCCTCAGGTCTACCCTCCATATTTCATGGTCTTTATTTATCCTCCTCCCCGTTTACCTCAGATCTGTAGATATATTTTGGGTGGCCTTATAGTGCTTTTAGATTCTAACAGGAGTCAACTAGCAGATGGAAGAGAACTATTCAAACAAACATTTTCTCTAAACCAGGAATTGGCAAACTATGGCCTGTAGGCCCAATTCAATTCACCACCTGTTTTTATAAAATTGTATTAAAATACAGTCATGTCTACTCATTTACACATTGTCTATGATTGCTTTAGAGATCGTATAACCTACGAAGCCTAAAATATTTCCTCTTTGACCCTCTACAGAACAAGTTGGAAAGTCTTTGTTTAAACCAATATTCTTAAATGTAATCAGAATGAAGGGTTAAATAGAGGCAACTGGTGGGCTCCACCCACAGATTATGATTTGGTAGAACTGGGACTAGGTTCAAGAAGTTGTTTTTCTAATATGTTCCCAGGTGATGCTGATACTGTTGGTTAGAGGAACACATTTGAGAACCACTGTTCTAAAGTGTGGAGGTAAGTTCTTTTTTTTTTTTTAACATCTTTATTGGAGTATAATTGCTTTACAATGGTGTGTTAGTTTCCGCTTTATAACAGAGTGAATCAGATATACATATACATATATCCCCATATCCACTCCCTCTTGCATCTCCCTCTCACCCTCCCTAACCCACCCCTCTAGGTGGTCACAAAGCACCAAGTTGATCTCCCTGTGCTATGCGGCTGCTTCCCACTAGCTATCTATTTTACATTTGGTAGTGTATATATGTCCATGCCACTCTCTCACTTCGTCTATGCTCCTCTTTTTAAGCTGTTCAGATGTGCTATAATTTTAAAGAGCAGATGGATACTGGTGTTCTTCAAATAGCATATACCTTCCATTCAAGTCTGGAAAACTAGCACTCTAAGAGAAACAACTAAAAGTAATTTCCCTTCTTAGAAACTTGAAATGTTACCCTTAAGAATTAACATGTTCTCCATTAAATGACTCTCATGCTTTTTTAAACCTCATACTCAATCCACAATAAATGCAATACCATACCTCATACACAATTTGAAAATTTATAGTATGATAATACATATTTTACCATTAAACCCTTTGAGGTAAATTTGTATCCATTATATTCATGGATAAGAAAAAATACAACTTACCATACTGGAGCTAAGTGACTTCTCTAATACTTTAACTGAGGACTTTTAATTCAGGACTCTTTTCCATGAGATTGTTTTGCCTATCAAAACAAACTACCCAATTTCTTAAAAGACTTAAAAAACAAAATTGGGCCACCATTGTTAAAATTACTACATGTAGTTAAATAGAGCTGGGCATTTGTATTTTCACTGCTAAAGATGCTAATATTTGAGTCTATAATAAACAACTTCTCATGCAGAAAAAGAAGTAAAAATGTGAATTTGTGGTGACTGTGGTCAATGAAAATGTGGTTTCCTACATTGTGATATACAGTTGGGACCAATAGTTAGTATGATGATAGAAGCATCCTTTTGCTGGATATTAACCAAGTGTCATTAGGCAAAAGCAATTGTGGAAGTAGTGGTAAGATGCTCACTTTGGTTAATGATTTGGAAAAAATCTCTGGAGATTCAAAAGTAGGTGCTGTATATCCGTTTCTTTTATTGACTTTGATGCACTGTTGGAAATTGAAACCACTTCAGATGAATAAAAACCAGTCTATTACAGTGGGATGGGGAAAAAAGGCTTGGGTGAGATTAATATTTAAAGTACTCACAGCTGGTAAGTAGATTAAACTACAATAGTAGTAGACTGGTCTCAGCATCTTTCTTTATTTCATTTTTAGGTTACAAATGTTAGCCTTTATGAGAATATCTTAAGGTAATAGTCCTGGAATAAAATTATATGATGGATTTTCACATTAATATCTTTCTATTCTCACAGATTTGTTAAGGGATCATTTTAATAATGGAGATTTTCTATCTTGTGATATCTACTAAGGAAAAATGTATAAAGATGAGATAAAATTACATAATTTTTCTGAGCTTTACTTTGTAACGAACTGAAGAATTACAACAAACAACTCAGAGGAATAAATTATATACATACTAAAATTTTTTGTTTCACTTGTATTATTTTTAGGGAAACACAAATTAAGAGAATTGGTTACATCGGTTCCTTCCTATTAGTATTTTTTTTTTTTTTTTGCTTTGAGTACAAGATAAAATACACACTTTTAGACTAATCCACTTAGTCATGAAATATGAGTAAGGCATTGGAAAGTATCTTGAACAAGTAGTCAGAAAATCCGTGTTTTCTTAGTTTTGCCATTGACCAAATATGTGACCTTAGAAATTTACTGCATTGTTTTTGGACCAAATCCACTCAACTCTAAATGTATTTTATTATTTGATATGTAGTTTCCTTCTGAAACAAAATCCCATGATTATATGTAATATGCTTCCATAACTAAGTTAAATCTCTATGTGTTGAGATTATATTTGTAGTGATTTTCTAAATCGTCTATTGTAAATATCAGGCAACAGTTAACTTTCTACAGAATGTAATCACAATTTTGCCACCAACTCCCTAAAGTTAATTTTACATCACCAGCTGGTGATTTTCAGGTAGAATTAGAACTGTGGACCAGACAGCCCAGAAAGATATATACTTACGAATATATACTTGAACATGTGTAAAGGTACATCTCAGAGATGTATAAAGCCTCTAGGATAATGGAGAAGAGCAGCAGTTATTTCCTGCCTCACGTGATTCTAAAATTTACCATGGAGCATTTAGAAACTGATGACCTGTCAATGCTGCCTGAGGTTCCTTTAGCAGCTAAAGGGTAGCCTTAGTCCTAGGGGTAATCATTTTGTAAGCTTGAACTACAACTACATAATCATAATTATTAATGAGATATATCAATTACTTTTTTCTTCTAAAACCTATAAGCAAATTATTTTCTTTTGGCTTTCAGTGAATAAATATTACAAACATAATGAATATATTACAAACATATGACTTTAGAAAGTTATGCAAAGTATAGAAAATGATTTAATTTTTTCTTCATTATTTCTATATTACTCATTTAGTCTCTAAAATTGATTAGAAAACTTTTGTTCTATTTTTCAGGTTTCAAACATAACTCAAAGATAGGCTATCTGTATTCCCTGAAATATTCTATCTAGCTTTATAGAATATTAGAAGTCTCCATATCATGTCAGAGGAAGAAAACAAGTGTCCACATAGATAGAGAGATTTATATTTAGTATCATGCCTATGTAATAATTTTTTAAGCTTTTTGACATTTTTCAAACTTACGAGTATCTTTCACTACCTTGAGGTTTCCCATCCCACTCCCCACTCCCCAAACTGTAGCTAAATAAAATGGTCTTCAAAGTGAAAACTAGTATTTTGCTCTGACCACCCTTAAAACCAGGCAAGGCATATAACCCTAAGAAGAATTCACTGGTAAAATACTAAGTCTCTATTTTAGCAAAAAGATAGAGATGGTTTGACACTGAGACCAAAATATATAGTCTGGTAAAGCACATTCTTCAAAGAAATACTGAGATGGGAAAGTAATTCACTTGGGAATGTGGTTCAAAAACATCACCAACTGAATCTGGTGATCATATATCAAATCCCTCCTCTGCTGTGAAAAATCACTTGAAGTTGATAATGGTCAGTTGTTTAGAAATGTTCCCTTAATTCCTGAGTTGTCCCTGGGAATTTACTCTTGAAGAGATCACTTATTCTACTGACCTGATCTTAGGCTTTCCATGCTATATTTAATCCAAAGATATATGTTTTACCTTAATTTACCTATTATAATACAGGCAGCATGAAATTTTCCTGGTCCTTCACCTGAATGTGGGTCTAATGTCATAAAGAAAAAGTACTTTGTGAGTTTTTTCTGTTTTTTTTGTAACATGTACCTCATTTTGCACACGTAGAGAGAATTCATTCTTCATTTCTCTATTTGGGGACTTTAAAAATCAGGATTATGCTTTGTCTCCTTGCTCCTTTGTTTCCTGGAATTCTGAAGCACCTCTAGAAGAAAACTGGGTCGCTTGTTAGATTGAGTTGAAGAGCCTTAGGGATGCATTTTTCAAGGAAGTCTATGGGGTCTGCCTCTGCCCCTTCAGGCAGTCCAGTAATTCTGACATTCTAGTTCAAGATAATGTCTTAAAACTACTATCCCTCTTCTGGCACTGTATAGCTCTCATGTTTGAACTGCTACTTTACCATTAGATTGAGTTTAAGTGTCTGGGAGTGTCAGTTAAGCTTCTTTATTTTTTGTTTTAGAGTCAAGGTTTACTGCTGGTTAATTTTAAATTAAAAAAGGAAACAAATACGAAAATAAAAAGTCAGCCTATTGTCACAGATGTAGTATGTAGTAGATTGGTTCTTTTCTAGAGGAGCTTCCTTGAAAACGTTAGAAGTGTGTTTCTGTCCTTGCCACTTACTCTTACCTCCTATATTTTGAGATCCTTGCTGTACCAAACACTTTTCTTGATGTTTGGTGTTTCTAGAAACTTTTCTACAGAATAAATTATACCTATGCATTTGGCGTAAGCCTTTCAAGTGCCATGATTCCATAGAAATATTGAGGGCAGCATTAATGGGCTATCACTGATACATCCTTTAGTTGGCTCCACCCTGTCTGCTCCTTCACCCCTACTTGCAATTTTTAGATACATGGTCATAGAGGTCAAGTTAACCAAGCGTAAGAATTTGCTCTACTACCTTTCTTAAAGAATGAATGATAATCATCTATTTTGACTTATATGGAATTTTTGCATTAATCAATCTATTTCAAAATAGGGTTATTTTACCTGACAATATAAATGTACTTTAATTACCTGAACAGAATTATAGCTCAGATCTTTGAATCACTGTGGTTTAGAACATCATTTCACAGCCAAACAGAAACATGTTCCCAATCACTGAACTTGAATTATTGTTATGTAGCTTGAGGCTTGTATTAAAATCACTGAATAATTGCAATCATATTATTATAATCAAGTACAGGAACAGTAATTACAGGTTACAGTCACTTTAAGCTGCCCTGGAAGTCCTATATTCTGAGCATATGCATATTAAAAGTTTATGTTAGTGATAAAATTAATGAACAGGACTGTAAGCACTTGTCAGTAGGAAAGATGTCACATATCTTACCATATAGGGAGTTATGTTTTCACATTAAGGAAAACTGTGTGCCTAACATTATTTCTTTTCTCTCGTAAGTTAGATTATAAAAAATAAAAACTAAATTTCACAAGCTAATAATGGTTATTTTAGTATCTGACTTTAATAAACTTACCATATTTTCTTATGATGATTAATATTTGGAATTTTATTATTCATTTATTAGTTTAAAAAACAAAGAAAACTATGTAAATTTGTATGTATTTTGTGTTCCCCAATGACCTGTAATTGTACAAATCCCTGATAAAAGGCAAAGTTAAAAAAATATTCCTTGAGATCAAAACCAGGAAAGAAAAAGTCAAAGAAAAAAATGCAATCTTTTTCAAATGATATGATCTTGTTTTGAAGACACATAAAATGGAAAGGTATTTGATATTTGCTGATGTAGTGTATTAAAGAGAGGTATCCATCTTGTGTTAATATTCTGATTAAAAGACCCACCCTATTTAAACTATAATAATATTGTTCTTTTATTCAAACGATGAATATGGCATATGAGACAGGAATTGTATTTTGATAGTCGGGGTCTAAAATTAGAACCTGAAGCTGAAAGCAGCATAGAGCCCTAGGGGTCCAATCATGGGGAAATGGCTTCTACACACATGTGCTAACCACCGAGTCATATTATTACACTTTCTGATTCACAGTGGCAATGGGGACAGGAGTGAACATATGACCATAGAAATAAGTAGAAAATATATAGCTGTGATTGGGAAGGGAAGTCAGAGGGGAAGATGTGAAAAGGTTAAGTGTGTAGGTGACTTCCAGGGAATTTCACTCCAGTTCCTCATCTCACTCATCACCAAATGAGCATCAAGACGAAATGACACTCTGTATGGACAAGTTAGGCCCACAGACGAGGAGATGGATCTTGTGCCAGTTTCATAGGTTTTCTACACCCACCATGACAGACAACATAAGCCAGATAAAAGGCCAGCCAAACACCCAGATGCTGTTGCTGGAAAATTACATACTGGAGCTCAGCATCTGGGTCTCACAGCTGCCAAGTTCACCCCATAGGTGCCCATGGTGCTTGGCTCAGATATTGGGCCAGATAGAAAGGGGTGGGCACCATGGAACATGTCAATCACCACAGTGAACAAGAAGACAGTAGAAAGCCAAGTGTGTAATAAAATAGGATGAAGCTACCAATATAGTTTCAAAAGCATAAAACAATAGTTCAGGGTCCTAGACATAATGTTGACAGCAGGTTTTTCCTGTTTGGTGTAGAGATATGATTTAAGGGGCATTAATATTGGGCCTGGGGTTACATTCTCTTACTGAATGAAGGATGTCAGTCATAAAAGAAATTATAATCATAATTATCTTATGGATTAAAATACCCTACACCTTTACATCTAGTTAAAAATCCCTAGGAGGATAGCTAAGCAGAATGAGGAGAGCCATTTGGTGTAAGAGCCTATATCAATAGGGTAAGAATATACCAAATCAATATACAAAACATCATGTAAAATCCAAGATGGCAACAGGGTAATGAGTGAGCATTACAGACTCCACTGGTTTCACCTCAGGATTCTAAACCACATCAATTTATAGCAAACATGCACCTCACTATAGATTGTGTTCTCAGGAATCTGCAGCAATATAGCTCTGATGAGATGCTATGATGGGAATCTTGTGCCCAGGCTTATGAAGCTTGGTATGCAGATTTCAATTAATAAAGTAAATGAGTATTTTTCCAATCTGTGTGTGTTTCATTTCATGTGGTTTATTGTCCTTCTAATTCAGTGCTTTGTTTTCTAGATTTAGAAATATCTTAGACATATTTTATACATGTTTTTATTTTTAGATTGTTTTTGGCTAAAAAGGTATTTTCTGACTCATTAATAGGTAAGTGAGTACAATAGGGCATAATGTCATCACATTTTTTAAGAATACCCTATTTAAGGAACTAAGCTGTTATTAGTCAAAAATATTAATACTGAAGTAGTAATAGTATATTTGACTCTGCATATAACTAGAGAAAAATGGATTCATTAAACTTCTTATCAAAATGGTTATTTTTGCGTATTAATTGTTGACATGCAATCCTCTGAAATTTCATTTCTTAACTATATGGGTCTCCACTTCTATTTATTTTAATGCATTATATTTAAATGATTGCTTTCTAACACAATATCTCTGATTTTTTTAAAAAAATTTATATGTGTATATATATAAATGAGTGAAGTATAAATATGGCTTAAAACATATGCTATCCTACTTTAGTCAGTAATTACGTTTTTCCATAATACTAGTATTATAATTGTAATTTAAATAATGTTGATAAAATAAAACTCTTCTTATGTGAAACCACAGCTTATACTCCTTTATAATTGCCAGCTTAGGCCAGTTGTACTCTGCAAGGGAAAGGATTACAAACTCAGTTCTCACCATTGTATCCCAATAGCACAGCACCATGTCATGTGCCTGACACATAGTAGGAGCACCATAACTGTTTGATGAATGAATATGTCAATGACTCTTTTATTAAGGATAAGCACAATTTTTATGTCTATAGTTATATATTGAAAATGTATTCCACAAGAGAGGCTGTTCTCAAACATTTCATACTAGGACTCACTTATATTGTTAAAAAATGTTGAGACTTGCAAAGAGCTTTTGTTTAGATAAGTTATTTCTATCCATGTCGATCAAGGTTATTTCTATCAATGTCTATCAATGCCTATCTGTATTGGAAATTAAAGCTGACAAATTTTTGAAAATATTTTAAAATAATAAACTCATTAAAGGTTAACAAAATATGTTTTGCAGAAATAATTATATTTTCCAAAAGAAGTAAGAGTGAGAAGAGTGAAATCCCTTTGCACTTTTGCAAATCTTTTTAATGTCTGGCTTACAGAAGATAGGAGAATTTATCTGCTTCAGCATCCAACCTATTGCAATGTTACTTTAAATAAAAAAATATGAAAATGTTTTTTAAAAAATTAAAAAAATATATGAAAAAAATCTGGCCTCACTTAGATATACAATTGGAAAAGAGGACCTTGTGAGCCCTCTGAAAGGGTCTGAGAGACCCTTACAGTTCCTCAAACAGCACTTTGAAGATCACTGCCCTCGAGAATCTGCATTCAGATCTCACCAAAATTGAGTTAGCTACATTTCATTCTGTGTTAACGGAATCAAAACTTATAGATCAGGAACCGAAAATTATTTTGTAAGAGTTCTAATAATTAAATGTTCGTAACATAAACTTACAGCCTTAATGAGAAACCATACTATAAAACTTACAGATATCTTTAAATAATTACATAAGCTGATATTAAAAATAGTACATGGTAGTGAGTAGCAGCTATTCTAGGTCTTTGGAGAACCAAACATAAACTATTATCTTCTTTACTGTTACTATCTCCAGATATCTATCTATGTATTTGTCTATAGATAGAGTGATTTTAGATACTTTTGAGGCTCTATTAGTTGGAAAATTTCCTCTTAAATTTTTAACAACATCACTATGTTTTTAATTTAAATGATCTCATAATTCTCCTGTTCAGAAATATACACAACCTGAAACTAATGCAACATGGTTGACCAAATATACTCCAATATAAAATAAAAATTTGAAAAAAAGAAATATACACAAAGAAAGTTTAGCAAGCAGGCTAGACATGTCAAAACACAATATATGCATCTCAATATAAAGTTGAAAGAGTAGACTATAATTACTTTCATCAAAAACACTTATTTTTAGAAATTTACTATATACCCTAATTATGTGTGTATTTTCTCATATATAAATATGGTACCGAAGATCAATTATGATGTAATGCATAATTTCATAATAATTCATTTAAAAATTATTCATTGAGAATGTCTATGTGCCAGATACTATCAGGTTCTGGGGATAAGACAATAAAGAAGATGAAAGTACTAGGCTTTGTGAAAATTATTTTCTAGTGGAAGAAAAAGAAAATAAATTATCAAATAATAAATAATAAAATGTTATCAAAATTAAATACCATTTTACACTCATTTGTTGGTAAAAATTAAGAAGTCTTATGATGCTATTAGAGATGAGGTAGGCTGAAAGAATATCTTAAATACAGCTGGTAGGAGTATAAACTGGAAGACATTTTGGCTTTGCCTTGTAAAGTTAAACATAACCTAAGACCCAGTAATTCTATTTCTAGGTACATACTCAAGAGAAATTTTTGCACAGTTGCACAAGGATACACACACACACACACATATATATATATACACACACATATATATACACACACACACACATATATATATATATATGTGCAGAGAAATACTGTCAAGACTAGAAGAAAATTGGAACCTACTATAGACAGGAAAAAATTGGTAAATTTACACTGTGAATTATTACACAGTGTAGGGAAGAAACAAATATGGATATCTGTAACAACATGGCTAGTCTGTACATGAGCATAGGAACTGGGCCACAGAAGATTACATTCAGCATAAAGTCTTTCTTAAAAATTAGGAACAATTAAAAATTGTTGCTCAAGCATATATGTCTGTATGTATGTATTTAGGCAAGATAATGACAAACACAGAATTTAGGATAGTGCCTAGGTGCCTCTGAGGAAAGCAGAAGGATTGAGAGAGAAAGAGCACATTAGTAGAAGTTGGTTTTAATGTTTTAGATCTAGGGGTTGGATGTTGGGTTCAAGGGTGTTCATTATATCCTGAATGAATGAATAAAAATGAGGACCATGCAAGGACCAAAGATGGAAATGTGTTAAAAAACAAGGATTATTGTTAATCTAATTTTGTGTTCCTGAAATTAATGTGTGTGTGTGTGGGCATGAGACACATACACACTTTTTTTCAGGTAGTATTAAGTGATAAGTATAACAAAGCAAAATAAAATAGGATGAAGAGATAGAAACCTATGAGGTATTTTTATATTGGATATGCACATACATGTGAATGTTTGTATATATAAACACACATACAATTCACAGAGTGGGACAGCTCTGTCATACAACACTATTCTCACGTTACTGAGTAAACAGCATGATGCTGAGCTGATGCTGCCATGTCTCACAGTGCAGTATTAGGAAGTGAAAATTGTGGACTTAGTAGTCAGACAAGTGTGGAACAAAGTTATCTATGTTTGCTTGGGTAGCCAGGACCAAAGTTTTCCTACTGGAATTGTGTTTTTGTACAACACTCACATTTATTTTTAAGATCTTTGTAGTGAACAGTCCTGTGAAAAATTATGTCTTCTGTAAGGGCATTTTTGAGGCTGCTGTTAAATTGTGCCTTGTTTTTTCCGTGGGAATCTCAAGTCAGGGGAGAACCAAATGATTTTAGGAAGAGAAATATTTCTCTGTTCTTGAGCAATTTGTGTTTTATCTTAGAGACATGGGGAACCATGCAGCTAAATTTGTGTTTTCAGTTTTCTTGTGTTCATTACTGAAATGCAGAGCTAACTTGGAACTATATCTGTAGCAAATACATAATCTCTCTTTGAATTAATTTTTATACCACATTTCCATCTCATCTATTTGTATTTTTCTTTTTTAACCTCGCTTTTAAGGTACTCTACTTTATTCTGTTAAAACAAACTCATTTGATTCTAAAAATATAAATACTTGGAAAACAGCCAATAACTTTATCGGTTATTATGTCTGTAGCACAAAGCTGTTTTGTCCTCCTCCCCTCCATGCAACCATTGTGCTAAAGAGACTCTTATTTCATGTGTATGTGTGTGGGGACGACCCCCCCAAGAGGTGTGACTCAACCAATCAATTAAGGTAACTAAAAATAGGCTAAACAAAGGCTCAGTTTGATGTGAAAATTTATCATTTGTCTAGGAGTATATTTGCTCAATACAGACTGTCAATCTATATAGAAGGGGGAGAAAATTAACTGTAAATAAAGCCTCAGTTAATATAAACTGAGGAGCAGTTGTAGTCTTCTCAGTACTGAGAAACTAGTATATTCTACAGAATGTCTCCTCAGAATGGCTTAGAAGTTGCAACTCTTTTCCCTACACATAATATAGAGATTTCTCAGAGATGACAGCAAAGTTTTTTTTAACTTGTGATTTTCATATTTATGCTCTTTACCTGAAACTGTAAAAATAATTTTCCTGACCTCACTCAGAAAACACATTCTCAATCTTAAGGTTTTCCTTCAAAAATTATAATAGCAATACTTTACATTTTAAGAACACCATTGTTTTCCATTTTAGAGCTTTCTTCCAAAGAGCTCAAAGCATCGCAAAGTGCTCTCAAGAAAGTTATATTCACGTTTCCCTTCCTTTGATCCCTATGATGAAATGCAACCACCTCTCTGGTGAAACACAGCCACTGCTTATGACAGTGAATAACAATTCCATACAGTTCACGAGAAATAACATACCCAATTAAAACTGTAAAGGGGGCTTAGAAAGACAGACTTTAATTAGCGAAGCTGGAATGTGGCCAAGCAAAAAAAAGCACCGTGAAAAGTGGTCATGACCTCATTTTAACACTGTCTTATTCAGAAGACCAAATCTAGAGTAGCCCATTGCATCAGGCTGACTTGGGGCACTGATTGATTCAGCCCTGAATAAATGGGAACAATGTCACATACTTAATCATCATCTGCATTTATCAAAGTGGTCAAAGATTTTCCTAGACGAACCTCCTCCATCAGTTAACGATCCTGTGCATGTCCATTCATGAGTCAAGGAATAACACCAGGCCTATCCCTCCCCTTTTATAACTATTTTTTGATGATATGGTGTTATCAAGTACCAAAAAACTACACAAATTTCTATATAATATTGTAAGATCAAAGACCAATGGAATTTCAATGTGAACATTAGATATTCAAAGCCAGCCATCCTTAATTCTAAAAATAACTTTTCTAGAAATGTCAGAAGCTAAATATCACCAGTTCCTCAATCCAGTCACCCAGACTCATTAATTTCATGCCCACAGAATGTAGAGTAGCAGGGGATAAAAAAATAAGAACAATTAAAGAAAAGAAAGATAAGACATATTGCACCAATTCTTTTAAACATGGCTCAGTGATAAGATTATTTGACTTAGAGAGGGTTTCCTAAGTTGATTTTTCTAAATTGGAAGTATATACTGGTACCTAATCTGTATTTAACATTCTGTATTGTTGGATTTTTGATATAATATTGGGTTTTATATTCTCCCAGAAATTGCTGTGGATGAACTCGTTTTCATATGTTTGTTTCTTGCATGCTTCCATGACAAGGATGTCAAGGATAGACTTACAGAAAGCATTTCCAGCAGCTTTGTCCCCAACAATTACTTCTCTATTTCCCCATTCAGCTCTCCCACCACAATGGAGGAGTGGGCTGGTGATATCGATGGTTGACATTCGTCTCCATTGACCTCAGTTTGTGACTATATTAAACTATCCACACTTCACCAACCAAAGCTTTTGTTTATGTAGTGGAAAAGTGGCCCAAGGTTTACATTTAAGTTTTATTTCTTAAAAAATGTTTAAAGGCACCTGTAGCTTTCAAAAATCTAAAACTATATAGTCAACTGTTAAGAGAATTGACTTAATGTTTTCTATGTCTGTAGTAGAAAGCTGTTCTTTCCCCTTTCTTTCCAGCATTCCTTTCCTCTTCTGGTAACAGTGCTGACTCCCCTGGGTTCAAGGGTTGCTAGTATATACAACACCACTCCCATCAAGGATTTATGCACGTGACCCAGTCTTGACCAATAACAATCTTTATCCAGGGCAGCTTGCTATTTCCCTATGGATAACACATTATAAGACTGTTGTCTTGGGATAGTTAAGCAGTCCTGGCTTCTGCCACCCAGTAAGCCTTCAAGGGGTGAAGAGATGTAAAGAGAAAGAGGGATAGACAAAGAGAAGTCCTCAAATCTAGGCTATAATGAGGCCTTGTGCACTACAGTTTTCCACGTCTGGTTGCCAAGCTGATAAATTCTACTTTAGTATAATTTGAGCTGGGTTTATATCATGTGAAGCCAAGAATACTGACCCAAAAATAAATTGGCTGTAAACTATGAACAGTCACTGTGCTAGGACTGGGTATCCAGAGCTGTACTGCAGTGCAACGTTAAAGAGATGTCATCACTGCCCTCATGATGCTAACATACTTGCAAGGGAGGTAGGAGATGAACAGATAGTTAATGATAAAATATAACATGTTAATAAGAAAATGAACATGGCTGATGGAAAACAGAAGAACATAGATAAGATGGTCAAGGGAGCTCTCATTCCAAGGGTATTAGAACTAACATTTTACACAAAGTAACTTTAAAAATATGTTTCATTCAGATCCCTTTCAAGTGTAGTTTTAGTGTTTTAAAGCATTTTTTGCTTTTATTGATAATTAACAATGATGATACAACCAATAATAACTAACATTTATTGACTGCACCTATGGTTATCACTGGATGACTTTTCAATCTTTTATCCATATAATCTTCAAAATTATTCTGTAAAGTGAAAATCATCATCAACACAATTTTACAGTTGAGGAAATGGAAGCATTCAGATATTAAATATGAACTAGTAATCAGAGGAGACAGTGCTCGATCTCCATAAATGTTAGTTCAGAGCAGGCATCCTTCACCATGATCCTATTGACAATAAAGTTCAAGTATTGCAGGTATAAATAATGTATTGATAGAAAGAGAAAAATCCCTTTTCCCTTAGTATTATCTTTTCCATTGAGATAAACATTTTTAAGCATCTGGTACATGCATTATTTTCCTGTACGTGTAAAACTATGCTCTTTCATAGTCTATCATGGTATTATAATGCATACCATATATTCTTAAGACATGCCTGAGATTTATTTTCTCCCAAAGGTGATATTTGAGATAGTTTTTTTATTTTTAAAAAGTTTATCCAGCTTGAAATTTTTTTCTATATTTGCACAAAATTGTACACAATCAGACCATTCTTTCTTTATACTAAAGGTTAATATACTTGAATTCTCATAGTGATAAGACTTTCTCCGCAACCCAGTTTGCTAACTAATCCTTTCTTAGCCAACTTTTGCCGACTACCTCAGCATCAGGAGGCAAGTTGACCCAATAGCAACAACACTTTGGAATTAAGTAAAACTTTTCAACTAGGAAGATTAGCATCTTCATTTATTCCCAGTCTTTCCTGATACTTCAGTGATTAAGTGTGTGGAGGTACATCTACCTCCAACCTCTTAGACTTCATGAAAGAAGAAAGTAAACAGAAACCATAGCTATTTATGGAGTCCTCACACATGCTGGGCCCCGGGGACTCAATGGCAGATAAGGTCAATGGGTTTCAAGCCTCAAGGAACACTCCATATGAAGACAAAAGAGCACCATCTTCCTACAATTTTTGTTATTTTGCCTGTTGTAATTACTAAAATTCAGGAAAAGAGGACAGTGTCACTACTCTTTCCCCCTCTGTCTTCTCATGACTGGGACTAAAGCTACTGAAAATATTTTTCAACAATGAGTTAGGAGAATGAGTTTTCCTTAGTTACACTTAAATCCAAAGAGTCCTTCCTGTGTCAGTAATGAGTTCGATTTGGGGGGAACAGTGTTTCATCTTTGGTGGCTGAACCAAGTGCTCTTGGAAATTTGCCGGACTAGATGTCATTAAGTACAAAATTCATTGCAAAACTCTCAAGGTTGCAATTAAAGCAATGCAGAGCCTTGGACTGCCAGAAACAGAGATAATTCACAAAAGTCTTTAAGATGAGCACGTTGTGCCAACCAGAGAGGAATCTTCAGTATTGCTTTCCCCACATTCTCAAATCATTTTAGGCTTCAAGATTATAATTATTACTCAGCTTGTGAGATGCAGCCTGTAAGCTTGAAAAAAAAAAAAAACTGTCAGTGACTGTTTCCATTACTCTCACCGTGACTATTTGAAATCTTCACAGGTATGAGGTCTTTTCTCAGATTATTTTTCCCATAAACTCTCTGGACCCACTTATTTCATTTCTAAGGACAAGGTAACAAGGAACACATCATATCATATCTATACTGTCACATGCAGCTTCTTTGATAAAACCACCTCAGAAGGAAAAACTGTCCCCACAAATGCATCCATGGTTTCAGGGGCATCTTGTAGTACCTCAAAGTTTCAAGATATGAGCTGATTTTTTTCAGTTGGTCCAGATCTTACCATTTAAATACCCCCTTATCTACTTTAGTGTTTTATTAAACTCTTACTATGTACCAGGCAAGGGTATGTATACTATCTCTTTTCAGCGTCACAGTGAGCATGAGGTAAGCAGTATTATCTTCTTTTTGCAGATGAGAAAAGAAAACCCTAGCAGGATGACCTTAGCTACAAGGATACACAGTTATTATATGGGAGAACGAGGAAGTCCTGAGTCCATATGTAATCCAAGATGCCACCACCTACCTATTAAAAGACATACAGATTCACACTCAAAAAGGAAGCATGTTGCCTACTTGAATGTGTCTACAGTAAAACAAAAATCTCTCCAAAGATCTTACATGTTTCATTTTTAAGTTCATGGGCAAGTAGAGGTTTACTGCTACTTACATATCCCAATTAAATGAAACTGGAATTTTAAATACATGATCACTATCACTTAATCAAGTGCTCATCAGTGAGAAGAACAGAGCAGAACTGAAAACATCTGTATTCTAAATGCATGTCCACCACTAGCCACTTCTGTGTCCATGGGCTTCAGGGCCTGCAGGTGTAAGATGAGGCAGTGGGCAGGAATTTGAGGTGCAAAGACCCTTCCCAAACTTAAATATAGAATTTTAAATCAGATTACTTTAATCTCATACAACTGGACAGTCTATCAGTGCTGTTTCTAAATCTGCAGATAGCAGCAGTAAGAGTAATGCTGTAGGGAATTAAGTTGTATCTACTCATACATTCTATGACTTTATGGACCCATATTAGAGAACAAGATTATTGCATATATTAGAGTTGGTTTCTATAAACAAGTAAAATCAGGGCAATAGGATTTGGAAACAACCTATGATTCCATTTCTTTTGGCTTCCTGATTTTTAGGTTTGTTTACTATGTACCAAACACAACTTAAAATTAAAGTAATAATTTAGAAGTTATTGCTTTAAGGCAAAGGAAAAAAAGGGTCTCTGCGGGGGAAGTGTTTCCCTAGAGTCTTCCTAATACTGATTAACACTAGTTTTTGAAATGTTAATTAGTTTTGAGCTTAACAGTTAGTCATTGTCTAAAAGGGCATGGAGCAAAACTTTTTCAAAGTTTGGACTAAGGAGTATTTAACTCCTTAACGCCAAAGACTGGCCATTTACTCCATTGCTGCCCACTGAACCATGAGAATGCCAGGGCTGATTAGCTGTGGTGATTAGCAGACTGACATCAGGACTAGAATCACTTGTCATTTGCTTACATTGATAAAAGTTAGATGTTTTTTAGGTATTCTATCAGTGCAATGTATTCCATTTAGTAGTATTATGGAATGCATATTTTAAAAACTTATCAACTATGAATAGGTTTAATACAATGTATACATTTTTAGAATAAGATCTAAAATTACTATGCTGTATTTCTGTGATTGTGTTTGTCATTTAATTGGTATAATGGTAGAAAATAGAGCTTTTTTTTTTAGGCTGTATCTTAGAGACTATATTTATTATTCCTTCTATATCTGTGCCATCTTAATTTCACAGTTTCCTATTGCTTCGTAGAGTAAAACACTCTTAAAAGAACATTCATTAAAATCTTCATAAACAGAAGAATTCTTATGGGGAAACATGGCATTATAGAAAACAGCTACAGTCTGAAGACAGTGGAAATTGGAAAAGTAGTAAGAAATATTTGCTTTACTCAGAACTGTTTGTCTATAAAGCAAAAATGTCTATAGGTCTAGGTGATCATATGTATAAATTCAATATTGTTTACTCCATTTTACTACTCAGGAACAGAGATTTGAGAAATCTGCCCAAAGTCTTAGAACTCAATGACAGAGCTTGTATTTGAAAATGTTCTTTCTACTACTATCATCTTCATTTTTTCTTCCTTTATTATTTCTTCATTATTACTTAAGCACAAATAGGTAGGGCTTTTTCCTTAACATTTAAATATAACTCAACTTCTTTAACTGTATTTGAGACAAGAATCTAGTCTTACACAGCGAAAACTCTACATGGAATGCAATATTATATTGTAGAAGATTCTACTTAAGTATTTACTTAAGCATTTAAACTATGAAAAGCTAGTAAAATGTTAAAAAATAAGCTGTGCTTGAGATTATAGTAAAGGACTGAAGGACAAATAAACTCAGGTGGAAAAAAATTGAGAACAGTCTTAATGCTGGGAAGGCACATGGTATAACCTGAGGACACAAGTAGGAGGAAATAAAGGAATGACCAGAGTAGATGACCATCTAATGAGAGTGATATTTGTAAAAGACTATTCTGGATGTGGGTCTAGACTTTTCTCAAAAGCCGTGATGGGAGAGAGCGAGGAAAACCAGAAGTAGGGCTGTGCAGGGAAAACTGAAGCAGAAGAGTAGGAATAAAAAGGAAAAAAATGAATCTTAGAAATGTTGTAGGAAAAAAATCCTCAAATTTATTTTTAACGATTGCCATCTTATGTAAGCACTCTTAATAATGTTGGCTTTTCTTTATTACCAAGTCACATGAGAGGGATTTTTTTTTAAATCACTGTCCTTAAGCTTTTCTTTGGCACTATCGCCTCTTCCCCAGTTCCTCCACAGTCTTTTGAATTTATTTATGGTTCTTTCCTTCTGTAGCTATTGATATGCACTGTTCTTTATGGTACAATTCTGTGCTTGCGTTTTGGTCTACTTGTATTTTTCTCAGCCATATGTGATATTTGGGTAGATTTGTTAACATTCACTTTCATTCTTATAGCATTAATAAAGGTGCTGCAGAAACCGAACCAAGCATGAGACCTGGTCCATGGAGCCCAGCAGTATAGGTGGCACCCAAAAATTAAGAGACTTGATGGACTGTAGTTAAACTCTTCTTCAGGAATTGCTCCAAGCCGAGAAGCTTAGAGAAAGAAAAAGTCAAATGACACTCCACAGAGCAACATGATGGTGTTACTTCAGCTTCTACAATCTTGTCAATGAATTTACAAATCACATTACTTATGTTTGTGGTAAGCTATGACTTATAACAAGTCTGCTATTAATGTCCAAACTTTTCAGCTGGAGATGGATTGGAAAAACCATTACAATGACCAAGTTACTCAATTACCTAACTAAGCTATAACCAACCTGCACACCACGTTAATAACAATTTTCTGAAGTGTCTTTTTAAATTACACCAAACATGTTCTTCTTTCACAGCAATTAAATCTATTAACTCACAGTTTGTTGAGTTTAAAATAATGTAAAGAAATAACGGTATACTAGCAAATCTGTATAAGAGCATGAGTGTGTGTGTGTGTGTGTGTGTGTGAGTGAGAGAGTAGGGGGCTGGAAAGACAGTAATTATATGCATAATCGCATGATTATTTAAACATTCCTTTGATTTTACAAAATCCTTTTTATAGAGTTCTCATTATTAAACAAATATTTCAAATAACTCTTTTTATCCTCAGATGGATAATTTTCTGACCATTCTTTTACTTACCATTATTGGAACCAAGTACATATGTAGTGAGAAGACTTTGCCATCAAAACTGAGTCTGAGTGAAGGCTCTGCTACTCATGTTTATGTGACCTTGGGCAAGTGACTGCTTCTCTCATCACCATCTGTAACACAAAGATAATAGCAGTGGATTCTATAAATGCAAGTGGGAAAAAAGTTCTGCATACAGAGGTACATGCTGTCTGCCTGGAATAAGGCTGCCCACTCTCTCCTAAGACAGTGATTTTCATCATCCAAAAAGTCAGCAATCTGCTGTCCAACCTACTCTTCTCAATACCTCCAAAGCACATTTCCAGGATGAAGGTACATTTTCCAAGCTCATGAAGATTTGAATAAAGCCTCATATTAATTGAGAAATAACCAACACAGGGAACCAGAATATTCTTGGTTTAGACAGTATGCCCAGACAATTTCCTTTTATGGAAAGATTTATATGATTACTTTCATAAGAATATTAATTAATTTACAATGAAACTAACAGCCATAGATCCCAAGCAGAGGGGGCTACATTATTCTTTTCATGTCTGCAGATATGAAGTGGAGCAAAATAATCATTGGGAAATTCCTTTGCAAGTCTGGAATCAAAACAAAGGGGAACTAATTAGAGGGAGCAAGTGTTCTAGGATCATCATGATAAGACAGCATGATAATGTATCCCATCTCTCAGTAGAGACGACTTTAATAATATTGGTAACTAACAATATAGAACACTTATGTGCTAAGCACTGTTAAAATCATTTTATATGAATTAGCTCATTTAATATTTATAAGAACCCCCATAAGACGTTCTATTATTATCTCCATTTTATAGTGAAGAAACTGGCACAGACTGGTTAATTAACTTGCCTAGCATCACAAAGAAAAGAAGAATGAACTTGCCAATGGGGCCTAAATTCTCACTATCTGTTGGTTAGAATGAGTTTATTTTCTGAAAAGTTTGGGAAGTGGGTCCTGCCAATCTTTGCCCATGATTCTCATTTTCAATATTCCCCCTGATATTCACCTCTCCTTCAAGTTTTCTACAAAATTGGCATTCAGATTTATATCTGAGGGAAAGGAAAGCAGCAATCACACAAATATCCAGGAAAAAGCACTTGAGGCAAGAAAGAATAGTAAGTATCAAGACACTGTGGGTGCATTAATCTATTTGATTCACAGCCAAACACTGCAGAACTGGGAACTTCTTTCCTGGTACAGCTTTACTTCGATCTCAGTATTTTACTATCAGAGGGAGATCATAATTATTTCATTTGGTTGCAGATTCAGGGTGGTTGCAGATATGAAAATAAGAGGCAATACCAGAAGTAGTTAAAATATCTGTCTATCTATCTATTATATAGGTGCTGCAATCAGACCCAGTTAGAATTCTGCCTCCACCACTTACTAGCTCTCTAAGTTTGAATTAAATTCTAATGACTCTAAAATTGAATTTCTCATGATAAAATGGAGAAAATATCAACCTCAGAGGACTATTGTGAAGATAAACTTAAATAATCTACATAAAGCCCCGAGTTTAATATCCGACACGTAGTCAGTGTTCACTATAGGGCAGTTTCTCCTTCTCCCCGTGCCAGGTAACTAGCTCCCTCTCACTTTCTCAGGAACTTGCTCCTGCATCTTCCAACTTCCCTTTCCTACTGTGTCATCTCCATAGACATTCAGGAGCCTGAGCAGTTCTAAAGAGACAAAGAAACCATCCAGACACTACATTAACCTCCAGCTACAACTTACCTCTTTGTTACATTTGAGGTAAGTATTGAAAGGCATTATCTACTCACCGTGCCCTCCCTCCCCACTGTAAGTCTCCTACCCTCTCTGTGCCAACTTGACATTTTGCACATGTACTGTTCCACTAATTCTGCTCTTGCTGAGGCCACAAAATGATTCCACGTTGCCTAAAAAAAAAATCACTCTTTATTTGTTGTTGCCAGGACATTTTAACACCATTTGACATAGCTAGGCATTGTCAACTTTCTTTCCTCACCCATTCACCTCACTCATTCATTTCCATGGCTCTATAGACCATCTGTATTCCAGTGTGTTCCAATGTTATGTTTGCAGCCAAAAGTTTCTCCTGAGCCTACACTCAAGTATCTGCCTACTTCTTAGCTAACCTATTTTTAAATATAATCATGTCCTATGCTATAACTTTGACCCATCTCCCAAATTTGCTGCTCCTTTTTTATATCAGCAAATATCACTTTCATTTGTATCACCTGCCAAAGCCAGACACTTAAATCATTTTTTTTTTCAAAAATCAGCTTTTGGTTTTGTTGATTTTCTCTATCCTCCTGTCTTCAATTTCATTGATTTCTCCTCTAATTTTGATTATTTCTTTCCTTCTGCTTGGTTCAGTCTTAGTTTTCTCTTCTTTCTCTAGTTTAAGGAGAAAGCTAGGTTATTAGCTTAAGATCTTTTCTTTTTTGTAGTATATGCATTTATTTTCCCTTAAAGGAAAGCTTTCACTGCATCCCACAAATTTAATGGAATGTCTTTATTTTCATGTGGTATAAAATATTTTTCAATTTCTCTTGAGACATCTTTGATCCATCAGTTTAGAAATATGTTATTTACTTTCCAACTATTTGGGATTTCTCAATTATCTTTGTTAATTAATTTATTGTGTAATTCCATTATGGTCTGAGAACAAATATATGTTGCATAATTACCATTCTTTTAAGTTTGTTAAGGTGTATTCTATGACCCAGAACATTCTTGGTGAACGTTCTGTGTAAATATAAGGAGAAAATGACTTCTGCTGTTGTTTGATAAAGAGGTCTAGAAATAAATGTCAATTAGATTAAGTTGATTGATAATACTGTTGAGTCACTTATGTATTTACTCATTTTCTGCCTAATGGGTCTGTTAATTAGTGACAGAGGGATTGAAGTTGCCTACTGTATTAGTTGATTTGTCTATCCTCCTTTCAACTCTGTTTTTGTTTCATATATTTGGCTGCTATGTTGTTTAGGTGCATGCATGCTCTATTTTAAGTTTATTGTTAAGATTGTTGTATCTTTTTGGAGAATGAATCCCTTTATCATTATGTAATGCCTCTCTTTATTCTAGATACTTTTCTTTATTGTGACATCTACTTTGCCTGGAATTAATATAGCTACTTCATTTTTTCTTTTAATTCATGTTACCATGGTATATCTTTCTCTATTACATTTTTCATTTTTTGTCTCTTTGAATTTCAGTTTGGGAAGTTTCTATTGGTGTATCTTTAAAGTCACAGTTTTTACTCAGCCATGACTAGTCTACTGATGAGTCCATCAGAAGCATTCTTCTTTTCTCTTACAGTGTTTTGTTTTATAGCAAGTGTTTCCCTTTGATTAATTTTAGCTTTCATCTCTCTGCTTACATTACCCACTTGTTCTCCCATGTTGTTTATTCCTTCCATTAGAGCCCTTAAAATATTAATAATAGTTATTTTAAACTTTCTGTCTGGTATTTCTAAGACCTATGTTATATCAGAACCGGTTCTGATGATTGCTTTGCCTCTTCAAACTATTTTTGTTTTGCTTTTGCCTTTAGAATTCCTTATGATTTTGAAGTTGTTGTTGAAAGATGGATACATGTCGGACAATAAGAACTGAGATAAATATGCCTTTATTGTGAGAATTAGGCTAATCTGGCTAGATGTTCTTGTACCTATAGCTGCCAGAGGCTTCAATCTCCTCTAATGTTCTTTCATGTCCCTACCCTCAACTTTGGGCTTCTCTAAGTGGGCTTCTTTACTTTTAACCTTTCTGGGATGATTTTATTTAAAATGTTTCCTGCAGACAAAATATATTTTTTGTTTTAATCTACTTTGAGAGTGTCTGCCTTTAATTCATGCATTTAGATGACACTTAAAGCAAACATGGATATAATTAGATTAATATCTACTATGTTTGTATTCCAATTATGCATATGTTATACCTTTTGAAACTGTCCCACAGTCTTTGTAAGTTCTATCCAGTTTTTTTTAATCTTTTAATCTAATCTATCAAAAATATTTCTAACTCTATCTTCAAAGTCTATTTTGCCCAGTTTTCTTCTTTCCACCCTCAGGATCATAGCACAGTCTCAAGCCATATTCATCTCTTATTTGCTTTACTACAACAGCTTCTTAACTGAATTTGTCCTCTTGTACTATCATTCCCCATCAATCCAGTTTTGTGAAAAATGGTTAGAATAATTGTGTAAAAGTGTGAACTGTTCTGCTTCTAAGACTCCTTTGGGGCTTTCTGTTTCTTTTATAATAAGATAAAAATCCTGTAGACTTTGTCCTCTCACTACACTTAATTTATTTTAAAAAAAAAGACATAAGTACAATCCCATACCATCGTTCAGCTCCTCATATCCACGAAGGTATTTCCTTCGTCTCTACTTCAACGTGTTTTTTCTTCATTGATTACTAAAATAGTAGCTTTTATGTAGGTTTCAACTCAAATATTTCACAGAAAATTTTATTACTCATTTATTCCAATAAAAAATCTGTTATTTTTCTATATACACCTATCATTGTTTTTAATTATTCATGTAATAAAAAGCTTTGTTTAATATCTGCATCCTCAGACTGTTCAGATGTCACAAAATCAGGAAATGTCTGGTTTTTGATTTTTTTTATGTTTTTAGTGGCTTATTTTTTATTGAAGTATAGTTGATTTACAATATTGTGTTAGTTTCAGATGTACAGCAAAGTGATTTGGGTTATTATAGGTTATTATAAGATACTGAATATAATTTCCTATTAATCCCATACTCCTAATTTATCTCTCCCCCACTTTCCCCTTTGGTAATCACAACTTCATTTTCTCTATCAGTGTGCTTCTGTTTTGTTAATAAAATCATTTGTATTATTTTTTAGATTCCACATATAAGTGATATAATGTTTGTCTTTGTCTGTCTGTCTTACTTCACTTAGTATGGTAACACTCTGACACCATATTGCAAAAATAAATTCAAAATGGGGTTAACGACCTAAATATAAGACATGACACCTCAAAATTCCTAGAAGAGGACATAGGCAAACTTTCTGACATAAATTGTGGCACCATTTTCTTAGACCAGTCTCCCAAGGCAGAAGTAAAGGTAAAAATTTAAAAATGGGACCTAATCAAACTTAAAAGCTTTTGCCGAGCAAAGGAAACCATAAACAAAATGAAAAGACAACCCAGGGACTGGGAGAAAATATTTGCTAACAATGCAACTGATAAGGGCTTAATCTCCAAAATATACAAATAGCTCATAAAACTTAATAACAAAAAAAACAACCCAATCAAAAAATGGTCAGAAGACCTAAATAGACATTTCTCCAAAGACATACAAATGGCTAAGAGGCTCATGAAAATGTGCTCAACGTTTACGCTCAACGTTGCTTATTATTAGAGAAACAAATCAAAACCACAATGAGGTATCACCTCACGCTGGTAAGAACTGCTATTATAAAAAGTCTAGGGACTTCCCTGGTGGTGCAGTGGTTGAGAGTCCACCTGCCAATGCAGGGGAAATGGGCTCGAGCCCTGGTCCAGGAAGATCTCACATGGCGCAGAGCAGCTAAGCCCGTGTGCCACAACTACTGAGCCTGTGTTCTAGAGCCTGTGAACCACAACTGCTGAGCCTGTGTGCCACAACTACTGAAGCCCACACACCTGCAGCCCATGCTCCACCACAGGAGAAGCCACTGCAACGAGAAGACTGCACACCACAACGAAGAGCAGCCCCTGCTTGCTGCAACTAGAGAAAGCCCACGCGCAGCAGAGAAGACCCAACATAGCCCAAAATAAATACATAAATAAAATAACTTAAAAAAAAGTCTATAAATAAATTCTGGAGAGGGTGTGAAGAAAAAGGAACACTTCTGCACTGTTGGTGGGAATGTAAATTGGTGCAGGCCCTATGGAAAACAGTATAGACGTTCCTTAAACTAAAAATAGAGCCACTCCTGGGCATATGTGCTGAAAAGATCCAGTGATCTCACTCTTGGGCACATGTGCTGAAAAGACAGAAACTCTAATTCGAAAAATACATGCACCCCAATGTTCGTAGCAGCACTATTATAATATCCAAAACATGGAAGCAACCTAAGTGTCCATCAACAGATGAATGGATAAAGAAGTTGTGGTATATATACACAATGGAATATTATTCAGCCATAAAAAATGAAATATTGCCATTTGCAGCAACATAGATAGACTTTGAGAATATCATACTAAATAAAAGCAATGTCTGTCTTGTTCACTACTATATCCCCAACTTTCTGATATTATGCTTGTCACAGGAAGGAACTCAATACATATTTAGAGAACAAATTAAATGTAACATCATTACCATTTAATGACTTGAAAAATATCTAGCTGTATGTCTAGGTTATTTTTTTCCACAAAACTTTTAATTATATCTGCCTCTTTTCAAAAAGTTTCAGACAGCAAAAGAACATATGCTGGCATCCAGCTGTAAATGGCACACCAGAGGAGGAAAAGAGATAGCGTGGTATGATGTATATAAGCCATCAATTAGGAAGCAGAAATAAGATCAATTTATCCTACAGCTAGAGTTTAGTCAACATGGATAGGTAAATTTTGATCCTGATTTGGTGGTAAATAATAGCCAATGGGAAAAACTAAAGATGGTGATGTCAGTTCCCACTTTGGTAGTTTCTTCAGCACAGTTTTACAATAGAAGAGAGATCTATTCCTGTGTACTGCTTAGAATACCATTCATTTGCATGAAAAGTACAAACTGGAAGATTTGGAATGACTATTTAATGTTAAAGATTGAATAAAAAGACTTCTGTTTCTAACAAAATGTGGAAGTGTATTCAAGAAATTTTCAAGGAGGAGGGAAGGAAACAAACTGCTGGTTAGAGAAAAGATATTTCTAAATTCACAGAGGAGCTTTCGGAACAATAAAGAAAATGGTTGGGGGCCAAAGGCCACAAGAAAGCCCAAAACCAGGGAGGTAAAGAGTAATGGTGTTTGCCCTGGAGAATATGCCAATCTCCATCAACCTAGCTTCTGTGTCCACACAAGCACAGAAATCAGGTTTGGAATCATAGCAAGAGATAAAGAAAAACTTGGGAAATACAGTATAATACTAGACTATAGAAGGGCAACAACCCCAGTGAATCAACTAGTTAAAAACCTGCCAAAAAGAAGGAAACGGTAGAAAAACTTGCCAGTTTTCCAAGAGAAATTCTAAGCAGTCACATGAGTTTGGGTTCATGATTCATATTAATTATTTGGCAAGAAAAATAAAGTAGAAATTTAAATACTTCCTGAAAATTAAAAAAAGGAAAAATCTCTTTAAATCTGGTGTCAGAGTTCCCATAGGTAAGAAAGCAAAGGACATGCATTTATAATCAAATATTTACTCCCAAACCCCAAAACTTGTAAATAATAAACGACTATATAATTGAGAATCAGCTGAAACAAGTAAACAAAACCAAGAAACTCCATAAAAGACTTCAGACCTAAATAATGACAAATAATGGGATAAGAAGGCATTTAATATAATTAAAGAAATTAAGCAAGATACTGGAAGAATAATGAAGAACAAGAGACTATAAAAATGACAAGGCATGTATCACTACATGATATTCTTGCCAAAATGTTTAAATTAAATTGAGTCGTGAGGAAATAATCAGAAAAAGCCAGATTGTTCAACATTCTACAAGACAACTGTATTTGATGCTTCAAAAATATCAATGCTATGAAAGGAAAAAAAAAGATAAAAAGTATAGTTCTGGATCAGAGTACCTCAGCCTCAACACTATTGACATTTAGGGTTGGATAATTCTTCTTTGTGGGAGATTCCCCTGTACATCATAGCTGTTTAGTAGCATCTCCATTCTCCACCCACTGTATGCCAATAGTTCTCTCCCCACCTCCCACAAACTTGGACAACCAAACACATCTATGAACGCTGTCAAACGTCTCAGAGGACAAAACTGCCCCCACTGAGAAGCACTGTTTCTAGGTTAAAGATACTAAAGAGAAATGACAACCAAATACAATGCATGATCCTTGACTAGATCTTTGATTAAAAGTTTATAATTTACAATTTGGATATAATTTGAAAATCCTGAATACTGATTTAATAAGATAGTATTATACTAATGTTATTTTTTGGATTTCTTGAGAGATATATGCTGACATATTGAGAGGTAAAATGAGATGCTGTAAACTTCAAATTATAAAAAAAATACATGTGTGGGTCTATGTGTATGCTTGCATGTGTGTGTATAGAGCAAGCAATGTAAGTATGCAAATGTGGCAACATATTAACAATCATTAAGTTTAGGGAAAAGGGAGATGTGTGTTTAATTCATTATACTGTTCTGTCAACTTTACTACATGTTGAAATTTTTTTTTTCAAATTGAGAAACAAATATCTTATCCATTCTTCAAGGCCCAGTTTAAGTACCAACTTCCTCGTGAAATTTTCCTTCCCTATCATAACCCACGGCTCTGATAAAACACTAACCATGCAGACTTGAATAACAACTAACAGAACCTGTAGAAACGAAACTATTTTAATTGATATTTGATATCAGATACATATATTAGCAATACATTGGAAACAATGAGTGTAGATAAACTGGAAGATGATCTGAAGAAATTATTTGGAATGTAGCACATAAAGACAAGGAGACGAAAAATGTGAAAAATACAGAGAATACAGTGAGATGATCTTCCATATACCAACTGAGATTGCCAGAATGAGAAGAGGAGGCATGAAGAGCTAGAGCTAAGGATTTTTCAAAATCCATGAATAACATAACTGCTGAGTCTAGCTAACTGACCCTCACTAGCAGAATGTCTAAAGATGTACGTCAGTAATATTCTGACTCCAAATTACAATGTGTATGGGTTCTCCTACATCACCAAGCAACTTTCTGACACCAGTTGGATGTCCTACAATTCAACTCAATCCTGCCACTATTTACCTGAAGATAACATCAGATCCCATTAAGAACTCAGTCTTACAAGACTGCTTCCTCTCCAACTGCAGAAACCAATCACCTGCGCTTCTGACACACCGGTTGCAGATTGATTGGAGGTTCTAACACCCTCCTTCTTGGGTTCAACTGATTTTCTAGAGCAGCTCACAGAACTCAAGAGAAACATTTCACTTACCAGATTACCAGTTTATTTTAAAAGGATATAACTAGGAATAGCCAGATGTTAGAGACCACACTGGGCAAGATATAGGAAAAGGGCACCAAAGCTTCCACGCCCTCTCCAGTTGTGCCACTCTCCCTGAGTCTCCATGTGTTCATCAACCCAGAAGGTCATCAAACCCAGTCCTCTGAGGTTTTATGGAAGCTTTATTACACAGGCACGATTCATTAAATCATTGGCCACTGGCAATGGATTCAGTCTCCAGACCCTCTCCCCTAGAAGCAGGGGAACTCAAAGTTTCAAACTTCCAATCCCATGACTGGTTCCTCCTGGCAACCAGCCCCATCCTTAGGTGCTTTCCAAAAGTCACCTAATTAATATAAACTCAGGTGTGGTTGAAAGGGGTTTATTATGAATATCAAGACACCTTTATAGTTCTCATCACAGGAAATTCCAAGTGTTTAAGAGCTATGTACCAAAAAACAAGGATTAAAAATCAAACATTTCTTATTATAAATTGTAATATCACATTCAGGAAAAAAGGAAAATCATCTCAGAAAATCATGCAAGAAGGAGTGAAAGCAATGAAAATGGTAAACTGATGCAAATCTAAACAAATTTGGCTATTAAGACAATAACGTTTGTGGAGTCAAAAAAAAGGATAAGACTAAAACATCAGTATTATGCAAATTGGGTGGAGATTTATAATCACTAAAACAGTTTAGCATTTCCACATCGCATTGATGAAGGACAGTGTTATTGATTTTACAGTTTTTAATTTAAATATGCATTTAAAAAGTTTTAGAGGCAGCACTAAAACAGTAGAAGTAGACACATAGCTGCCTAACTGGTAAGTGAGGGAAAAAAAAAATCAACTAAATTTTATAAAATTAACCAATCCAATAAACAGCAAAAAATAAAACCCTAAATAATACCATGAAATTTAGAGAAGTGAAAACTTCAAAAACAAGACAAAGTGATAAAATATAAATCATATTAACAATTAAAATAAATATAATTGGACTAAACACTCCAGGAACAAGATTAAGTTTTCCAGAATAGTTAAAAAACCTATCCACCCCTCCATATGCCAATTAAAAAGACAATCTAGAACATGAGAATACAGACTATAGGAAGCAAGATGGATGGGAAAAAAACATGCTAAGCAAATACTAACTTAAGAGCTAACAAAGCTATGTTACTCATCAGCCAAACAGCATTATTAGTGATGAGACCACCATTATGTGTTATTAACAAATTGAATTACCTAGGAAGATACAATAATTCTTAAACTAGTGAGAATCTAAAATGCAGATTCAAAATATATAAAGCAATTAAAAAAAAAAAAGAAAGGAAAAAACTGATGGTAAAAATTTGTTAAACCTGACAATGTAGAAGGAGACACTAACAACTCTCTTAGTGATAAATGGATAAAACAGATCTAAAAGTTAGGAACAGCACCATACAGATTAGTGAACCTAAATATGATATTGCTTGCAAAAGCAACAGCTGGAGAATATACTTTCCTCCTCTCACACCCCGCCACCCAACCTTCACCACCAAGATACAGGAAAGGTTTAGAAAACTGGATCATATACTAGGCCAACAACAATTCTAAAGAAATTTCAAAGAATTGATATCACATAGACTATGTTCTCTGGCTACTGCAAATTAGATTAGAAAAGAGTGACAATGAAAAAACTTAATGTTAGAAATTAAAGAAAAAACACATATCAAAGAAGAAATTATAATGAAAATTAGAAAATACAAGTGAAAAGCATGAAAATAGTACATAACACTTGTTGGAAGCAAGAAAAACGTATAGAAAGAGAAAACTACTTAAATATTTATATTAGAATAAATAAACGTGAAATAAATTAGGTAAGAAGCTGAAAAAAGGATAAAAGTAAAGAAAGAAATGGAAAAAAATAAAGATATTGATGAGGTAGAAGTCCAGTATTAAATAGAATCAATACAGCCAAAGCCAGTTGTTTGAAAACGATAATACAAAAAACTTCTGGAATCCAGGGAACAATGAAGAGACAAACAATATTTAGAGTGAAAAGGGGACCATAGGGGCTTCCCTGGTGGTGCAGTGGTTGAGAGTCCGCCTGCCAATGCAGGGGACGCGGGTCCATGCCCCGGTCCGGGAGGATCCCACATGCCACGGAGAGGCTAGGCCCGTGAGCCATGGCCGCTGGGCCTCCGCGTCCGGAGCCTGTGCTCCGCAGTGGGAGAGGCCGCAGCAGTGAGTGGCCTGAGTACCGAAAAAAAAAAAAAAAAAAAAAAAAAGGTGGGGGGCACCGTAATTGCTGCTGCCATAGAGATTAAAAGGATAAAAGAATATCATGAAAATACTTACGTCAATAAATTCGAAAATGAGGTGAAATGGGTATTTCTTAGAAAGTTAGAAATCATGAAATCTGATTCCCAGGAGAAAATCTGACTGCTACGGTAACAGAATAAGTAGTTTAAAATCTCCCCATTTCAGAGTGCTCTCAGGAGAAATCCTAGTTGGAGGAGGGATAAGGAAAGGAAAGGAAAAAGTGGTAAACTGAGAACATGGTCTCAGGTAGAGTCTAACCTTGGCTTCATCCAGAGGCGAAACCTGGAAGATTGATCCCACGGCAGCGTCTTGAAGCAAGAAGCCTGGCTTTTATACCCTACGGTTTATGGGCTGCTCCTGGGTAAAAGGCTTAATTTCCTAGTCATCTCCAGGTGCGCTGATCTGGCTAAGGTCTGACAAAGGCAATTCCTCAGCGGCCACAGGTGTAAACCATTGGCTTCAGTACTCCAGCAGCAGGTGGGAACCAGCCAGTAAGGGGGGATGTGAGCAGAGCATTAAAAATATGTTGAGAGAAGTTTGTGTACCACTTGAGGTCTTCCCAAAACTCATGGATGAAAATCTGGAGCACTATGTCGCTTGTGTGCCAGAAAAGATCCTTGACTTTATGAGTATTATCAGGATGTTTGAGGTAAAATGTATCTCTAGAGGGAATCAAAACAAACCCATCTCTGATGTTTCTATTAACTACAGAGAGATACATCAGAAAATCATTACAGGTGATTTCTTCACGTACAGGCAGAAGGGCCTAAATGGACTTTGACTGTGAGCCTAGCAGATTGCATTCCTCCTATAACCCAGACTTCACTGTTACCTATGTACCTGAATGGCAAAAAAGGACTCCTTTATGTTAATTTCAGGTGGGACCATGAAGGTCAACAACCAAAGAACTGGTGCCCTTTCCCCTATATTCCAAAGACTTATGCCAGACTTATAAAAGGGGTGCCCCCGAAGTTGTGTGGGGACCCTTCATCCAACACCCACAGACCGATAATGAAGATCAAAGTCAATGAACACTGGGAACAGAAATATTTTTGCAGAAAAAAATCTGAGAAGTTGTAAACATCTAAAAACTTTCCAAGCCCTCCCCTTGGGAGATGGGTAGAGGCTGTATCCATCCTCCTGAATTCAGGACCACAGAGAAGGCTGTAAGGTGATTGCTCAGAAAGCTTGTGCTGTGATCACTAGAACTGGGAACGTGGTGCACTTGTATCTGACTCCCATTTAGGAAACCTAATTGTGAGAGACAATGTGGCTGTGAGTCACAAGAGCAGAGAAACAGTGAGATGCACTGGAAGCAAACTGTCCTAGTGCCACATATGATTCCAGAGGCTTGGCTGTGGACCATAAGAGAAAGCCTAGAGCCACCTGAAATGGAACTCTGCTCAAGATAGTCACAAGCCACAATGACGGGGCAATGGCCGCAACAACAAAAAAAGTCTGCATAAGGAACACACAGGAGCTGAGTGGTGATGTCCCAGGAGGAAAGTCCTCCCATTTCCCTCCACCTCAGGAGTTGCTATTGCAGTTCCCCAAAACCTCATTATTCATGTATTTAAATCTACAAAAGTAGCTCAGGAGGTCAAAAGCCAGCGCTAAATATTTTCCTAACCTGGTGCATAGTGTCCTCTTATAAGACCCTTTTCCCTAAATCACTTTCTCATCTGGGTAAAACACTGAAGGGGCCTAAAACCAAAGTGGGGAGAGTGAGAGTAAGAGCTAGGAAAGAGTATTTTCTACACAGACCCTCCTCCTCCTGCCTCTGGGAGCCCTCACTTAAATAACAAGGTAAGAAGGAAGAATCTTTACGTGGCATACGTAATGAGTCATGCAGCTGTGCCACCAGACTGGACATTTTAATTTTTAAAATAATGCCATTTGTGAGACTAAAATTTTAAAAGTAAGTAAATAAAAGAACAACACAGGTTAAGATTTCATTTAAGGGGTAAGGAAGAAATTTCTAAGGAGTGAGTTTAAAGGGTCATTAAGACAGAAGAAACATTTTTTTCTGCTTGTATCTTAACAGTTTCAGCTTTTTAAATAAAATAGTTATTGTTATGAGTTGAATTGTGTTTCTCTCAAATTCACATATTACAGTCCTAATGCCAAGTACCTCAAAATGCAACCTCATTTGGAAACAGAGTCATTGCAGATGTACTTAGTTAAGATGAGGTCACACTGGAGAAGGGTCAGCCCCTAACTCAATATGACTGAATCCCATTAAAAAGGGGAGATTTGGACACAGGCACATATAAAGGGATAAGACCACATGAAAATTAAGATGGTCATCTATAGACCAAGACAGAGACCTGGAATGGATCTTTCTTCATAGCTCTCAGAAGGAACCGACCCTGCCAACCCCTTGATTTGAACTTCTAGCCTCCAGAATTGTGATAATAAATTTCTTATGTTAAGCGCTCCAGTTTGTAGTACTTTGCTGTGTCAGCCCTAGCAGACTAATACAGTTATTCACTGAGAGAGGTGGTTCCTTTTGTTCTAAATATTAATTTATTTTAGTCACTTTTAAGTATTGGAAACTTTAGCTCAGTAATTTTCATCATTTTGTTCAACATTAAAAGACCTATGTACTACTTAACCTTTAGGAGCTTTAGGTTTTCATCTGAAAATAAATTCAGATGAAATTTCACTCCCAAGCTTCAAATCCTATAGTAGCTTCCAATTGCAAGGACATCGACATTAAGAATTCAAAATTCTTCACACGGTCCACAAATCCCATATGGTCTGCAGGTTGCTTGTATCTCTAAACTCCAATCCTTCCTTTTGTCCCCTTCTTTGCCTCCTTTAAAAAGCCACACCGCCAGAATAATACAAGTCCATCCTGTTCTCAGGACCTTGGCACATAACTTTCTTTTATCTTTTGGTACCAACCACCATAGCTAATGAAATCCCAGTGCTCACCATTGGTACCTCTACCTTATTGTCCTGTTTTATCTTTTTCTTCACACTTAGTTGTTCCTGATATAATCTTATTCATTGATGTGCTTATCACCTCTTCTCTCTCCTCTAGAAATTAATCTCCTTGAGGAGTGGGACTCTGCCATTCTTGTTTATCCCTGCATCCCAATGGCATGAGACAGAAAAGGTGCTCAATCAATATTTTTTGACTGATTGACTCTAAAACAAGCAGGATGGCCTCATTTCTTCCCATTTATAGGACTAATTCCCTATACTTTTCACATTTTGCTTCTTAACGTGAGTGTAGTCACTAGACCTACCTTCAGAGCAACATTGTCATTCCTTTTTCTCCCTTTCTCCACTCTCCATTTATGCTGATTAATAGGCCAAGTGGACTAGATGAACGCCTATGACACTGAAGTCTTCATAACGTGTCATCCAGTCAATTTTTAGCATGTAAATTCTTAGATTAAAATGGTAGTATTTAGAAAAATTGAATTCTAAATCTTTCATGATTTTTCCAATCACCCCCAAGAAAGTCTAGAAATAGTTGATTGATCTAGTTATTTTT
Source organism: Mesoplodon mirus (assembly GCF_964341445.2). Taxonomy (NCBI): domain Eukaryota; kingdom Metazoa; phylum Chordata; class Mammalia; order Artiodactyla; family Ziphiidae; genus Mesoplodon; species Mesoplodon mirus. The sequence goes on along the minus strand of NC_138980.1, from coordinate 109,905,349 downwards.
TTATTCTTTGGATACTGTTTGATATTTGCTCAAAATAGGGTTAGCATTGCCTCCAGAGTATATTTACATTACTGTAGGTACTGGTGTCTTAGTAATGCTTTCTTCTATTTACATGTTCAGTACCACCCTCTCATCATCTTTTTCTCTCCTCCTCCAATTATTTTAACTTCCATTAATGGAAGTATTTTCTTTTCCTAATCCATTCTGCTTCCAGCCTCTATTGTGAACATTAAATTATAACCTATGTTATTTAAACATATATCTGGGTTCATCAGTATTATGTGATGATCTAAGAGCAGAGGGGTAAGAGTCTGCTAATAATTAAAGCAAATGCTGAAAATAAGTAATACAATAATAGCAGTGTATCAAACTTCAAAAATTTAGTTGAAGAGTTAAATTAATATTAAAGCTTGAATAAAATTAAATTTCCTTCTCTCACTCTTGTGTTCTTGTGGAACACAGATTAATTCACTTGCATAAGTATTAATCAATATGCTATGGTACAAACTTCTGGAGCTCAGGGTACAAAAACATTTATTGAGCCCTTGCTGTATTCATATTACAGAATCCATAGCTCTGGGATTGTATTCAAATTTAATAATAAAATATTTATTCTGTAAAGTTCTCTGTGTTAAATCCTTTACAAATCATGGCTACTTGGACCACAATCCTAAAATAGTTGAGAAGACAAAGCTAATACTGAAAAAAAAAATACTTAAGATATCATATAAATTTTTGTAAAATACTGTACATAAATAAAACCAAAAGAAATAAAATAGTCAGCAAGCGTAATTAAGGAGAAATAGTTGGAAAAGTCATCTTTTGCTAATATTTTAAGGTTATATTGTTTTATAATCTATATCTCCACCTATTCCAAAAAGATTTGCAATCACTAACCTTGAAGAGATGTTGTTAACTGCTGTTAAATTTATCAACATTTATTTACCAACAAAGAGAAATAACTAAAAAGTGAAATAAGCTTGTTGTGATAATGAAGGTATGTGCAAAATACATGATATAGGAGTAGGATCACAGATTTCTTCAGCTGCAAACCACCATGAACATGTTAGTTCTACTAAGGCTAAACCCAGTGCTACAGGAAAGAGAGCTTGTGCAAAGGCTCCTACCCCATACTTGAATGATCTCAAGGCCTCTCTGAAAAGTTTCCACTACCCTTCCTGGCACTCTGCTAACCTAATGCCTTTTCAATCATATGTGGTACACAGATAGGCATTCCCTACTATATGCCAAGAAAAATAACTGGGCATCTTAGTCATCCCATGTAAGCACAAATTCTCAGATTTGATCCGTTACCATTCCCAAGCCAGGTCCTGAACCAGAAATTCCTGAATGCCACAGTCTTGGACTATGGTTCTGAATTGACCGGCATGTCTAACTTCTCCCCATTGTGATCTGTTTGTCTAAGGTATAGTTATTACGACAGCTAAGGGGCTCCACTTAAGCACATGGTGACTTGGAAAATGCATCTGTGCCTGTACTCTATCTGTACTGGTTTTCATGAATATTTGAACAAAAAGTGGGAAGCAGTAAAAGAATCCATCCTAAGATAAGGCTTAATGTACAACTTTACGTTCCCAGTCTCAAGGTGGCATTTTGGCATGAAACTCAATTTTCTCTTAGAATAATTTGCATGGGGATTATGGGCTAAATGTTCTCAAAGAGTCTGAGCTATAATTCTTTTTGAGTCTGCACTTTGGCATTTAACTACAGCATATGCAAGCCTAACTTACAGTCTTACTCTTTACATTTGTCCAAATTCTCTACACGATGCCATCCAAATTTTAATGAAAAGCATTGCTTCCCGACATGATTTACTTGCTCTGTGCTTTTTTTTTCCTAGAGGGATTTTTGCTTTACATTAAATATAAACTGAACTTTTGCTGAGATTTCTGCCGTCAGTGAAAATTCTCTTTGTGAACCTCCAATCTTCCAATCACCCAACCCTGTGCAAAGATAAAATAGTAACAAATCTAACTTGTTTCCTTCCATGCTACAATAAATGTTTGGACCATACAGAATGATCTTCTGTTGTATGAAGCTAGTATTTCAAAGTCCATTGGATTTGTGTCCCTTAGAGTGAATCACACAATCCTGAAAAAAGCACAAGACAGAGAGAAAAAGGAGAGAAGAGAAATATTAAAAAGAAAAAAAAAATAGAGAAAATGAGTAGGGGAAGAGAGAAAAGTAAGGTTATTAGAAACTGCAGAAGCTGCAGTATCTGTTTATAATGTGGCTGTAATACTACATTGGTCAGCAACTATAATGTAAAAGGTAATGTGTAAGAGTTTTATATGCTTTTCAGAACTACAAAGGGAGTGTGAGTGGGTTTTAAACATTTTGATTAGCACCACAAAGATTTTAATGCTGTATTTAAACAGTTTGCTATAGGGCAAACACATTTGGTAGACAAGGAAAATTAAAGCATGGGCATCAGTTTCTCTGTTTTCTATTAAGTAATGTTGCGAAGTAAGCAGAAGTTGGATTCAGATATCAGATAATTATCTCCACACTGTGTCACAGTAAATAATTTTAATTGGTTTAACTTCAGGGACCATTACTGGCCTAATTAGAAACATGAAAAGGCTACAAGTATTAGGAAATATCCTGAAGGAATGAGAACATTAGCAATTCTGTCAAGCCATTTTAAAAATAAGTACACAGTAGCAGCCACATTTCAGTGAAAGGCAGGGCACTTGAAAGGTGCTTTTAGGTAAACAGTGCTTGGGACTGTGTAATAAGAGATCTCTAACAGGAAGCATAGAAATGGGGTAACAGGCTGACATGTATGCTATTACTGTGTTAAAGACATACTCATCTCGTTCTGATGGCTGTTTTTAAATGAAGCAGGTTAAGGTATTCAGAGTCAAGGTACAATAATTGAGGTTGGGTAAATCCTAATTGAGAATATGTTGACTTCCTGAAAGAGAAAAAGATCTTTGAGTAAAATAGATTTACTCAAACACCTTCAGTGTGCAGGGGAGATATACTGAGTGAAGGATGGTACTGCATGTAGACTATGATCTCTTCTTCACCTCGGGTTCCCAAGATTCATGAGAAACGAATGGGTGTTATTCTTGGAAGCATAGGCATACAAGATATGCACTACAATGAGTGTATGACATAGTTCATGTTTAGAAAATAGCTGTGTTGTGAATGAAAAGTGAGATACTGTGTCCATTAGGCCGGAGATGATACTAAAAAAGAAATCCCTCGGGACTCTCAGACTTTCAAGGAGTAAGATTTTTCCATCATATGAAATAACTAGAATGCCATATAATGTTTAAATGCATAATGTCAAGAACTTCTAATAAATAGTTACATAGTACAATTTTGTTCTTTTTCATTTGTAATCTTGTTTTTAGCTTTCCACTTTCTGAAGTTGCTGATAGTAGCATTTGACTAACTATCCTCTTTGGGATGTGAAGATTTTGAATGGCTCATCCAAGCTTAAAGTTACCAAAATCAACCATAATGTTAGCCATTTTTGTTTATTTGTTTTAAATGCAAAGAATAGAGAAACTAAATAGAAAAAGGAAAGCATGGTAAGCTGTGGACCATTTTTAAAAAGTCTGCATTACTAGAGAAGAGTAAATTGTGTAATTTTACATCTTTGATATTTGGGCATACTGTCAAATGCAAACATTATTAATATAATCGAGTGTTTAAAAAACTTAAATCAGTAGGCTCACCAAATTTGCCAAGAAAAATGTATGCGTGTGTAAGAACCCACATCACAGATTCTCCCCACGCATATGTTCACAGACCCGCCCACCTACGGACCAACATTTGTTCAAACAGGCACAGAAATGCATTTCCACAGTTTGCACTTTTACGCTGAATGCCCTGAAATAATGCCACCAGTTATCATAACTATCTTTTTAATATTTCTGTGTTTTAAAATTTTGGCAAATCTTGTTTGACTTAGGTATATACAATAATTTAAAAACACATTTTTTTCAACAAGATTATAACAAATCAGCTTTGTCTTCGTGGAAGAGTGTAGAGTATATGCAGACAAATAAAATAGAAATAATTCACATGGGATATTTTTAGGTGCAAAATAGAAAACACACACATGATTGCTGATCATTATAAAATAATACTGCCTGCCCACCAAACACATGTTCCATATTTCAAATATCTTCCAAATGTAGAAGAGGGCGGGAAGATGATGAGAATAAAAATGTGGTTGCTTATACAAATATAAATGCTCATATATGTACACAAACATACATACATATGTTCAGATATTTCAGCTTTGCCCATATGTTCCGAAAATAGCAGCCTGGAAAATTTGTACCCGCACATCCTGCTCTCAGAGTGAGGATACAAATGAAGACAAATTTCCCTAGGACCCAAGTTATGCAAGAAGAGAAAGACTTCAGGACACTTCATTCTTTCAGGCCACTGAACATTGCAAAGGAGCCTTAACACACAAATCTACTCCTCAAAATTCCAGATTTATCCCTTAAAGAGTTTAATATTATTTACTCTCATATCCTCTTCCACAGAATAAACTATCTGCCCCTACATTCAAGGACCAGGCAAAGGAATAAAGGTGCAGACTGGGGTATGGGCCTTAGTCTAAGATGTTTTCCTCTAACACATTGAAAGGACTTCTGGATGATGGCAAAAACTGCATCACACATTTCTCCCCGTACTCTGATCATTTCTATTTTTCTGTATAGTAGCTAATAATATTCATTTTTAAAATAATGTTACAATTGTTCAGAATATGCCCTTGAACTCAGAAAATATGAATTGTGTAGTGGAGTAAGCATGGCTTGTCAGTTCCCACAGAGCTCGTTTAGATGCCTGACTTCATATTTTCCTAGTTAATGTCATTACTGAACATCAGTTTTTTAATCTGTAAAATGGAGGAAATGATTGAGTTGCAGGGAAAAATTGAAATAATGTACGTAAAGCACCTGGCTTATGTCTAAACCAAAGTTTCCTGTTAACTGTGATGCTGTGTTACCCTTTAAAGATGTTTCTGTAATTTAGATATTATCACTAAATGGTTGTAAAACCCTTGCTTATGGAGCACAGGTCAAGCCACTTTAGATTTTTTCATGCTTTCAGGTAACCAGGCTTTCCCATGAAAACATCAAGTCTGTGATAGGAACCCCACAATGATCTTCTCTTTAGTCATTGCCCCTCCTTTCAGTCTCTATGAGGGACCACAATTATGTTCATACAATGAATCCCTGTTCCCCATTTCCATCCTCTCTCAAACCCTGCCTATACCCACCAATCACAGGTCTGGGAGTGGCAGCAGGTCCAAGAGGGACAAATCAAAGTCCCTTTCTCAAACCCCCAACACCTGGACAAAGTTGACTAACCCATGTGCAGGGCTGTCACTTATCAAGGAATAAGCTAGGACTCAGAAAAAAGGCAATCAATTTTTTTTCAGATTCTGTTAGTGACTAAATTCTGCATTACATAAAATGGGACTAGCAAAGGAAGTCAGTCTGCAACAGGAGAGAAGTGGATGGTTGGTCAGAGAGGAGCAAAAATAAAAGATGGACACAGCACTGGCTTGGGTTCCTTTAAGTTTTCCTGTTCAACTATGTTCTTGCACTCTCATTGTAAGCTCCAAACATCCCACCTTTTTTTTTTTTTTTTTTTGCTTTTGTTTGGATCTTGCAAAAGAAAGAATTTCTGCTTATATAACTCTATACTAAACTATAGCATTAGTATTAATGAAATAATTCTATGAGATGAAATTAGTTAAAAAAATAACCTCTTAGTAGTAGAAGTAATTTCTACTACTTTCACTGGCAGTAGTTCATTTTATACTTTATAGCTAAGTCCATATTAAATTAGAATTCATAGGCTAAAAAAATAAATTGATTGTCTTTTAATGTAATCTGAAGTTATCTACTGGCTCTTTCCCATCACATGAGATCTCAAAACCCAGGGATCCCAGCAGGTCCTATAGATTTAAATTGCTAATATTCTGTTAAATCTTTAGTGTGGAGGTTAGTAGTAACAAAGTTCACTGCATGAAGCAATGGAGCCTCTTAAAGACTGCACTTGGCTAACTTTACAAATGCATTGATGTAGGCGCCCGCAAACTCCTCTGCTTCCACTGTCCTGTGGCACAAGATGAAAGGCAAGAAATAATGGGGGTGCCTACCCCTTGGAAGCCTGTATCTTGTAAGTTCCTCTAGTCATTAACAGACATTTTCCTCTAGATTCTCCTAAAGTATTTATATAATTAGTATTATTATTTATAACCATGTATAAATAATTATTTATTCCACATGTTATAACTTGCCTCTGAGATCCTGATTAGGCTTCCTATAAGAACACCTTCTTAGAGTACTAATTCTCAGATTTGATTGTGCATCATGGTTTACTGGGAAGCTTGTTAAAAATGTAAATATCTGGGCCCTACAGCATAGGATATCATTCAATATTTTGAATGGCTGACAAGAATCTATACATTTTTAACAAGCACCTAGGTAATTCTAATGCAGTCAGTTCAGGAAAAATCTTTTGCAAAAAGAAAAAAAGTTTCTAAAAAATATTTTTTCTTTTGCTTATCAGACTTTTATACTTAGAAAACCTAACATAATGTGGCAAACAGTTGAAAACATTTTTAACGTTAATTTACCCAAATTACAACTGATTATACTTTAGATTTTGACTACCAAGGAGAATAAAGTTAATTGTTTGGTTACAAAGAAATTACAAGCTTTACAATATTTTTATTTGAAGCCAGTCGACAAACTGAACCAAAACAATGGTAAGATTGTGCTTTACAAAAAAAGGTTTCTAAAATTATTGTATTTCAGGTAACTATATAAAGGCAATACTTATCTATGTTACGTTCAATTGATCATGTTATATTAATTTTTTTAACATCCTTATTGGAGTATAATTGCTTTACAATGGTGTGTTAGTTTCTGCTTTATAACAAAGTGAATCAGCTATACATATACATATATCCCCATATCTCCAACCTCTTGCGTCTCCTTCCCACCCTCCCTATCCCACCCCTCTAGGTGGTCACGAAGCACCGAGCTGATCCCCCTGTCTATGTGGTTGCTTCCCATTAGCTATCTATTTTACATTTGGTAGGGTATATATGTACATGCAACTCTCTCACTTCGTCCCAGCTTACCCATACCCCTCCCCGTGTCCTCAAGTCCATTCTCTAAGTCTGCATCTTTACTCCTGTCCTGCCACTAGGTATTTCAGAACCTTTTTTTTTTTTTTTTTTAGATTCCATACATATGTGTTAGCAGACGGTATTTGTTTTTCTCTTTCTGACTTACTTCAATCGGTATGACAGACATTAGGTCCATCCATCTCACTACAAATAACTCATTTTCATTTCTTTTAATGGCTGGGTAATATTCCATTGTGTATATGTGCCAAATCTTCTTTATCGATTCATGTGTCGATGGATCAGGTTGCTTCCATGTCGTGGCTATTGTAAATACAGCTGGAATGAACACTGTGGTACATGACTCTTTTTGAATTATGGTTTTCTCAGGGTATATGTCCAGTGGTGGCTGTATCAATTTACATTGCCACCAAGAGTGAAAGAAGGTTCCCTTTTCTCCACAGCCTCTCCAACATTCATTGTTTGTAGAGTTTTTGATGATGGCCATTCTGACCTGTGTGATGTAATGCCTCATTGTAGTTTTGATTTGCATTTCTCTAATGATTAGTGATGTTGAGCATCTTTTCATGCGTTTGTTGGCAATCTGTATACCTTCTTTGGAGAAATGTTTATTTAGGTCTTCTGCCCATTTTGGATTGCGTTGTTTGTTTTTCGGATATTGAGCTGCATGAGATGCTTGTATATTTTAGAGATTAATCCTTTGTCAGTTGCTTCATTTGCAAATATTTTCTCCCATTCTGAAGGTTGTCTTTTCATCTTCTTTATGGTTTCCTTTGCTGTGCAAAACCCTTTAAGTTTCATCCGGTCCCCAGTTGTTTATTTTTATATCCATTTCTCTAGGAGGTGAGTCAAAAAGGATCTTCCTGTGATTTCTGTCATAGAGTGTTCTGCATATGTTTTCCTCTAAGAATTTTATAGTGTCTGGCCTTACATTTAGGTCTTTAATCCATTTTGAGTTTATTTTTGTGTATGGTGTTAGGGAGTGTTCTAATTTCATTCTTTTACATGTAGCTGTCCAGTTTTCCCAGCACCACTTATTGAAGAGGCTGTCTTTTCTCCATTGTATATTCTTGCCTCCTTTATCAAAAATAAGGTGACCATATGTGCATGGGTTTATCTCTGGGTTTCTATCCTGCTCCATTGATCTATATTTCTGTTTTTGTGCCAGTACCATACGTCTTGATTACTGTAGCTTTGTAGTATAGTCTGAAGTCAGGGAGCCTGATTCCTCCAGCTCCATTTTTATTTCTCAAGATTGCTTTGGCTATTCAGGGTCTTTTGTGTTTACATACAAATTGTGAAATTGTTTGCTCTAGTTCTGTGAAAAATGCCATTGGTAGTTTGATAGGGATTGCATTGAATCTGTACATTGCTTTGGGTAGTAGAGTCATTTTCACAATGTTGAGTCTTCCAAGCCAAGAACATGGTATATGTCTCCATCTATTTGTATCATCTTTAATTTCTTTCATCAGTGTCTTACAGTTTTCTGCATACAGGTCTCTTGTCTCCTTAGGTATGTTTATTCCTAGGTATTTTATTTTTTTGTTGCAATGGTAAATGGGAGTGTTTTCTTAATTTCTCTTTCAGATTTTTCATCATTAGTGTATAGGAATGCAAGAGATTTCTGTGCATTAATTTTATATCCTGCTACTTTACCAAATTTATTGATTAGCTCTAGTAGTTTTCTGGTAGCATCTTTAGTATTCTTTATGTTAAGGATCATGTCATCTGCAGTGACAGCTTTACTTCTTCTTTTCTGATTTGGATTCCTTTTATTTCTTTTTCTTCTCTGATTGCTGTGGCTATGACTTCCAAAACTATCTTGAATAAGAGTGGTGAGAGTGGACAACATGCTTGTTCCTGATCTTAGAGGAAATGGTTTCAGTTTTTCACCATTGAGAACAATGTTGACTGTGTGTTTGTCATACATGGCCTTTATTATGTTGAGGTAAGTTCCCTCTATGCCTACTTTCTGCAGGGTATTTATCATAAATGGGTGTTGAATTTTATTGAAAGCTTTTTCTGCATCTATTGAGATGATCATATGGCTTTTTCTCCTTCAATTTGTTAATGTGGTTTATCACATTGATTGATTTGTGTATATTGAATAATCCTTGAATTCCTGGGTTAAACCCCACCTGATCACAGTGTATGATCCTTTTAATGTGCTGCTGGATTCTGTTTGCTACTACTTTGTTGAGGATTTTTGCATCTATGCTCATCAATGATATTGGCCAGTAGTTTTCTTTCTTTGTGATATCTTTGTCTGGTTTTGGTATCAGGGTGATGGTGGCCTCATAGAATGAGTTTGGGATTGTTCCTACCTCTGCTATATTTTGGAAGAGTTTGAGAAGGATAGGTGTTAGCTCTTCTCTAAATGTTTGATAGCATTTGCTTGTGAAGCCATCTGGTCCTGGGCTTTTGTTTGTTGGAAGATTTTTAATCATAGTCTCAATTTCAGTGCTTGTGCTTGGTCTGTTCACATTTTCTATTTCTGCCTGGTTCAGCCTCGGAAGGTTGTGCTTTTCTAAGAATTTGTCCGTTTCTTCCAGGTTGTCCATTTTATTGGCATGTAGTTGTTTGTAGTAATCTCTCATGATCCTTTGTATTTTTGCAGTGTCAACTGTTACTTCTTTTGCATTTCTAATTCTATTGATTTGAGTCTTCTCCGTTTTTCTTGATGATTGTGGCTAAAGGTTTATCAATTTTGTTTATCTTCTCAAAGAACCAGCTTTTAGTTTTATTGATCATTGCTATTGTTGCCTTCATTTCTTTTTCATTTATTTCTGATTTGATCTTTATCATTCCTTTCCTTCTGCTAACTTTGGGTATTTGTGTTTTTCTTTCTCTAACTGCTTTAGGTGTAAGATTAGGTTGTTTATCTGAGATATTTCTTCTTTCTTGAGGTGGATTGTATTGCTATAAACTTCCCTCTTAGAACTGCTTTTGCTGCACCCCATAGGTTTTGGGTTGTCGTGTTTTCACTGTCATTTGTTTCTAAGTATTTTTTGATTGCCTCTTTGCTTTCTTCAGTGATCTCTTGGTTATTTAGTAGCGTATTGTTTAGCCTCCATGTGTTTGTAGTTTTTACAGATTTTTTCCTGTAATTGATACCTAGTCTCATAGCATTGTGGTCAGAAAAGATACTTGATATGATTTCAATTTTTAAAAAATTACCATGGCTTGACTTGTGACCCAAGATATGATCTGTCCTGGAGAATATTCCATGAGCACTTGATAAGAAAGAGTATTCTGTTGTTTTTGGATGGAATGTCCTATAAATATCAGTTAAGTCCATCTTGTTTAATGTATCATTTAAAGCTTGTGTTTCCTTATTTATTTTCATTTTGGATGATCTGTTCATTGGTGGATGTGGGGTGTTAAAGTCCCCTACCATGATTGTGTTACTGTTGATTTCCCCATTTATGGCTGTTAGTATTTGCCTTTTGTATTGAGGTGCTCCTATGTTGGGTGCATAAATATTTACAATTGTTATATCTTCTTCTAGGATCGATCCCTTGATCATTATGTACTGTCCTTCTTTGTCTCTTGTAATAGTCTTTATTTTAAAGTCTATTTTGTCTTATATGAGAATTGCTACTCCAGCTTTCTTTTGATTTCCATCTGCATGGAATATCTTTTTCCATCCCCTCACTTTCGGTCTGTATGTGTCCCTAGGTCTGAAGTGGGTCTCTTGTAGACAGCAGATATACGGGTCATGTTTTTGTATCCATTCAGCCAGTTTATGGCTTTTCATTGGAGCATTTAATCCATTTACATTCAAGGTAGTTATCGATATGTAGGTTCCTATTACCATTTTCTTAATTGTTTTGAGTTTGTTATTGTAGCTCTTTTCCTTCTCTTGTGTTTCCTGCCTAGAGAAGGTCCTTTAGCATTTACTGTGAAGCTGGTTTGGTGGTGCTGAATTCTCTTCACTTTTGCTTGTCTGTAAAGGTTTTAATTTCTCTGTCAAATCTGAATGAGACCCTTGCTGGGTAGAGTAATCTTGGTTGTAGGTTTTTCCCTTCCGTCACTTTAAATATGTCCTGCCACTTCCTTCTGGCTTGCAGAGTTTCTGCTGAAAGATCACCTGTTAACCTGATGGGGATTCCCTTGTGTGTTATTTGTTGTTTTTCCCTTGCTTTTAATATTTTTTCCTTGTATTTAATTTTTGAAAGTTTTATTAATATGTGTCTTGGCATGTTTCTCCTTGGATTTATCCTGTATGGGACTCTCTGTGCTTCCTGGACTTAATTGACTATTTCCTTTCCCATGTTAGGGAATTTTTCAACTCTAATCTCTTCAAAGATTTTCTCAGTCCCTTTATTTTTCTCCAAAACTTCTGGGACCCCTATAATTCAAATCTTGGTGCCTTTTATATTGTTCCAGAGGTCTCTGAGACTGTCCTCAATTCTTTTCATTCTTTTTTCTTTATTCTGCTCTATGACAGTTATTTCCACTATTTTATCTTCCAGGTCACTTATCCGTTCTTCTGTCTCAGTTATTCTGCTATTGATTCCTTCTAGAGAATTTTTAATTCCATTTATTGTGTTTTTCATCATTGTTTGTTTGCTGTCTAGTTCTTCTAGGTTAATTGTTAAATGTTTCTTGTGTTTCTTCCATTCTATCTTCCAGATTTTGGATCATCTTTACTATCATTACTCCGAATTCTTTTTCAGGTAGACTGCCTATTCCCTCTTCATTTGTTTGGTCTGGTGGGTTTTTACCTTGCTTCTTCATCTGCTGTGTGTTTCTCCATCTTCTCATTTTGCTTAACTTACTGTTTTGGGGATTTCCTTTTCACAGGCTGCAGGTTCGTAGTTCCTGTTGTTTTTGGTGTCTGCCCCTAGTGGCTCAGGTTGGTCAGTAGTTTGTGTAGGCTTCCTGGTAGAAGGGACTGGTGCCTGTGTTCTGGTGGATGAGGCTGGATCTTGTCTTTCTGGTAGGCAGAACCACATCCGGTGGTGTGTTTTGGGGTGTCTGTAACCTTATTATGAGTTTAGACAGCCTCTCTGCTAATGGCTGGAGTTGTGTTCCTGTCTTGTTATTTGTTTGACATAGGGTGTCTAGCACTGTAGCTTGCTAGTCATTGAGTGGAGCTGGGTCTTAGTGTTGAGACGGAGATCTCTGGAAGAGCTTTCACCATTCGATTACATGGAGCCAGGAGGTCTCTGGTGGACTAATGTCATGAACTCGGCTCTCCCACCTCAGAGGGACAGGCCTGATACCCGGCCAGAGCACCACGACCCTGTCAGCCACACAGCTGTGCAGTTTCTAGAAACCATAGCAGTGCATCAGAGAGAACAAGAGAGAAGTAGTTTCTCACAATTCCTGCCTTCAGAAATTCATGTTCATTTGTTCAGTAGAGATTTACTGAGTGCCTACTTCTTGCTAAAACTGGGCAATGGGGATTCAAAGAGGTTTTCTCACATGGCGGAGGCCCAATGACTGAGGCATGGGGTCTATATTAATTTTTAAAATGAGATATTTCTGTTTGATCTAAATATTTGAAAGATAATTTTTATTTTCATTGTAGTAAGTGCAAGATACTGATGCTACTATAATCATGATAAGAATTAACAGTTGCATTTGTGTATACAACTTATGAAATATAAATTTTAAAAATGGTACTTTTCATTTGCTTTATCAATGTATTATTCCTATTCCTAAAGGAATTTATCTAAATTTTTTTTAATGGTAGAGTCTATATTACTATAATGAATTGATAATGTATTTATCTGGGTTAGTTATACACAATAAAATTAGTTAAAACTTCAATTCCATGACCCCTAAGTGGCATTTAATAGAGAAGTCAATGTAGTGCACCTGCATTATGTTCATTAAGGAGAAATATAATTCTAACTGAAGACATTTATATTGTGTGGTACTTATTAACCTTATTTTTTGACCTTCATGGATATTCAGCAAGCTAGGTATAAGTTCATAAATTTATTTAATAATTTATAAATATAAGATATAAAAGGATTCCTTATATGTGGGTCAATAGTAAAATAAAAATGAGAAAAATTTCTTACCTCTTTTCTTTAAACACAACTGCAATTTCTGAAGTGTGACATAAATTGTTTTCCTTGTCTCAATCATAGATGGAGTTAAATTTTTAAAATCACACAAGTAATCCACAATCAAAGTAGATATGTTAGAAATGTAGTATGCAGTGTGACCACCTTTCCATTATATCCTCTTGTCTATAAGTGCCTTAATTCATTTAATCCATTCTCTATTATCACACAATATGGCATTTCTTGATTTTTGCCATTGTAAACAGTAACGTAGTGAACATCCTTAGACATACTCTTAGGCAAAAGTCACCTGATTATTTTCTTATTTTACAGTATGGTGATCAGTGCATTAAAATGTACCTATATTTTAGAAGCTTTTAATTGATTTTCATCTTCCTAGACAATGTTTTAAACAAGACTAATATATTACTTCAAAAATTTATATTTTTGTCTTACCATTTTACTAAAGTTCTGGATTTCGGGGGTTTCTTGTTTGTTTATTTTTTCTGTTCATATGTCTGACACATTTCTCTTCATGAAATTGAGTTTATTTTGTTCAGTTTTAGAAACATGTGAAAACTTGAGGGTCCTGGTGTTTTGGTTAGACACTGAAGTATTCATGTGAATTTCATTAGATGGTAAATATAGAGGAGATGAGAAAATATGAAGCCCATATTACCCTGGAGCTTGTTCTCATATAAGTACCCTAATAAATGGAGAGTTATTGTTTTATACATGGGTTATCATTCCTCAAATGATTATAATATATTAAAATATCACCAGGGCTTCCCTGGTGGTGCAGTGGTTGAGAGTCTGCCTGACGATGCAGGGGACATGGGTTCGTGCCCTGGTCTGGGAAGATCCCACATGCCGCGGAGCGGCTGGGCCCGTGGGCCATGGCCACTGAGCCTGCACGTCTGGAGCCTGTGCTCTGCAATGGGAGAGGCCACAACAGTGAGAGGCCCACGTACCACAAAAAAAAAAAAAAAAATCACCAATACTACAATAGTCTTGAACAGTTTGTGTCTTTGAAGTCTCAGAAGTCCCTTTGTGACTTGATTTAAGGGGCCATGGACATTACATATCATTCATTCCTTTAAATGGCATTTATTTTATATATAACTTGTGTTAGAAGCTTTGAGAAATACAAAGTAATAAAAAAAAGTACGTACACCGAGGAAAATGCAGATAACCATATAAAGCCTATATATGTAGTGTGATATCAATGGTATAATCCACAAATGTTTTAGAATTCACAGGAACTATAGTCTACTGTGACCTGGAGGGGTCATAGAAGGTTCATGAAAGAATCGGAGCTTGGGCTGCATATTTAAGAAAGGATAGGATTAGACTATTAGGCAAGGGTAGTGAGGAGGAAAGGCATAATAAGTGATTTTGAGCATGAGAGTGAGTTGTGATGTGCAAGACAGATGAATCTCACAATATGTTAAAGGATAAATTGCAATATGAAAAACAATAAAAGTAGAGGAACTATTTAGACTACCATTTATATAAAAGAAATGTGACGGCTTCCCTGGTGACGCAGTGGTTAAGAATCCACCTGCCAATGCAGGGGGCATGGGTTTGATCCCTGGTCCAGGAAGATCCCACATGCCGTGGAGCAACTAAGCCCATGCACCACAACTACTGAGCCCATGTGCCACAGCTACTGAAGCCCGTGCCCCTAGAGTCTGTTCTCTGCAACAAGAGAAGCCACTGCAATGAGAAGCCTGCACCCCACGATGAAGAGTAGCCCCCGCTCGTCGCAACTAGAGAAAGCTGGTGCTCAGCAACAAAGACCACACACAGCCCAAAATAAATAAAGAAAATAAATTAGAAAAAAAAGAAAGATATGTGAGATAATAAAGATCAAAAGTAAGACAATGACATTGATAAAGAAAAGGAAAGAATGGCTATAATGGAAGAAAGATAAATTTGATGACAAACTGGATAACAGATTGAAAGAATGAAAAAAGTACTAGAGGGTACAGGAATGATTTACCTGAGAGACTTAGAAAATGAAGATACCATTATCACACGGAACATGTGGAGAATGCAGGTTTGGGGTCTGATAGACTAGATTTTGACTTGCTTAACTTGAGATGATAATGTGAGCCTGGAGCTGGAAACAAGACACTAGAACTGAAAGGGGCAGATCAGGCCAATTCATTGTGAATCATGATAAAAGTACTATCTGCGGCCATGATTCAGTAAACTCATCAATAGAAAGTGGGAGAAAATTTGTAAGATTAGACCTGAATCTTGGAAAAATACTATAGGTGGTACATGAGAAGAAGGAGTGAGGCAGGAGGAGAACTACGGAGTATGTAAACATTGGCAATTCCTGGTACATGGTGCAAAAGCATCTAGGAGATGATTCTTTTCTGTAATATATGGGTGGACAGTTGGTAGAAAAAATAATTCGGTCAGAATTGTAGATTAGCTGAAGTTACTTTTGATTGCTTTCATTTCTGAGACAGATTTCTTCTACCTTCCAGGAACCTAATTTGTGTACTGATCTCTGACTGCCCAAATCATTTTTTCAGAACGTCACTAATTCTTGAGTTTTCCCCATCCTTCAAACTCTATAATTTTATTCACTTTTTTCATTTCTATTTCCCCATTCTAATCAAAGAATTGAAAGGGAAGTAATCTGGTTCTCAAATTAATGCTCAACAAAGTAAAATAAATTGGTCATTTAAATCATCTCCAGAAGATGGGAAGGGAATACTTTCCCTAATGTAGGTGCATCTCTAATCCGTGAACTCTGATGGATCTGTCTTTGAGTTGTAAGTCTCTTCTCCAAAACCATTACTTATTCAGGCAAACCACTGCCAACACTAGGATAGTTAAGTGTCTGATATCATGCCCACTGCAGTGGTGTTACTATCCAGTAATACCTGGTTCAGTCATGTTAAAGTGGATCAATATCTGGAAGGCTCTTTGATTTTTTTTCTAGAACTAATTTGGGGGCTGAAGCAAAGAAAATAAATGACAAATAAGAGAACAGCTGAGCTAAGGATCAGCCATGAAAGATTAAGGAAATAATAGCACCCTAGGAGAGATGTCACACAGGCCTGAGTTACTAGTCGTGGAGCACCAGTGTAGAGCAAAAAGACTGAATGAATTCAGCTAATTGAGATGGCTTGCATGACCAGAGTCCTCAGAGGAGGTGAAGTGTTGCTCATTGGATATTCTGACTGCAAGTGTGTCAGGCAAAGAGGTTGGAGTTGCAGATAAGGAGATTTGGAATTGAAAGTCCTATTTTGAGGTAAAGAAATAGGATGTGGTCATGCTGTTGAGAAAGTTGATGTAAGATGAAAAAAAAAGTTAAGTTAAGGAAAGTGGTGAACTGTGAGGCTAGTTGTTAAATGGACAATTTGAATATGTGGAAATCACCAAGGATGATGGGACCACATGGGTTAAAATTAAAGCATTATGTATTTCTTAAAGCTATTTATTAAAGAGAACATCAGAAATTAAAACATTCTCTAACCCTGTAAAAAAAATAAACTCAAAATGGATTAAAGACCTAAATGTAAGACCGGATACTATAAAACTCCTAAAGCAAAACATAGACAGAACACTCTTTGACATAAATCTCAGCAATAACTTTTTGGATCTGTCTCCTAGAGTAATGGAAATAAAAACAAAAATAAACAAATGGGACCCAAAACTTAAAAGCTTTTGCATAGCAAAGGAAAAAAAAGACAACCTACAGAATGAGAGAAAATATTTGCAAATGATGTGACTGACAAGGGATTAATCTCCAAAATATAAAAACAGCTCATACAGCTCAATATCAGAAAAACCAAACAACCCAATCAAAAACTGGGAAGAAGACCTAAATAGACATTTCTCCAAAGAAGACGTACACATGGCCAAAAAGCCCAAGAAAAGATGCTCAACATTACTAATTATTAGAGAAATTGTAAATCAAAACTATAATGAGGTATCACCTCACACCAGTCAGCAGGTCATCATCAAAAAAGTCAACAAATAATAAATGCTGGAGAGCATGTGGAGAAAAGGGGAACCTCCTACACTGTTGGTGGGAATGTAAATTGGTACAGCCACTATGGAGAACAGTACGGAGGTTCCTTAAAAAACTAAAAATAGAATTTCCATATGATCCTACAATCCACTCCTGGGCATATATCCAGAGAAAAACATAATTTGGAAAGATACATGCACCCCAATGTTCATTGCAACACTATTTACAATAGCCAAGACATGGAAGCAACCTAAGTGCCTACTAACAGAGAAATGGATAAAGAAAATGTAGTATATATATGCAATGGAATAATACTCAGCCATAAAAAAGAATGAAATAATGCCATTAACAGCAACATGGATGGACCTACAGATTGTCATAAGAAATGAAGTAAGCCAGACAGAGAAAGACAACCATCATATGGTATCACTTACATGTGGAATCTATAAAAAAGGATACAAATGAACTCATTTACAAAACAGAAATAGTCTTACAGACATAGAAAACAAATCTATGGTTACCAAAGGGGAGGGGGAAGAGGGATAAATTAGGAGTTTGGGGTTAAAATATACATACTACTGTATATAAAATAGATAACCAACAAGGACCTACTGTATAGCATAGGGAACTATACTCAATATCTTATAATAACCTATAATGGAAAAGAATGTAAAAAAGAATATATATATTTGTATATATGTGCATAACTGAATCACTTTACTGTATACCTAAAACTAATAAAATATTGAAAATCAACTATATTTAAATAAGTTTTTTTAAAAAAGAGAACATCAGTGTACAAGACAGTGGAGTAACAATTTTAAAACCTATTTCCAAAAATTTTTCTTAGATATTATGTGAAAGTAAAAGTTTATAGGTTTAAATAGATTGGAAATACTGGGTTAACAAAGAAAACCAAATTTCTTTTCTGTTCTGTTTTCAGCATTTTTAATTAATTAACATTATAAGATACTAAGAAGGAAAGGTATATTATCCATGTTGCTTAGCAAAAATAATCTTCATTTCCTTCCCTCTCAGGACCTCTCAAGAAACTGGTAAAATATTGCTTTACCAATTGACTGTATCCTCTGTAAGAGGGAATAAGATTAAGGTTTCAACGGTTTGGGCCACAGGGAGTCTGACAGTGAATCAAGGAGAGATCTATTGGAAAAGGTAAGACAAACAAAGGAGATTTTGTACTAGTGGCATAATTTTTTGTCACTGGGCAATGAAGAAAGATGCAGTGGAAGACCTTCCTGGGAAGAAAGACTGAAGAATACAGAGGCTTAGGTGGGTTCGACTGAAAGTATGGAGGAGAAGGCACCAGACATGGATGTTACTTGTGGTCCTTCAATAGTAAAGGAAGAGAACTAAGCTATATAAGAAACAACGTACAGAACTGAAATGATTTCACTGAGAGCTTGCTTGTTAGAGTTTTACATAAATGAGAGAATATGTTAACACCTTGTTAAAGAATTCAAAAAACTTGCAGATATGCCTATTTGTTTGGAAATAAAAGTTTGGAATAGTACTCAGAGAAACAGGATAGCAACATTTTAGGTCATTATTATCATAGATGAAGATATAACTTGGGTTTATCTGCTTCTAAACATCTATGTTGAGAAAAATATCTCCACATTTCTAATTGTCTTTAAATGAAAAAATACTAACTGAAATAAAAAATTTCACTGTTTGATTTTCCTACTTGATTCTGTATTTAAGAACAAGAAAAAACAAACATTAACTTGGTTTTTACTGCTCCATTTGGGTACCTGTTGTTTGCCTCTGTAAAGTGATTCACATTTTCATGCAAGACTTTTCCAATTCACAATAGGTGTGAATTGGGGTTTGTATCTATGACTATCTCTAAGCTTCTTTATCTGTCCTAGGAAGCAGGTTTCTTATCTGACAGCCTTATGATTATGGAAGAAACTGCATATTAATGATTCAGTGCTTACATAAACAACTGGCCTTGAAGAAATCTAATGAACCAACTTTGTAGGATTTGATTTTGCCTAATTGAATGTAAATAATGTTAAATGTTGTATCTGCCAGAATTTTTACAGAACCTTATGAATTTTTTTACGTACACAAAGCATTATGAATTCAGAGTTTTTAACAGTTATCTTTTAATTCAGCTATTAAGATAATATGGTTTGACATCAGATATGCACTATGAATGTGAGGTACCAGCACACATGTGCACACTAACTGTTTATATATGCAAGGTATAACTCTCAATTGTTGCTATTTTTTTATTTTTTAATGCTCCTCCTTTGAAGTTGTCAGCTTGTACATTTTTATCTGAAGGTCTGAATTTGTATTATGCTTTGAAGGAACAAATGGCCCCCATCTAGTATTCGGTTTTCCCTTGCCTGTCTCTATTACTCTGTATCAGGATAAAATTCATTCTGACATAGTTTTTTACTTAGGCGTATGCACCTGATCTTTTCCATTAGTCCTGTGCTAACACATGCCACCATTTAGGGATATGTAAAATAACTGGCTTTTAAAACAAGAGGATAATGTCATTGGGAAAAAAGGGTAATTAAGCTTATATATTAGAATACTACAGTAATTCCACCTTTGTGGGAACAGGAGGATAGAAAGATTATACAATTTGCATGAGTGTGTTAATTTTGAAAACAAGATAAAACAAAAAATAGTGCCTAGTTTCCAAAGTGGTACTCAGCACATAAACTTTAAAATTATTTTGCAAAACAAGATGTGGCTAACAAGCTCTCAGAGATAAATAACTCGAAGTAATATTATTGAGCAGTTGCATGTATTGATGACACGGTTATATAAAAGCAGTACACCATAAGTAAAACAGAGAAAATATTTTGTTAAAATAATAAGTCAGAAACTTTGCTTTTCTTAGCACTGGAGTCTCTAATCAACACAGTCATCCTGGTCTTTATGGTCCTATATGGTTCTACTTTTAAAAAATGTGAATCAGTAAAAAATCTGGGCAACTTAACTAGCTACATTTTTGAATTGGCCTTTTTAGAGTATTCCTTCACTGAGTAAAGACAAGCTATCTCTCAATCTCTAAACATGTAGAGCAACATTCACCTAACATTTTCTCTCAAAACCTATGTGGTATAACAGGAATGTCCCAGGTAAAACTCAGGTCTGATCAACCCCAAAATTGGCCTAGGTATGTCATACAACTTCACTGTCGTAATAGGTAAGTTAATTTTTAAGTTAATTTTCTTTATCAAGACTCAGTTTCTCCATCTGCAAAAAAGAAAGAGTAATACATATGGTTGTGTTTTTGAATAAATGGAATATCATATGTAAGGCAACTAGCATGCATGTCGTTATTCACTATGATTGCAAACACATCTCCTGAAGCCCACTATTCCTATCCCACTATTGCCATTAGACAACACTCAGGAAAGATTATAATACCATTATATTTTCTGATACCACAGAGACAAGTAACAACTATTTGCCTATATTCTGAAAAATTAATTATTTTCATAAAAGTTTCAAAACAGAAAGTGAAAACTCTTTAAAAATGGATTAATACTTTAAAACAGCTCACCTTTAAGTATGGTACCCACATAATATACAATGGACATTCATTGTCTCATTTAACAACAATCCATACATGTTTGTCATTTGTTGAGTGCTAACCACCTCTGAAACATTGTTCTAGATGATGGAATACAAGCAATGAACAAGATGATGCAGTCTCTACTCTCATGGAGTTTGCCACTTTGTAGGAGAGACAACAATAAACAAATGAATAGACAATGATTGATCTCTGATGAAAATAATTCTAGTGAGAGAATAGAAAGTGGTTGTGGTAGCTGTGGTGGCTATTTTAGATAGGATGATCAGAGATGACTTATCAGTGGAGGTGATATTTCTTCTGAGATCTAGATTATGCAATAATTAGCCATGAGCAGATATAGCAGAGGAGTGCTTCTAACAGAGAAGAGCAAGAACAAAAGTTCTAAGGCCATAATAAATTAGGTGTTTTGAGAAATAGAGACTAACTCAGTGCAGCTGTAGCACATTGAACTGAGGCCTAGAATGGAGAAGGACTACTTTAAATGGTACTGTTTCTTTAAATTTTTGACCATATTCATTGTTAGTATGTATAAATACCATTGACTTTATACATATATTTGTTTTGTATCCTGCAAACTTGCCAAACTTGCTAGTTAGTTCTTATAGCTTTCCTCTGAAATTTTTCCATGAATTTTCCACTTAAATGCCCATGTCATCTAAAAATAAATACAGTTGTACTTCTTTTCCAATCTGGATGCCTTCTATATTTCTTGCCTTACCATCTAGAACCACAGTACAATACTGAGTAGAGTGGTGAGTTTGTATATTTGTCTTGTTGTTCTTATGGGGAAAAACTTAGTCTTTCACCACTTAATATGTTGTTAGCTGTAGGTAGATGCCCTTTATCAAGCTGGAGAAGTTTCCTTTGAATCCCAGTTTGCTGAGTTTTTATCATAAATGGGTGTTGGATTTTGTCAAGTGCTTTTTCTTCATTTATTAAGATAATCATTTTTTTCTCTTCTGTTTGTTAATGTACTGAATTGCATTGTTTGATTTTTTTAATGATAAATCAACACTGTATTGTTGGGATAAACCCCATTTGATCATGTTGTGTTACCTTTTCTATACATTGTAAATATATGTTGAAATTTTGTTTAGAATTTTACATCTATGTTCGTGAGAAATCTAATTTTCCACTAATCGCATCCATTTATTTTTCATCTCAGATATTGTAGTTTTGCTATTTAGAAGTTTGATTTAGGTGTTTCATTTGGTTGCTTGTTATTTTATACCTTTCATGTCTCTTCTTAAATTTTTTAACATATACAATTTTTACAATTATAACAACTGTTTTAATTCCTTTCTGCTCATTCTAATGACTGTTTTTATTGATTGATTTTTTATTGTGTATCTTGTTTTCCTGCTTCTTTGCATGTCTGGTAATCTTTGATTGGATGTCAGACATTAATTTTACCTCATTGGATGCTGCATATTTTGTACTCTTATAAATATTCTTGAGTATTTCTTTGGAGCAAAATTAAGTTACTTGGAAAAATTTTTATCTTTTTAGGTTTTTTTGGATGATTTTTTAAGATAGATATGGAACAGTGCTTAGTCTAGAGCTAATTGCTTCTCACTATTGAGGCAAGTCGTCCTCAAGTACTCTACCCAGAGTCCCATGAATTGTCAGATTTTCCTATCTAGCTGGTGATAACAGGCATTATTCTAGATGCTGTATGAACCTTGGCACTGTTCCCTTTAATCTTGCTGGATAGTTCTTTCTCTGGTCTTGGGTGGTTTCTTCACCACCCAAGACTCTGATCATTGCTCTATTGAGTTTTTTCTGCCGGGCTCTGGGGCTCTCTCTTCATGCAGATCTCTCTTCTCTTGTGTTCTGTCCTGGGACATATACTTACTTTCATCTCTCCAGACTCTCAGCTCTATCTCCTCAATGCAGGAGGAGTGCTGGGTTTCCTAGTGTGTTCTTTCCCTGTACCCAACTTGTACTCTTTCTTAAGGCAGTAAAATGTGGCCATAATAGAGCTTACCTAATTGATTTCCCATCTCTCAGGAATCACTATATTTTGTTGCCTGATTTCCACTGTCTTGAAAACTTTTTTATTTTTTTGTATTTTATCTGTTTTTTGGCTATTTGGGTCTGGAGGGTAAACCTGGTCCCTCTTTTCTCATCTTGGCCAAAGGTAGAAGTCATTTGTTTGTTTGTTTTTGTTTGTTTTGGTCAATGGAATAAAGGCAAAGTCATCAGCTGAGAATGAGAAGAGCTGGAGGAATGTGAGTTTTAACAAGAGAGGTAAAGGCAAGAAATAGTTCTCTTAGAGAGTAGTCAAGCAAATCTACTCCTGACAATGTATTAAGAGTGCTAGGCATTATGGCCAATTAATCTACTTCAAAGGAGGCAAGAACATACAATGGA
Organism: Mesoplodon mirus; assembly: GCF_964341445.2. NCBI lineage: Eukaryota > Metazoa > Chordata > Mammalia > Artiodactyla > Ziphiidae > Mesoplodon > Mesoplodon mirus. The sequence continues at coordinate 109,882,223 of NC_138980.1, read as the reverse complement.
GAAAAGAGTCTCTTCAATCAGTGGTGCTGGGAAAACTGGACAGCTACATGTAAAAGAATGAAATTAGAACATTCTCTAATACCATACACAAAAATAAACTCAAAATGGATTAAAGAGCTAAATGTAAGGCCAAATACTATAAAACTCTTAGAGGAAAACATAGGAAGAACACTCTTTGACATAAATCTCAGCAATATCTTTTTGGATCCATCTCCTAGAGCAATGAAAATAAAAACAAAAACAAACAAATGGGACCTAATTAAACTTCAAAGCTTTTGCCCAGCAAAGGAAACCATAAACAAAGTGAAAAGACAACCCACAGAATGGGAGAAAATATTTGCCAATGAAGCAACTGACAAGGAATTAATCTCCAAAATATACAAACAGCTCATGCAGCTCAATAACAAAAAAACCCAATCAAAAAATGGATGAAAGATCTAAATAGACATCTCTCCAAAGAAGACATACAGATGGCCAAAAAACACACGAAAAGATGCTCAACATCACTAATTATTAGAGAAATTCAAATCAAAACTACCATGAGGTATCACCTCACACTGGTCAGAATGGCCATCATCAAAAAAATCTACAAACAATAAATGCTGGAGAGGGTGTGGAGAAAAGGGAACCCTCCTACACTGTTGGTGGGAATGTAAATTGGTACAATGACTATGGAGAACAGTATGGAGGTTCCTTAAAAATCTAAATATAGAACTACCATACGATCCAGCAATCCCACTCCTGGGCTTATATCTGGAGAAAACCATAATTTGAAAAAACACATGCATCCCGATGTTTACTGCAGTACTATTTATGATAGCCAAGACATGGAAGCAACCTAAATGTCCATCGACAGATGAATGTATAAAGAAAATGTGGCACATACATACCATGGAATATTAACCACAGAAGAGAATTAAATAATGCCATTAGCAGCAACATGGATGTCTGAGAGATTATCATGCTAAATGAAGTAGACAGAAAATGACAAATATCATATGATATCACTTATATGTGGAATCTTAAAAAAAAATGATACAAATGAACTCATTTACAAAACAGAAACAGACTCACAGATTTCAAAAACAAATTTATGGTTACCAAATGGGAAACATGGGGGGAGGGATAAATTAGGAGTTTGGGATTAACATATATACATCACTATATATAAAATAGATAATCAAAAATGATCTACTGTATAACACAGGGAACTCTACTCAGTATTCTGTAATAGTCTATATGGGAAAAGCATCTGAAAAAGAATGGATATATGTATATGTATAACTGAATCACTTAGCTGTACACCTGAAACTAACACAACATTGTAAATCAACTATATTCCAATATAAAATAAAAATTAAATTAAAAAAAGATTGCTAGGCATTATATGTAAAGTTAAGTAGCTCCAAACTAAGGGTTATTATGAAAAGGGTAAAAATAAATCTTCATAAATTAAAATTTCTTTAATTCCTCATGTTAAACTTCTCTTTTTCATCTGAAGCTCAGTACTAGGCCTTGCATGTCCAATTCTACTTCCAGTTTAAGGGAAGAAAGATTTAATTACTTCAATTAACTGAAAAGGAAATGCTTTCTGGTGGCAATATTTAAAGAAAAATAGTAGAGTAGGCTGATAGTTTTCACAAATATTTCATTTTGAAAATATAATCTTAGCAATTGGGGTTACTAATGTAAAGGAAATGTCAACTAAATAACTGTACACCTTTAAATGATTGCTCAGTTGATTGAGGAAAACTGATGGACATTGTTTCCTATACAGGTTATCTGCCTTTCTGCAATGCAGGCCAAATTTCATAAGGAACATGTTAATTCTAACTGTTGCACTTAATGTTAGTTTTAGTCTTTTTTTCCCCAAGATTTATCTCTCTCTTTACAGTTTTACAACATCTTTTGGTAAATCTACTCTGTGATTTCCTCAAGAATGCTTGCTTTTATTTTTTTCCAGATACCAAATACGTAACACAGCAAACTATGTTAGCTTTTGATTTACATCTTCCTGGCTTTATATCATTTATAGTATTTGTAGAGTATGTTTTCACTTTGAGTTATTTAGCTTATGCCACTGGATCAATGAAAATAAGTTTATGCTTTTGAGTCATGGATGGATTTAATGTAAAAATTTGAAGAAGCATTTGTTTGGATCTAGTAATCTAGCATTTTGTATTTTTCTTAATCACTTGGAACATATGTAATTAATAATCACTAATTTTATATACACACTAATATCTTTATATTTTTGCCAAATTTCCCAAATTCTTGAACACGTAATTTTATTTAATATTTTTTAAAAATGATATTATGTCCATAGCATTTTAGCAGACCAGTGGTGGAAGCAATGACAATTAATATGTGATCATTGCCATTAATAAGAATTGATTTTGTTTATTAAAACAAGATTTATACAAATGAAGTAAGAGGAGGAATACAAAAAAATCTGAAAACCATTTAATTGCTGAATTATTGCCACAAATGATGGAATTTTTAGATATTCAGAAGAGAAAGATATAATTGTGAAATGGACTTGGAGGACATCATTATGGATGTACTACCGAGACAGACAGTGGAATATCAATCTTACTTGGAGGGTAATAAGCAGTAGGGAAGGCAACACAGAGAGAGCATTTTGGGCACCGAAGTGGAGAGACCCATAGTTACATGGTGGGGACGTGGAAGGTGGGGACAGTATACCTGGAGCAGAGAGTTTGTGTTGGAAAAATGTGAGAGTAAAGGTGACTTTGGGTGAGATTGTCAAAGGCGTTAAAGTCAAGGCTAATACAAATTTCAGGCTATTTCAGAGGCCTGTTTAGCCTGCCAAGGGCTCTTCCGAGTATTATTGGGTGGAAAAAAATCACTTCTCTTTCCACTTAACAGCGAGCCATTAATTCATACCGTTCACAGGGGGCTGAAAGTTCCAGCTTGGTCGGTCTCGCCAATTTAAAAGTGTCAGTCTAACTAGGTCCTTCAAGCTCACCCTGTGATATTTACTTCCCTGAATTCTACAAATTATCCATTAAATATATTCACAGGCATCTTGATTTAATCTAGAACTAGATGGACCTCAAAGAAAGAATTTTCCTTTCTTCTAAATGTTGACATCTATTTTAGAACCTTTATCTGACCATTTTCCTTATTTTCTAAATGTTTTTCTGGCCTTATTTTTTCTTACATTGTGAAATGATCTAAGAGTTATAAATGACATTGAGGAAGAACAAAGCAACCCAGCAGTTGGGGAGAAAGCTCAGTACATGCCATAATTTTCTTCTCTGAAGAGATAAACTGATCAATGATATGCTACAGTGATTTTACCAGAAAGCCTGTTTATTGTTTTGGCTTTAACACATTAAAACTAGCAAGGGTTCAATAAGAGGGGATCACGTTAAGAACTTTCTTGCCAACTATAAAGCTCCTTGTTGGTTTCATAGATGGTTTCCCCCCAGGAAATCTGTGCTCCAAAGGGAGATTTCTGAACCCGTGAGAACATGCTTTCATTTGAAAAACTGTGAAAAAGCCCAAAACATAGTGAATGAAACATCAAAAAAAAAAAAAAAGGAAACATCTTTATGGTGGTGGAATTCCCTAAATAGAGTGCAAGGCTCTTGTGATACAAAACAGCTGTTTTTCCTGTGTATCTACAACCAGTCACAAGGAGAAATGCTGCTCAGACACCTTAAGTCATTTCAAATGAGCTTAAAGCATCTTTGGCGCCCTTAAATATTAATGAAAGTCAACAAGCAGTGAAGTCTCTGCCCTACAGGGACTGTCACTGGTCAGCTCCTTGCTGTTTGTTTCTGAGTTAATCAAATTACTATATCATTGGTGCTTTTGTACCCTCCACCATTAATGATGAGTGTCTTTGAAAAAAAAAAAAAGGATGTCTTAGCATAATGACACATTAATCCTGTGGGAGAGGGGGAAGGGGCATTCTTTTACCTAGATTGCACTTGTGTGTGAGGTGGAAGCATAGGCGAAGATCACTGGCAGAAATCAACCTTTAATAAGTCAGTATAAAGCCACTTCACATTATACCAGCCAGTTAGGAAATATACATGCAAAGAAGAAAAAGAAACTATAAAAGGAAGAGTTTAATGCTGCTAATTTCTTAATTTTGCTCCTCTGATGTAGTATCTAGATATTAGTACCATTCTTAATATGTGTGCAAGCGACTTCAGAAAAAACACTCCTGCTGTAGAGCTAACTGTCATCAAAACGAAAAATATGTTCTGGATGATACTGATACTACTTATTTACACTTGACAAAACAGACCTTTCTTTCCAGCATCAAAATGGTTAAAATGAAGAAGCCAGGTTATTACACATTTCAATTCCAGAGTCAAATATAAAAATTTCTATTATAGGGACAATTAATTACATCTCAAAATGGCAAATGTGCATCCTTGTCAGGTAGAGTGTACTCTGATGGCCTTTCCTCAAACAGTGAATGTGGAGATTTGATCTCTTCTAATGGTGCTGAGAAAAGGGTAATTACGCTATGGTCAAAGCTAATTTGCTTTCTGCCAGATGAACTGTTGTATTTTATTGTACGCTGACATTTTAAAGTAATTACGGCACTGTTGACCTTAGACAATTCCAGTTGTATCGCTGTCTACAGCTGCAGCGTTCGCTCTACCTTTGGCTGGCAGACAGTGGCTGTAACGAGGTAATGACACGGACAAAGAGCACCATATGGGGCTCCTTTGAGATACACAAAGCCCAGTGAAAGGAAACAAGAAAATTTTAACATCATCATTACAGTCACACGTCTTTACAGCTATAAAGGTTCCTGTCCACACATGCTTGTGCGCATGCACATACACACACACAGACAGGCAAATAATCTAAACACTTTGCCTGCTTATATCTTAGGTGTGTGCATGGGTGTGTGTGAGCATGCGTGAGTGTGTGTGTGTGTTTCTTTTGTAAATGGCAGCCTGCATCAAGAAGAAAAAGAGATCAGGTAGAACTGAACATGACGGACTGGTCTTCCTCTGACATGAGTTCAAAGGCTAAAGACTATTGATTGAGATAAAAGCTCAGGTTCTTATCTAATGTTAAAGACACGCCTTGTTGTCTGAAAGCCGTGCACATAATTAGGCAGAGAGAAGAGCACTTCAGCCAGAAAATCACTATAAATGGAGCTTCATTAAACTTAGATATTAGTTAATTTAAAGGAAGAAGTTATTATTCACTGATACATTTTAATGAGCTATCTAGCTGTATTTCCTATGGTAAGAAATAAAAACGGGTTCAGAGTTCGTCCTGGTTAATGTATCCCTGCTAAGACAGCAAAGTAGATTAATACTACTGGAAAAAAAAAAAAAACAACCTTCATCCTCTCAAGCAAAAATATACAGGATATTGAGCTACAGAATTATTGTCAAGAAGAGGTGGGAGAAAACTGAGCTTTACTGTCATGTTAAATATTTTATTCTGTTTATTAGGGTATGTGAAAATGGACTATGGAAATGCAAGCTTGCTTCCAATAAGCTGTGGGTGTTGCCTACATCATAGCTTATGGCCTACTTATGTGACAATTACATGGAGCAAAAAAAAATCAATGTATTTCCTTTTGAATTACATTTATATCATTCAGCGTTTCCCCACCCCCACCCCCAGTAACTAATGGAAGAGCACTTGTGTCATTATCTTACTGAGGAAAAAAATTAATTTACAAATTATGTTACAGAGATAGTAAAGATTGCTCTAGTGTCCTCAATTTGTTTTTAACTCTGAGGTTTATTTTCCCCTAAAGTTTGTTGGTTTTTCCTAGCCTTTTTCACTTTCATTAGTATTTGGAGATTTCTATGCCAATAGAGGTATTTTTGTTTTAAGGCAGCATTCATTTGAGAGAATTACTAAAGAATTCCCATTCAAAATTGGAATGATATGGAATTAAAGTATATATTAAAATGGTCATTTCTGTGATGCTTACTTTTGGTGGTGTGTGACTGAAAATTTACCTTGTTCATAACCCAAGTGAGAAAGAAGGTCTAAAATAGATGCAGTTGTCTCTTTTTAAATTGCATTTTTGTTTTACCTTTAAAACTTCAGAAAAACAGATTGACCTTTCTACTGTATTCACTGTGAAGGGCTTAGGGATATATAATGCTATTTTAAAAATCCTTGTAACTATTGAATTCCACATGAAATTTCTGATATTGTTAGAATGACTTAACTATTCTGGCACTGTAATTCTGGTGTAAATACATCCAACCAAGATCATATATTAAAAATAATGTGTGACCAACACATTTTAGAATGTGGAGGAGTAACAATATAAAAGCAATCTAAGCATATGAAGTGGTGTATAAAATACTTAAAATCCCAACACTTTTGCTCCTTCCAGATTCAGACCTGAGTCCAACACTAGGAAACACAACTGAAAGTATGAACAACCTGTCTATTTGTATTCTAATTTTTTTGTCATTGTTAAAGACAATAACTCACACCTAAGACATAACCATTTCATCTCCAAATACCCTTGATTTAAAATGTCCACTACATTTGTTAATGAGTAAGATCACGGAAGCCTACCATTTCATACTTTTAGAAACTTTTAGAAAATATTTATTTCTTTAGGAGTGTACCTAGTAATGTGAAATCAGTATTTTACGGTCTAATTTTGTCTACATTCCAAGTCCTAAAAGTTGAAGAAGATAAAGAAAGAAAAGAAGGTTTTCAGAAGCTGCATTTAAAAAAAAAAAAGAAGAAGAGGATAGAAAGAATCTCGATCATGATTCTGAAAGAGGAAGGGAGTGAGGGAGATACATGAGTCCAGAGCAGTCACGGAATCAGGAAACGAGTTTTGATTGAGAGTGAGTGGAAGAAAGAAAGAGAGTGACAAGAGGTAAGAAATCACTTCCCTGAATTAAGAGTGAGCGATGCAGTGAGAGAAGCAGAGAGACAGACAGATGGATTTGGAAGCACAGATAAGGAGAGAGCTACTCCGAGGAAGCGGGGAGACTGTAAAAGACCATTGCATAATAAAGAAGGTGCAGTGCATGCTAAACGGAACATTAATGGTAATATCTGGGACTGGACCCTATAAAAACCCCATTTACTTTGAAGCTGACAGAATACTAATAAAAATGAATGAATAAAGGGAACAAAGCACACAAAATAGAACAAAAGACATATAATGGCTCCGAGTTCTAATCCTTACTGTTGATTGCTTTTTACTGTTACTTAAACAAATCTCTCAACATGACATGCCAACATCAATTCTTCAAATCTCTTTTGTGAAACAGGATAGGTAAGGAAGACCTGAAAAATTCTGCAAGACTAGGGCTTTAATGCAATATCTCAGAAATTATACTGATTATTTGAAAAATATAATTTTTCATACCATTAAAAGGTGGCAGAGAAGAATTTTTTCCATATGCAATGAAGGTTGTGAAACAAAACCAGAATTGGCAAGGGGAAGGACAGCTTTCTGGGACGTTAGAATTTTAAAGCAAGCATTTAAAAGTCTTTGGAAAAGTTTTAGAGATGTGTTGGAAGCAAAATGATTCTTTCAGCTCCACTTAAAATGAGATAGTTTTCCATGCAAAGCTATTTTGAGCCATAAAAAGACAGTAACCCTAATCAAGTATATAGATTCATTAAGGACCATACTAGATCGAGGTCAAATATGTGACCCTCCAATCTGGGTGTACTTAGCTGAGGCAATACTATCTCATCATTACTATCTTGAATTTATTGTCCATGAAATAGGCTGTTGCCTGCTTTTCTATCAAAACAAATATAAAGACTAATCCAGCACGTAAAAATGTACGTCAGATATTGAATCTTTGTTGCTGGATTGGATATACTGCAGAGCAAGAGAAGTCTGCATAACATTTTCTAATATCTTCCATAAAATAATGTATTTTCTCGCCTAAAGATCCATTGCATACAGTGACTTTCATTAATTTCAGGAAATGGAAACCAGTCTTTGTATATCTGCCTTTTTAAAATATGTCATCTGTGCAGGAAAGTTTTAAACAGAGTCAGTATTTTGCTTATCCAGAATAAAATTGGCCTGGAAAACAAGGGCACAAAGTTCTGAGGAAAATGTAAGCAATTAAAACACCAATGTTGTTAGGAGGACTAAGTATAAAGTAAACATTACAGGTTTGCAGAAAATTTCAGCTTAAAAAGAAAAATACCTATGTATGTATTAATTTTCACATATTTATATATATACTTATTACCTTATAAAGCTTTAGGATGAACAATCCTGTTACCAAGGAGACTTCTTTCAACAAGTAATGGCTAGAAATTAGTTTGGTGTTGATTTAATTAAAATACTAGGTTTACATATTATTTTATCATTTTCACATTCAATGTCTTTATTGGGCATTTATGTAAGGATTAAAAAAGAAGCAATTTAAGATTATTCCAAAGTTAATTAAATTAAATCAAATCTTCAAGTACTCTTAATTTCCTTTCTTATATAAAGTTTGGCCTTCAGTAAAACTTTTTCCCTCTTTCATCACAAGGTAAAATATTTCTTGTTATAATTTGGACCAGCTGCAATTTCCAATTGTGCAGGAAAACTGTTCTTGTGCTGGTTGTTATTAGATAATGTATTTACATAGATTAGCCTAAATTAAGAGTCAGGAGGAAAATCTTTCTTTCATTTCATCCTTTTTTTTTTTTCTTTTTCTGAATGATGAGTAACTGTCAGTGTGTGGACGCCTCTTTTCAAGGAATGTGTGAAGCTGTCACCCTGCTACATCTGCAGGACAATCCAGATGTTACACATATGAGATCCAGGTCTCAGCATGGTGATGATTGTCAAATGAGAACGACCTAATTGTATGCCTGAGTCTCCATAAAATGACAATTTGGGGAGAGTTGAAGGAGGCCAATATCTTTCAATTATTTTTAACCAGTACCTTTTCTCTGTTAAGTTTGCATTATCTTCTTCTAGGTTAGTGTTAAAATATTTTAAAGTCTACTTTGGAAGGGAATGAACTAGACCTCATGATCAGACTTCATTAGTATTTACAGAGGAAAAAAATTCTTCTGTTTTAGAGGTTTTCTCTAATCATAGTTATCAAGGATGACAAATTCTGATCTGAGGACAGTGTACGTGCCACGCTGGCATCCAAGCCTGTTTATGCACATAATGGCTGGTTTAGGACACCTCTGAACTGTCACGTACAGTTTGAATTAATGAGGCCATACAGGTCTAAGGTCTCTAAAAAGGCCTCTCTAGATTAGGGTCTATTAAACCTGCCACAAGCTGCTTAGTGTTATAAAACTGACAACAGAGGCTCTTTTGGCTTAGCATTTTGTTCTTTTCTTTTTTCCATTCCCTTTAAAAATTTTTTAGAATACTGAAGAAAAAATTTCTTTTTCTTCAGCCAATACCCTGCTAACTTACACTAAAGAAATTCCTATAGATTTCTTAGCCATTCTTTAAAGAACACCAATATGCCAAAGGGGGGGGGGACATGATAAAAAGACAAATTAGGTAGAAAAATAGGTTTTAGAAAGTGCATGGTGAGTTAATAAGTGACGCAGTTAATATTATCTTGTTTTGCTTTGTTATAAAAGATTATTAAATGTAGCCACATTTTAGCACAGTAAAATAATAGCACCTGTAAAAAAAAAAACTGGCCTTGTAATTAAGGATAAATAGAAAGCATTATCTCTGCTTAGGCACAATTCAATATTTAGCTGAGGGAATAAAATATCATAGTATGTTCATATGACGAGCACAGACATCAACAAATAAAGAAATTATAATTGGCATTCTTTAAGGATCACATTTAATAGCATTCTCCTGACAATAATTTTATTGTCACAACATTGGCTTCATATTTTGTTGTATATTCTTTGTCTGCTTCCTATATTATTTCAAAACTCTTCTTCAGATGACTATAGTTTTTTCTGGACTGTGAATATTATTTCATTAATGGATTTCTGTTTTTCCTTAGAAAAATTTGAGTGCAAAATCAATTTAACATCTCCGAATCTATTAGGTGCTTAGCCTTTAATTTGTTCCACATTAACATTAAATGGTCAAAATATGAGGTTACTTTTGGTGTGATTATTATGATTGTAATAAGGCCTGACACTTGCGCCACTTCAAACACGCAACCACCAACAGTTTTATTACAACAAAAGAGCTCCCAGCATAACACATTTTAATAGTCAGAAGAGTTGTGAATTCACAGCTTTGCACAGCAGGTGTGGCTGCACATCTTTACACCCCTAAATACACTTGCTCATCTAATCTGACAGATTAGACAATGACACAAAACCCCCGTCACCAATGTCTAAACAAAGACTTCATTTTGGAAGAGACAAAGCTTCATGCAGACTGTGTTGCCACTAATAACTTTTCCGAGTGGAAAACAATGTATATTTTATTAATGAAAAACAAATTGCGGCAGGGAAGATGAATGTCTTGGCTTTTCTGACATTTTAAATAATTTGTTTTCCCTTCCCTTTTGTGCCTTTAATATTTACCTTCATATCAATCTTGATGCAATTTTGTTAATTAGATAGGGTGCTGGCAGCGAAAAATGGAAGGCATCACAGTCCAGGACCTTAAAACCCAGGTTGCAAGGGGAAAACGATTTTGCAATTTTTTTGTGAGTAAACTAGACTGGAAAGCATCACCTTAATTAGAGCCAGAGGTAAGATGGACTTTGGGGCACCCACGCTTTGATGGCAAGGCACTTACTTGGCAAAGAGTTTCAAGTAAGCTAAGGCAACCTGGTTTTCTATTCAACTTCATCACAGCTGAACATTAAAAAGTGAGGCTGGAGATGTGCATATTTACCATAAGGGAATGAACTAAGCATTAATGGGCTCGGGGGGCTTATTTGGAGGCAGCTGCACTTATCATGAATCAGGAAAGGGAAATAGCAGCCCTGGTGTGCTGTAGGTCAGTCACAAATGTCGACTGGAAAGAGCCATAAATCTCCCCCCTGACTTCAGCCTGTGACTTGCAGAACACCCTTCTAGCATTTTCCTATAATTTAAAGATTATGTAAGGTATATCGCGAGTGTGTTCGATGAAAATATTAGAGATAAATCCTGTAAGTGCTCTGAAGCAGCAGCTTCTGCTGGCAGTTACACTTCAAACAGGACAGGCTGCTAGTTTTGTCAACAGTAGGAGGTCATGGAAGGCTGCCAAAGAAAACAAACCTTTTTCAATAAAACGCTTTCAGTTCTAAGTAGTCACGGAATATCTCCTGTACTGTTTTATTACTGATATTTAAACTTTGATATATTGTCTTTTGCTGACAATTTCTTGAGTCAGAAATCTTAATCATAAAATGAAGTGTGGCACACACACACCAGAAAGGCGATTAGTCACAGCAAACTCTTTCCGGCAAGCTCAAATAATTTCTTTTATTTTTGCTTGTGGGCAGGAGGGAGGGCGCGTGGGAGGTGGAAGACAATGGTAAAAGTTATGGTGTAAACTGTTTCTCTTTCTTTTTTCATTTACCTGTTGTTTCCTGAAAGAAGACACATGATATCCACTGGTAAGGAAAAGCTTGAGCCTTCGGAAAAAAAAGATAGTATTTTCCCATTGAAGGGATGGTTTTATTAATGATAATAATAAGGTACAATGTCATTTTCATTTATCAATATGGTATAATTGACCCTAAAAGTATTCTACATCTGTCTCTTCCTGTAAGTGGATAAAAATGTTAAAATATGAAATTAAATGCACAAAGGATATTCAGATGTGTCATATACTTAATAACCTATATTAGAAGTTAATGCATTTGAAAATATTGTCCAGGTAAGGAAAATGAAAGTTGATGTGACTGATTTCCAAAACCACCTCTCACATGTAAGGCAAGTATCGTGCTAGAGGACTGGTTACTAAAATTTTCATTTGCATTTTCTAACTAAAGATGCCTTGTTTGAAACTAGAAATCCATTAATGGCCTTCTATCTTATAGCCTGGAAAGTAAAATACATGTAGCTATAAGCACCAATTCTATTTAGTGGGTACAGGGTACCACCAAGTACATATTCCATGTTCATTATTGAGATTCATAAGAAAATTTTTGTTTGACTTTTTTACCTTTTTATAATTTTTCAAGTCCAAAAGATATATAAGAATACATGCAAATTGAAAATAATATAAATGAGGATTTCACATATTCTTAATGATATCCTGGAGTTGTAAGATATAATTAACATTATGTAGAGTGCCTGGAGAACCCAGGTAGAAACAAAATGAGAAATGAAGTCTCAATATGAGAGGTGTTTATACAAAACTCACAGGCCTCTCCCTCGCTTGCTCCTTATTTTCTCAGAGTATGGTTCAAGTGTTTTAATACTTACCTTGGTATCTTGACTGGCTTTAAAGGTAACCTATGCATGGAGAACCCTGACACCACGGTGCAGGCGTTACTAGCACAGCCATATCTGTAAGCTATGCATGGCCACCTTTATTGTTTTACTGTTTTAAAAGCTATGTTCCACTTTGAAATTACATTAAGAATATAAATTTCAACCTCAAAATTATGATTCTATACAACAGAGGCAGAATGTGTGCTTTGTAGCACAAGATCCCTTTCATTTAATATTAAGCATTCATCCTCTCACATTTTTTCTATTTTTGAAAACTATTTGAAATGAATAGACATGCACCATAGGATTCTAGACCCTGTAGAATCCCAGGGCCCGAGCAGACTGAAGCCTAGCAGCCTCTTGTGCAGACACTGCTAGCAGAATATTTGAAGTTGATGCAGCTTAGGAAGAGGCTGATCTTCACAGAAAAGCCAGAATTTCTAAAAAAAAAAAAAAATTTAAAGCCATTTCACCCCCTAATCATAGACAAGCATTGAAGATCTTAAAACATGGCTGTGATCAGGCAATATTTTTTCTAGCATACTTTTTAAATGAAGACTAGTGCCTGCACAATTTAGAACGAAGGCCTGATGTTCTTATACATCACATACAGTCTCATTTTGAAAGCCATCAGCTATGTGATCTTCCTGAGTCCCAGCCTGTCCCCTTCTTCAATACAGCTAAAATGAATGGAAAAACACAGAAATTATTTTGAATTGATGTGAAATATATCTTGTTCCAGCTATCCTATGACATGGCTGAGATTGGCCATCATGCATTCAACTTGATTCCTTTACATTAGTCTATGTAGAATACAATCCCAGGCTCTTTCTTTCTTTCTTTCTTTTTATAATCATCATTGTTTACTTCTAACCATACACATGGGAACAAAAGTCATCACAAGGTATTAAGAAAACAGAGCTAATGAGAGACAATGTTCTTGATCATTGGTTGTCTTTCACTGAACCAGTTTAGAGTTTTAATTCAAGTTTTAGCTGTGAATTAACTCTATCTAGAGTTTTATAGTACAAAGGAAATAGGATGCTTTTCTATTTGGTTAGCACAAAATATAGAGTTCTAATACTGTTGATCTAACACTAAAGATACTGATTGTATGAACTGAAACTGAAACTATTGCTTACCATTAAGGAATAGTATATTTCTGTGATGGAAATCAGTTTGTAAATGAGGATCAGGAAGAACATTTCATTATGCAAGTAGGCTTTTCTCTTTTCTGGGTTTTTCCCTAATACAGCCATGATGCCAAGAATCTCCATTGGGAAGATTTTGCAATTACTAAATTTGATAGATGCCTAGTATTCTATGATCACCATCACTTGACTGGGAAAATACTGGGCCACAGAGAAAGAGGGATTAGAAGGGAGAACTATAGTGTGAGAGTTTGGGGACATAGTTGGCATAGACAGAAAACAAGGAAGTTTATTTATCTGTTGGTGTCCATGAATAAGTCAATAGTTGCTGTTGACATCTTATGACATAGGTCAGCATTTCATTACACAGTAAATCATTATAAATCATCATATAGAATTCAGGGATTATGTTATCTGCTGAGGTTAGAAACATAAGATATAGTCCTTATCTTCAAAGGAAACCCAGAGAGTAAGAGGAAACTTCACAGCAGTAGCTGGTTCTTCACTAAAACATTTATGACCTTCTACGGTCATGGTCTGCAACCCCAATGAGGTTCACAGGGCTGCCTGGTCAGCTCTCTCATCCATTCTTCACAGCAACTATTTCAAACTCACTCTTATTTCTCCCAAACACTTACCCTCACTCCCGGGAGACAACCTTTCCTCCCACTCAGCAGGGAAAACAGAAACCATTGCGAGTTAACTCCTTTGACCTGCTGACATCCAGGGTATACTTATCCTGGGTCCTCTTTTTCCTCTCTTACCACTTCTATCACTCTACCAAAATTGTTGCCACTAGTGCTGCACACGGATAACTTTCAGTCATTCTCTTATTTGACCCTGGCATAAGTTGACACTAAAAAGGACTTTCCCATTCTCAAAAAATATTCCTACCCCTGCCTTCTCCTCACCCAGTGGCTTGTCTGAATACTACATTTTCCCCAAACTACTTTGGTCATTTCTATTCTTGGAATTTTGCCTGGTTGTTTTCCCTTGTTTGCTCCTTAAATACAGATGTTTTAATGTGGTTCTATCTTTAAAATATTATGAAAGCACTACTGTAAAGCCTGGCACAGCAAGAATGATGGAGATTTGTGTTTGTTTCTTAGTGGTTAAAGAAATTTAAAAAAGAAATTTGCTTGTCTAGTGTTATATTTCCTTATATTTCAATTTCTTTTGTAATCAAGCACAGTATTCAGTTATTGTCTATTGTGTACAAAGCACCATACTATGTACTAAAGAAAGTTATGCAGGCTTTCTGCCCTGTCTAGAGGATTAACTCACTATGTCCATTACATGAGGCGCACACTAAGCCTTTGCAATCATTACTAGCATGTAGGAGCACATCAACTTTTGATTTAGTTCAATTGTGGGGCAGAGTTTTTGCCCTCTTCATGAATTTTTTCATCAACCCTCTCAGGTCTTATATCATGGGTATATCCACACCTATCAGTAACAAAATTTGTGTAGACTCTGGAAACTATTTACCCCCCAAGAGTTTCTTCTATTAAAAACTGAAAAATAACTTAATGTCATTTATTAAGCTCATTGTATCTGTACAAGTAGCTTAGGTTACAAAATATATTAAATATATGTTAAGAGATAACACTTTTCATATGCCTTATCCTTTTCCTTAGGTCAAATATTAAAGATGTCACTTCAGTGCTTCATGCTGGAACCATGCTGCAGGGATAGTTGGACCTGAGCATGGAAACTTATTGCACAGAAACTATCATAAAAGTTTTAATGAAAATGCTAGCATAATGGATTATGAAGTGTTCTAGGTGTTGCCATTCATTTTTTATTTCACGAAAACAGGAGTTTCTTAAAAAAATATATACACAACTCATATGCATTTAAAATATTAAGACACGAAAGTACGGATTCTGAGTAATTTACTAACTATATGCTCAGGGCATGTGTGGCACACAGAAAGATGTGCTAAATTAACTAGGTTTAACTTTTGTACCCTGGGAACTTTCTCAATGGAATCATCATCAGTGTTATTTATGCTGCTTTGTGACAGCAAAATATTGAACTATCAGTGCTAGTGGAAAGAACATATATTGAAGAGATCATGGAAATGATGGTTGGTTCCTTTGCAAAACTGATGTTCCCATGAACTGCTTTTTTTAAGGAAAATAAGGGTAGAGCTCTCTTGCTATTTCCATGTTAAAGGATGAAACAATAAAAGAAAATTAAAATTAGTCTGGAACTTTATCTTTTTGAAAATCTTTAGAAATGGGACATTTACCTACTTCTCATGGTCTTCACTAGTTTATGAAGGAAGGTCTTACTATCACATGCCATGATGATGGAGAGAAAAGAAGATTAAAATTTTTCTACTCAACCACTCCACCCTTTTAAAACAGCCCATACTTATGTTTTATTCTCTTCATCCACCAGGTCCAGACAGCAGGGGATGGAGCTGGGAAGGTGGGAGAACAATGGATAAGCTGGAATTGAGCTAGAGCTATTTGAGAATGTGTTCTCCTGCCTGTAGTAATATTTGACAGAGAAATTAGAGTAGACACCATCATCACTTTTATCCTTCTCCTCAAATACTTTCATAGGGTATAGGGACAAAATAAAGAAGATGCAGGATGGTAGTAGTGGGGTTGGACGGGGTCTTGCCAGGGTTCTACAGCTCTTGCTGCTTTGGCCACTTTGAAGATGTCTACTGTATAAAAGTCTTTTCAGTATCCTTGATAACTACTGGGTTGATCATTTAAGCTGGAAAATTCACATGTATGTGGAGATTAAACAACATACTCCTAAATAACAAATAAGAGGAAATCACAAGAGAGGTTAGAAAATACTTGACATGAATGAAAATAAAAGCACAAGATAGCAAAACTTGTGAGATACAGCAAAAGCGGTCCTTAAAGAAAAATGATCTAGATCTAGATCTAAATGCCTACTTTAATAAAGGAAGAGATTGTAAATCAATTCTCCATCTTAAGTAACTGGAAAAAGAGGAGAAAACTAAACCCAAAGCAAGAGGAAGGAAGGAAATAAAGACTTGAAGAGAAATAGCTGAAATAGGGAATTAAAGAAATAGAAAAATCAGTAAAAACAAATAGATCTATAAATAGACTGATGAAGAAAAAAGAGAATACTAAAATCAGGAATTATAATAGTGACATTACTTCTCACTTTACATAAATAGAAAGAATTATAATGGGATAATATGAATAATTATATTTCAAAAATTAGGTAAACTGGATGAAATGCACAAATTCTTAGAAACACACAACCTACCAAAACTGATTCAAGAAGAAATAGAAAATCTGGATAGACCTAAAGAGATAGAGCTAGTAACAGAAAAATTTCTAACAAAGAAAAGTCCAGGGCCAGATGTCTTCATTGGTGTATTACACCAAATATTTAAAAAAGAATTGATACCAATCCTTTTCAAACTCCTCCAAAAAAACAGAAAATAAATGCTTCTTAACTTATTCTATGAGGCCAGTGTTAGCCTAATTCTAAAGTCAGAAAAAGATATAATAAGGAAAGAAATTATAAATCAACATTTTTATGAATATAGATAAAATACTAACCAATGGAATTCAACAGTATTTAAAAAAGCATGATATACAATTACCAGGTAGGATGTATTCCAGGAATGCAAGATTTCTTGAGCTTATTAAAATCAATTAATGTCATATATCATACTAATAGAATAAAGAAAAAAAAGATCATCTCAATAGACACAGAAAAAGCATTTGACAAAATACAACACACTTTTGTAATAAAAATACTCAACAAACAAGAATGGGAGAAAACATCCTCAACCTTATAAAGGACATCTCTGAAAAATCCACAGCTAACATCATACTTAATGATGAAAGACTGAAAACTTTCTCTCTAAGATAAGCAGACAAGGATATCTGTTATTTTTACTCTTATTCAGTACTGTATAGGATTACTAGCCAGGGCATTTAAGCAAGAAGAAATGTTTTAAAATTATCAAGATTGGAGAGGAAAAAGTAAAACTACTTGCAGGTGGCATTATCTTACATACATAAAAAATACTAAAGAATACACACATAGACACATAATCAGAGCTGGTAAATGAGTTCAGCAAAATTGCAGGATACATTAATATACAAAAATTCAATTGTATTTCTATATGTTAGCTATGAACAATCTGAAAATGCAATTAAGAAAACAATTTTATTTTCAGTAACATCAAAAAGAATAATATAACTAGGAAAAAAATTCAACCAAATAAGTGTAAGACTTGTATGCTGAAAACTACAAAACATTTAAGTAAATTAAAGAAGAGTTAAAC
>NC_138980.1:109726954-109861954 GCF_964341445.2 Mesoplodon mirus | reverse complement strand
TAGGAGAGGCAGGAATTCGGAGTCACTGTTAACAGTACAGCATATCTTAGATAGTGATGATGGTTGCAAATATTGAAAATATCCTAAAAACTACAGTGGAGTTCATATTGTGTAATTTTTATATTAATAAAAAGATAGAAAAAAAATCAAGTCACCTCCATCAACCCAGATGCCCCAATGACTATGAAAAGCAAAACCTTCCTGCCAACCACATGCAGCATAAGGAAGAAATGAACTTTGTTGTTCTGAGCCATGGAAACTTGGGGTTGTTGTGTTACCACAGCATATATTCACCTATCTTATCAATGCAGCCAATAAATAGACAATTCCTCTATTTACCTACAAATTAAGTTAGAAAATCCATGCCCTCTCAAAATCTCTAGACAAACTTCCATCATCCTACATTTATCAGACTATAGATTTCTGGATCAAAGCAATCTCGGTTTGATATAAATCTCTATATGTCACATATAGAGATTCATATATTCATATATATTCATATATATTCATATATTTATGTTCATATATTTATGTTCATGTCATATATGAACATAAATAACTATTTGAAAGTGCCATGGAACTTAGTGAGGACCCTAAAACCTGAAAATATACAGTAGATATTTGCAAAATAAATCTCTCTGCAAATATTTGTTAAATGTTTCCAAATGTTTAGTTTTATTTTCTATGATTTTACTTTACCATCATCTTAGAGAACAAAAGAGGGTAGATTAGATGCTGGGTAATTACATTCTTATATGTCAAAAAATTTTCTTTTTCTATTTTGAAAATTAAACCTCCTTCAAAGAATTATAATACCCTTAATACTGATGTATAAGTGTCAGTATATTACATTTAAAGTGAATAAAAAATGATCCAAATTGAAATTGCACAGGGTTGGTGGAAGATTTATTGTATATATATCTGTTAAACTTCAATTTGGGAAATCACTTTATGAAATCATAAAGTGATTTCCAAATGCATCATTTTTTCTATTTTCAAAAATCCTTACCCATCAAAAAAATTCTATTATCATGATACCATTCATCCAAATTTTCCTAATTATTATCATAGATGGAAGTATGTTTATGTTAATTGTGTGAGGTTCACATGTGGATCATTCTTTGTCTTACTTTTCCCTTTAAAGCTCACAGGAAGATTTCTTCTTAGATTGTGTGTAAGTAGTCAAGGACCTTATGCCTAGAGAAATTATATCCCAGAAAACCAAAATCATGTCTCAGATTTTCAGTGTCTTGAAATATCCTTGCTAGTGTCACAATTTTCATTCCCATCAAATAGTGGAATTCTCTGTATTTTCCATTGCTATCCTAAATAGTTACTGTTGTGGTGGTCAGTTGATGGCAAAGCAAATCTAATGGTTTATTTAAATATAAATGTGTAAGTAAATCAGTTTGCTTCATTCTTTTGCCTGAAATACTCCAGTGTGCTTAAACTAATATCCACAAAACTTATCGTGGTCTACCTGAACCTGCATGGTCTGGTCCCTGCCTGTTTTCTATCCTACCTCCCTCCAGAATCATGAGGTTGTCCAAGCCTTAGGGTCTTCCTCTTGTCTGGTATATCCTGATTTCCACTGCAGATTTCACATGGCTGGCTCGTCCTCATCAATGTGGTCTCAGGTCAAATATCTCTTCTTCCAAAAGAAGATTTTCTCTAACTACCCTTGCAAAAATATTCCCATCGCTCTAACATTATTCAGTTTTATAATCTTTATTGCACTTACATAAACTTCCTGGCTTATTTATTAGTTTATTTGTTTATTGTCAGTATTACATCCCTAGAATGGAAGCTCCCTGAGAACAGACAATGTATACTCAGTGCCTAGATGAGTGTTAAATTGTAGAATGAATGAAATAAGTAAATCATGTCTTGGGTTACTGACACATCACATTACAAATGATTTTGATGCTCCCCATCCCCCAACTCAATGTATGCACATCATTGCACACAACTTTCCCCAAGTCTTTCAACAACTCCTTTGTCAAACAGCTCATCTCAGAGATTCTCAGAACAAAAGAGCTTCTGCAACTAGAGTCATTTCTAAAATGTATTAATAATTATTCATTTGCACTATTCATTATTGTGCAAATAGTGACAGGAGCCTGATTTGAGGACCATAGGTTGCTGCATGAAATGTGCTTGTTTTCCTCGACCCCAGTGAGCATTCTCTGTGCTCATCTAAGGGCAGAATTTGGCCATGTGTGGTTAGTCGATTACAACAAACATATGGGGAAAATGGCTGAGAATGCTCAAATATTGAAACCATATGTTACTGCATGGGAAACTATGCCTTATTAAAAAACAAAACAAAAACTGAGAATCCAGCTAGAAACATACAGCTCAGAGCTTTTGCTTTCAGAGTTTAACCAGCACTCAATTTATTAGACTGAAGACTTTCTTTTAGATTGAACTCAGTCTTTACATCTCAGACCAGCTACTTAGTTAAAATATTTCTTTTGACTACAGATGCTTCCAAAAATCAAATATCTTGCAAAATTTGAAAATTCATTAAAAAGTAAAAGTATTCTGAATCCTATGAGATTTTAAAAATTCTGTTTTAAAGGCCATGAAGATTTCATAGCTTTTACATATACTGCTCATATAAATGGAATATTTTAACTCTTTTTTCTCAATTAACATCACACCATCTTCATAGAGAAATGGAACAGATAAGGAACTTGAATGATACACTTATAAGATATTAGTCTTGTGGTTAAAGACTAATAAAATTTAGATCAGAATAGGATTTGCACTGGAAGTGATGCTGAGCCTCCGTGGAAGACGTAAGAATAGACTCATACACATTTTCTTTTGATTCTCAGATGAACCTCACTTACAGTCCTTCATTAAATTTAAGGCGCCATCAGTTGTAAGATACACCACTACTAAGAAATAAAATGCTACCAATTAACTAAGATGAAATGCTCTATTATCATATTAAATGTAATATACATTCTGATTTCAAAGAGTTTAATATGTGAAAACATATGCATGATCGAAATAATGAAGTATGCTAGTGTACTGGGTTGAATTTTGGTTTAATGCCCTAGTATAAAGCACCAAACCCAAGGCACTGTAAGAAATTCAAGAAATTTGCTTTTGATGGATTCACACTTCCTTTCCCATTTTGGTCCCTGTTTCCTTAGCTAAGGAGCTCATGGGCCTCTCCTCCCCACCACCATCCATACAGAGAGCCCTGGCAGGAGGGGTTTCTTTCTGAGCTTTGCTTTCCAGGGAGGGCCAGATTTTCCAGACGTTTCCTTCTTTCTTTTTGTCACTGATAGATATTGATGTGATAGATTACTTTGGGCTAGGAAATCTGATAGCCAATGATAACCATATCTTATCATTTTACCAATATTTACCTTTTAACAGCAGACACCCAAATTCACAAATTTTAGCCCAATTAAACCAGCTACCTACAATGGATTTTGAAGTGTAATCACAGGCTATATTCTGATATATAAAGACAATTAATACATGTAAATTATATCCTCATTTTCATTCACATATAGAGGGAGGCAATATACTGCAGTAGAAAGAGCATCGGTTTGGGGATTCACTAAGACCTTGTTTTAATACCCACTATGTGATCTGGAAGTCGCTTAATATTTCTTTTTTTTTATAACAAATTTAATCAGTTATACATATACATATGTTCCCATATCCCCTCCCTTTTGCATCTCCCTCCCACCCTCCCTATCCCACCCCTCCAGGCGGTCACAAAGCACCGAGCTGATCTCCCTGTGCTATGCGGCTGCTTCCCACTAGCTATCTACCTTACGTTTGGTAGTGTATATATGTCCATGCCGCTCTTTCACTTTGTCACAGCTTACCCTTCCCCCTCCCCATATCCACAAGTCCATTCTCTAGTAGGTCTGTGTCTTTATTCCTGTCTTACCCCTATGTTCTTCATGACATTTTTTTTCTTAAATTCCATATATATGTGTCAGCATACAGTATTTGTCTTTCTCTTTCTGACTTACTTCACTCTGTATGACAGACTCTAGGTCCATCCACCTCATTAAAAATAGCTCAATTTCGTTTCCTTTTATGGCTGAGTAATATTCCATTGTATATATGTGCCACATCTTCTTTATCCATTCATCCGATGATGGACACTTAGGTTGTTTCCATCTCCGGGCTATTGTAAATAGGGCTGCCATGAACATTTTGGTACTTAATATTTAATTGTGTTTTCCTCACCAATGAAGTAAAAATAATGATAAATATATTTTCTAAACTTTATAGGCATAGACAAATATAAGTTGTGTAGGATATTTTTAGCATAAAATTATGCTTCGACAATGTGATATAATATATAGTTATATAATTATATATGATAGAAACATGTTATATATAATTGTTTACTTTTGAAACCTCCATCAAATTATCAAATTGGGCCAAAGTGATATTAAGCCCTCGAGCGAGCTCTACTAACACTATCATAAAGCACTAGCTGTTATTCCTGATGATTTTCTTACTAATTTTGCATGTGTTGTTTAGATATCCTTGTGTACATATCAAAATCATTTACCTAAAGGTCTAGGTAGTTATATAACTGATATTTCACATCCTGATAATTATTGAAAATGCTTTTATTTTTTTCTCACATGAATGACATTAATATTCTATATCACTAATACATTTTTAAAAATTTGATCATGATGATTTCTATGTAATTTTTTTTCTTTTATTGTACTTTAAAACTGTCATGCTTTGGTAATAGCACGCAATGAGAATGACAGCCCTTTTATGCCTGCTACATTTCTGATTATTCTTACCTTTCCTGAATGGCCATTTTTCCTTTTAATTCTCTATGTCTTGTCTTTAACTTTTTTTATTAAATTAGAACCTACTTCTTACCTTTTCATGATCCTTCTTCAAACTCCCAAGTTTTCTTTTCTTGTTTCAATAAGATTATAAATTCAACAGATATGCAGTTACATCAAACCTTGTTTATTTTAGTTAAGAATCAAAATATATTTATTGATTAAAAAACTAATTTGTGTCCATGTCCACAATTACCTGTATCTTTCTTAATTTTTTATAAGGTTCTAGAAATAATTTTTTCAGCTTGCTTGAATTCTCTCAGGTTCAAACTTTTTCAAGCAAGTACAAACTCTAAATATTTTTAAAAAACAGAAGTTCAATTCTAGCAAAATTCTATTGCAGGGAAATCATGCTACCCACGGAGCAGGTTATTAGACATTGAGACATAGAGGGTGCTAATCAGAAGTGAAGAAGGGTGGTTTTGACCACAGATGGCAATCAGAGTTCTCCCATTGAAGATGGCTGAAATGAGATCATATGTTAAGGAAGTAGTGGAATGAAGGGGAAAAGTAAGATGGAGTAAGCCTGGATAATAAAATGAAATGATTTTGAAAATGGAAAATACTGGAGAACTAGTGGTTGGCAATGGTAAATGTGCCAGTGGACAGGGAGGACTTCAACATTTTAAAAGGAGGAAGGCAACTGATGGAAGAGAGAGAACAAAATTATGGACTTGACAGTCAGTTTAAATGTTAATGGAGAGTTCCTGAGTGTGTAGGAGCAGCTGCTGACAGGAACTCAGGATACAACAGTTTTAACTATCACCCCTAGGCAGATGAGTCCCAAGTCCTGTCCTCAACTTAACATTTCTCCTGAACTCCAGTTCAGTGGGTAGGCTTGTCACCCAGGGACACAGACTCAGCAACCATGCTTCTATCCAACTTATCCTGCTACTGTTAGTCTACAGACACATATCTATTTCTGTCTGTCAATTTGTCTCTGTTAACTTCACCATACCCTGGCTTCTCTTTTTCCACTTGCCTTCTAAAAATACACTATTTGATACACTGACAGGGTCATTACACGTGATATGAGATCTAGAACTTTTAAAAGGAAAAATGTTGAATGGAAGAATGAACAAACTGATGGACAGATGGCTAGATGACTGAATTTCTTGATTACTTATTATCTGCCAAGTGCTCTTCTAGTCCCTTCGCATACAAACGTGTCAAGAGGTAAATTCCCTGTCTCTACTTTATTGATAGATACAGACAAAAGAAACATAGTTTATGCCCATTTGTGATAAGAGCTAAGAAGGTAAGCAAAGCCAAATGAGATCTGAGAATGGTGGATTGCAAGAGCTGTTTGAGATTGGTTGATCAGAAAAGGTCCCTATGAATATCTGTCATTTGGGCAGAAAGCTAAATAAAATGGGAGAACAAGATATTCGGAGGAAACTTTTTCTAGATGCAGATAAAGCAAGCTCAAAGTCGCTATGATTAGAATATTCTTAGTCAGAAAGTGGTGAAAACTACTTTCTGTTTTGTAGATTTGTCTATTCAGGACATTACATGTGAATGGAATCATACAACGTATAGGTTTTTGTGTCTGGTTTCTTTTACTTAGAACTATGTTTTGAGATTCATTTATGTTATAGCATACTTCATCCCTTTTAATTGCTGAATAGTATTTCATTGAATGGATATATTACCAGTTGGGTTTTTTCCTAGTTTGGGGCTATTAAAAATAATGCAGTTTTGAACATTCATGTACAAGTCTGTGTAAAAACATATGTTTCTATTTCTCGTGGGTAGATTCCTCCGAGGGCAACTACTTGGTTTTATGGTAAATTTACGTCAAGAGTTTGGTTTTGAACTAACATTCAAATAGAGATATTTTGAAGGTACCTCATGTATTGGTCTAAAATTCAGGAAAGAGGTAAATAAAAAGTTAAACATTATACACATGATTTCAGAGTAACTGGACCATGTAAGGTCAGATGAGTAGTAAATGTAGTTTAAAAAAGAGAAAGGTCTAAGGTTTAACTCCTGGGCATGCCAATTTAAAGGTTAGGAAAATGAGGAGGATCCATAAAAGGAGAATAAGATGGAACAAACAGGGAAAATGTCAAAGCAGACATTTTGTGTGTCCTGTGCTCCATTTTCCCTTGGTCAATCTCTAGGCTCTGCTGAAACTGTGGTAGACAGTTCCAGTCCATGCTAACAATCTCCCAAGTTTTCTGCTTAACTGCCTCAAGGTATTTTTTCCAAAATGAAAATACTCACTCAGCCCTTTTGGTGGTGTATGGAATCAAGGACACCACAGGCAATTCTCAATAATGAGAAGACAGGACTCAGTATTATAAATGCTCCAGTCTCCTATCCTTTGGCAAGATAATTTTGAGTTTCAGAATGACAAAAAGCCTGACTGGCATTGATTCAAGAGAAAATAGGAGGAAAGAAAAGGGAGGAAGTTGAGATGCATATAGAATCTATTTCTGGGAGTTTTGCTGCAAGGCAGAGGAGAAAAGTGCCGTGGTGGTAAGTAGACAGAGATAATCAGTGAGAGAGCTCTAGGGAGTGATTTGCTTTAAAGATGGAGGATGTTACATTGTGTTTGTATAGTGGGAAGAAACATGGAAGATACAGAACATAGAGGGAGAATTGCTAAGGTGATGTCTTTGAGTAGGTGAGGAGGCATTTCTTTAGGAACAAGTGCAGAATGTTACATTAGGAGAACAGAGTTTTAACAGGGGAAGGCAGAGCTTTTTGATGTGGATGTGAGTATATTGGTATATTTAATAGTGGGGACATGTGTTTGATCCATGGCTTGATGAGTAAATTCATTCCTGAACATCTAGAAAACAAGACAGTCCACCTTCTACTGGAACCCACTGAATATTTATATTTTATAATAACCCACTGAATATTTATATTTTATAGTAACCCATTCCATTTCAGACAGTCCTAGAGCACCACAATTTCTTCTCTGTGATACTGAGCTAATGGATATAGAGTGAAACTATAAAGTACTGGGTGTGGGTGGAAGAGACATACTTGGTGCAAAACAAGAAGCAGCCAGTTGCAGCAAGTGAGGAGAAGGTGAACGTCCTTATCCACCAGCCAAGACTAAGATCGGGAAGTATGCATGTAGGAAAACAGGTATGTGCACATGTAGAAAGTATACATGCAGTGAAAAATATAGTTGTAGCCATCAAAAATGTTAGATAAATTTAGCTACAAAGCAAGATACAACAAAACTTCTTTAGCATGGGTATAATAATTTTATTTTTTTTGTATCTGAAATTCTCATAATTTTCATTTGTTTTGAGTTGAGTACTGAGTACTGAGATAGAGGTCTTAATACACAGTCTTATTAGAGAAGAGTCTAAAACAAAATCACATAATAGATAAAGTCTTGCAATAGAGATTGGAGAACTGGTCATTTTAGTTTAGTTTTTTTTTGTTTTGTTTTGTTTCTGCTAGTATTAAGCCATGAAATAACTCATCAACTCTAAAGAAAATACTGATTTATGTTAACATTTAATGAGTACCTGCTATGGTCAGACACAGGTGCTAGATATAAAAATGAGGTAAATGGTCTCTGTCCCCATGGGATACACAAAAAATTTCAGTAGAGTACTATTTAAAGACAAAGAGCATGGCAAAAAAATAGCATATGATGACTATGTAGGAGATGTCATTTAGGTCATGACAGAGCAGTAGTCCCATGAAAAGGGTTTTTAAATATGAAGACATTGACTAAGGAGGGACATTTCAGACAAAAGCTAGAGTCACTTCAATTCTCTTAGACCTAGTTTTGTGTCTGTGTTGTTCGGCCACACAAGGCTTTTCAAACTCTATTCATGGAATTCTTTACAAGCTACAGTAACTCCAGAGAAGTTTGGGGGGGAGGAAGCCAAGATGACCAATTAGGGCTCTTGGCTTCTCACTTCCACTTCAAGCAGAGATATCTTAGGCAATGTAAAAGGAGTTCCATTAATTATTTAATTTTTAAATTAATTTAAAAATCTGTTTATTAAAAAAAGAACACTGGATAATATGATCTCTAAGGTTCCATATCTAACATTCCATAGAAAAAAATCTTAGAGTGATATTGTGTTCATTGGTACTATTTTGTTAATTACCAGAAGAGAAATCTAAATTTCCCTATATTCTGGGGACTGTAACATCGCTGCCAATTTTGAGGGGGGAGTGTGGGGAAAGGGATGTGGTGGTCCTTTTGGGGGCAAAAAGAACAAACAAAGGCACTGGATGAGGGTGAAAGAATCTGCTGAAATGCAAAGGCAGAAAGGAACCAGAAATATATTGCAGACAAATTTTGCTTAAGACCAAATTTTGTCTCTGAAATGTCAATTAGAATATTCAAATAAAAGATGATGAAGTTATAAATATAATATATATACATAGATGCAAACATATTCATATACTTATGTGCATATTTTATACAGGTACTCATGATTTGTAACATTCTAATAGGAGAGAATGGTGCAATATCTAAATCTGTGACCCATGCCCTCTGAAAGTACTCTAGATAAAAGGTAAGAAAAATAATTGCCTAATACAGTTTCTAACACACACACAGAAGAACCATGGTGATTGTGTATTTCTAGAATTCATTTCACTTATCATATAATCCAATTTGGAAATTCAAACATGTTAAATGAAAACTTTATATCCCCATACACAAAACGTTAAACCTCATCATAAGTTAGTTTTCCAATGGTCATAAATTCTCCTTTAGACAAGTTAGCATTTTATCTAAAGCAAATCTCAAAACTGTAAATAACATCTCCAACAAAACACAGTTGTGAAAGCCTAATCATTTCTTAAAAAAATAGGTAAACTGCTTTTTAGATAAGCATGAGGGTACGATGTAGATTTTTTCATCGTTAAGTATATGCTCTCATTTTCTGTGGTTTCCTTGCTCAGTTTCTATTTTTTTAATGCCAAAGATAACACAGTCTCTTTTATATTAATCAGTCAACAAAACACAGCTGAGAAATTGAATGCTAAGGAGTCCGAATTTTCCTAAAGGTTTGAGAAATGTCTTAATATTTCACAGTATGTCAACATTCTTATGACATCCCATTATGTGGTATTATATACATTTTTTGTACAGTTTGCCTCATAAGTTTAACAATTACTAGGTTAACTAAGAGTAAGTCTTGTCCTCAGACCATTCATTACCTTGTGTCACAAGATCATAAATTAAAAATGCCTTGCATTGTTTTTTCTATAAAGAAATTGTATTTTATAACTTATTTTTTGTACATTATTTTCATGATTTTTATGACAATAGAAGTAAAATAATTACTGCTTACAAAAACATACAGATAGAGATTTTTATAATAAGTACTAACTAACCTCATTTTATCCTGTATATGTAAAATTAGTATGTATCTCTGGAACTGGGATCAAAAAGTGAAATTGATTTTCATGCATATTTAAAAACCTTTTACAACATAGCCTACTCTGTCTAAATCCAACTGGTGCTACTGTATTTTGCGGCTAGACTAACTTTGTGACTTTGAAAAGTGTTCTTCACATTGCTTTTATAAGGCATCAATTTCACTGTGCACCAGAGGTGACTGAGAAACATATTTTGTTGGTTAAAAATATTACAGTAAGCGACTGTTCTCCACGCAATTTTCAAACAAGAATCAATCAAATCTTGTGCGGTGATGTGCAAATTTTCAGTCAGTTTTAACTGGTTTTGCTCTTCCGAAGGTTAAGGTAGTTTAATAGTTGAAAGCACACTGCAGTGAAGCTAGCTGCACAAGTCGAAAGTGTACAGGATTAGGATTTCATTTTATTTTAGCTGTTGCCATGTGTGTTTTCTGTCCAAGCTGCCTCTTGCCACCGCTTAACCCATGCTTTTTTAAAGACAAGAGGGGTTGAGGACTTGAGGGCCTCTGGCTTCATTTTAACAAGGTGTCACTAGCACTTTGGTACATAATTTGTCATAAATGTCAAAGGTCACTGGATGTTCGAAACCTACAGCCAGCAGATGGTCATTATGACAGCAGTTATGTTTCAAAGGCAAAGGATGTTTTGTGGTATTTACTTTAGTGTGTTAGTGTTACACCTCAGAGTATATCTGAGAAGATTCTAGTTTAAATCAAATCATCCTTGTGGTTGACTGCTTAAGAGGTAGTACCAAGAGATGGAGCAGTTTTCAAAGATATTCCATTTGGTTATTCCAGTCTAAAATTTACACCATGTAATTTTTTATTTTCCTCCTTATGCTCAAGCACTGATTATGGATTTCCTAGTTCTCATTTCTGAGTTAAAAAAAAAAAACACAAAATTAAGTAAAAAAGCAAAGTATCAAAATGTGTTAATGTGAATTTCTATTTCTAGCCAGATCGTTGAAATGGTATAAAATGTTAAGAACTATAGATGAATTTCTATACTACAACTAAATATTATCCAATAGCAGTGTCAGATAAAACAAATAGAAAATATCTTATTAGATTCTACTACACTTTTAAATTTGTTAGTTTAAACTTCACTAATTTCTTCATTATTTCCTAGTTTTTACTTATGCCATTTTATACTAAACAATTAACAATTTTGACAGGTCCTAAATGCTAATATTGAAAGACAAAACTCAAATCCTACCATATTTCCATTAGGCAACCCCTGCAGAAATGCTGAAGTGTTTGTGTTAAATAAAGAGGTCCACCAGTTCTTAAAAAACATTTTGTTCTTAAAATCATAAGTTTAGCAACAAGAAGAATTGGACATAATCTAGTACAAATAGATACAAAGATATGTATTTCTATTAAGCTTCACGACCAGGAAGAGAGAAGATCATGAAGATAGAGACTGAGACTGGTTGAAAATAAAAAGAGAGATTCTAGTATTGCCCTAGTAGAAGTGTACCACTGAATGTCTGAGCATACAGAGAATGTGAATGATGATCTCCTAATACAGGCAATAAATGATATAGCCCTGGGGGAAGAGGCTGATGGTAGCTGTAGGGCCTTCACCTATCGACTTATCTGTGGGGTCACCAACTCCATGAAACTTAAAATTCCTGTGAACGTAAAATTCTTCACTACTGTTGCTGATAACTTTTCTCACAGAAGATGCAAGGGGCAATAAGAATTGTTACTCTGAACTTGACTTTGATCTATAAGGAAGAATTGCATAATGATCTGAAAGTGGCAGTGGCCTTGGGAGAAATTAAGACATTATACAGTTAGAATTAAGGCTGTCTGCATGCAAGAGAAAACCCAGATGAACAGCTTTAGTGCATGAGATTTGATTCATTGCTGAAAAAATCCAGAGGGCAGTGTAGTAAAATCCAGGGTTATTGTAGCAATATCACAAATTATTGCAGATTCCAGGCTCCTTTCAGCCCTTCATTCAAAACACAACAGGTTAAGAACATGGATATAGAACCCAACTTCACCACTTTCTAGGTGTTTAATCTTTGGCAAGTCACTTCATCTCTCTCTCTACCTCCACATCTACATCTATAAATAGATTTATAACTACTCACTATAAATTATTTTAAGGGACACTGTTAATTGGAACTATGGATAGTAATTTGTAATAATTACTCAAAACTAATAGTAGCTAACATTTAGTGAGTGCTTCTCATGTCCAGGTGCTGTCCTTAACTCTTGTTAAGTAAGGTAATAAAATTGTGAAATGCAGCATCAAACACCAGCCCAGGCAACGTGACTACATGATCCCTGCTCTTAAGTATTATTTAGGGATGAGGAAACTTAGATTCCTACCTCATATGATTGTCGTGAAGCATACATATGCAAAATGTAAAAAATAATTCCTGGTACATAGTAAATATTACAAATACTGCTGGCCATTATTATTGCTACTGCTTTTCTGATGTGGCCCTCTTCAGCATAGTCCAAGTGCTCCAATCACTTCATCCTCATTAAAGGAAAACTTCATATCACTCTCCTTTTAGAACACTTTCTATATAGACATAATCTCTACTTATATCCAATTGGCCATATTTTAGGCCAGGAACATGAGAAACTTGGTCTTTATTCTGTATCCTGGTAAACTTTGTAGAGTTTATTAATCAGGAAATAAAGAAAAACTAAATATTGGGAAGACACAACTAACAATTAACTGCTATATGACATCTAGGAGTTCATAAAAGTGTAAAAATTGTCTATTGGAGATTCTTAGACAGACATGTATCTTAGATTTTTAGGAAAACTATGTATAAAATAAAATATAGGCAAAAGTGCAGGTATGATCTGGTATCCAGAATTCCATCCTTCAACTCCCCCAGAGAAGACGCTTAAGGGAAGAACAGTTAAGCGAAACAAAAATAAAAGCCAAACCAATTAAGAAATAAACAAGACTATCTCAAGAAACCATAAGGTTTGTTTTGATGAGCTAAGAATTACAAGTAAAGTATGTCATAGACCTCTATGACCAACACCAAGAAGAGAAAGTCAAAGATGAGATAAAGTTTTAAGGATAATACTGGAAAAAGGCAAGTTCATTTTAGCTATGCATGATGTATAAAGATAAGCAAAAAAGGTAGAAGCACTTGCTTTGGCGAGATGAAAGTGAAATATAGAATTACTCATCTTTTAGCCTTTATCTTCAACCTCCACTGTGAAGAATCTTTATACTGAGTATAACAAATACCACTGAGACAGTTACTTCTGTCTGCTGTGCCTCCCTGCATTTTCCTTTGCATATACTGTTTCTACTATCTGGAATATCTTTCCATTCTTATTCACTCATGAAACTCCCACTCAGCCTTCAACAGCTAGTTCAAACAATAATCCAAGAAAGCCCAGAGAGAGTGGGAGAGTTTCCAGAAGACATATCTGTCAGATGATATCCAAGCTCCTTTTTGCACAGGGGTGGGATAAGGCCAGCTAGGGTGGCCAGATGGATCAGACTAAGAATTTTAGTTCAGACACTACAGCTCATTCTAAGCAAGGAAGTCAAGAACAAATAGATTCAGCCCATGGGTAAATGCCAAATTTGGGACAAAATGGGAAACAAAGTCACATAACAAGTCCAGTGAGATGAAAACAGGGCTTAACTACTGGTTCATATTAGGTGGAAATGTTACAAAAAGAGTTCAGTTTTATTTAATATAAGATTTAATAATGAATTTAATATGAACCTTAGTGATTTCCACAAATGTCCCTGGATGTCTTAAGAAATGTCTCTGGCTATTTTAAGTTGTCTTTTCTAGTTACCAGCTTCAGTCTCCTCAGCTGTGGACTTTCCAGGCAAGTTATGGTAATTAAGTAAAATGACGCACACAATGCACCCTGTTTTGCTGCTGACACAAAGTATTTGCTCAATACTATGCAGCGGAAATACCAGCCTCCTGGTGGTGGCTGGCGCAGCAGAGCTGCTCTCTTAGCAGCTCTCCAAGCAGCAGGGTTCCGAGACGGTGAAGCTGGTCTCCCAGTTTCTTTGCAGGGGGTCGGGTGAGACAAGTGCTGACCGGGTGCTAGCTGTGAGGAGAGGGCCTCTTGAAGATAATATCTCAACTCAAAAGAGTGCCTCCAGCATAGGATTCCAGGCACCTCAATTCCAGGCTCGAGACGTTCAACTCTCGCTGCAGAAGTTGACTATTTATAATATGCAAAGGACCCAAACTAATCACAGGTGTTTTGGAGAAGAAAAACAATGTTGGAAGATTTGCTCTGCTATACACTAAGGCCTATTATAAAGGAAGTGTGTAGCAAAATATACTTCTACCACCTGTACCTGAGATTACCTGTTTTTGAAGGCCTTCACCAGCATGGGTCAGCATCTTTTAAGAAAAAGCCTGGAGCTGTGGGTTCACAGAACAGTTGCAGGGAGCGAACATGTTTTCCCCTCGGGGTATATTTAAATTTGGGAAGTTGCTTTATGGAATAGGGGCTGGAAGAAGTTGCTGCTGCAGGCAGCCCAGCTTTAGGAAGACCAGCTTTAAGTACATGTTGAAAATTTTATCCCCTAAAACAAAAATCTAGGTCTGAGTTTATGTTAAAAGGAATTCCAGAGACAAGAAATTCCTGGAGCACTTTTTAAAGAAAAATAATAATAGCATCCATCCTTACAGCAAAGGAAAGCTTTGTGCCATCCATTAAAAAAAAAAGTCACACAGCTAACACATGGGAGTGTCCCATTTCCTGGAAACTGTCAATAAAATCAATTTGCAGAGGTATAGGGGCGCATTTTCCTGGGATCTTTCACTGAAATCCTCAGAGTAGAAAACACCTGGGGTAGAAAATACCAAGAAGCAGTCCATGTTCCCTGTGAGACTCGGGTTACAAGAAGTATAAACTCCATGAACCCAGACATTTTTGACTGTTTTTTACTACTGAAATCCATGGACCTAGATTAGTTCCTGGTTCATAATTTTCAGAAGGAATGGAGAAGAGCAGAGATTAGAATGACTCTCAGAAGAACAGCACCTTGGAAACCCTGAACAGAAGCCAGTCTGACAACGTAGAAAGCTATGTGACTGGCAGGGTTTTGGTGCTCCAGCCGGGTGTCAGGCCTGAGCCTCCAAGATGGGAGAGCTGAGTCCAGGACTTTGGACCACCAGAGACTTATGTCTCCACACAATATCAATTGGTGAGCGCTCTCCCAGAGATCTCTGTCTCAACACTAAGACCCAGCTCCACTCAACAACCAGCAAGCTCCAGTGTGGACACCCCATGCCAAACAACTAGCAACACAGAAAAACAAACCCACCCATTAGCAGAGAGGCTGCCTAATATCATACTAAGTTCACAGACAATCCAAAACATACCACCAGGTGCGGCCCTGCCCACCAGAAGGACAAGATCCAGCCCCACCCACCAAAACAAAGGCACCAGTCCCCTCCACCAGGAAGCCAACACAAGCCACTGAACCAACCTCAGCCACTGGGGGCAGACACCAAAAACAACGGGAACTAAGAACCTGCAACCTGTGAAAAGGAGACCCCAAACACAGTAAGTTAAATAAAATGGAAAGACAGAGAAATATGCAGCAAATGAAGGAGCAAGGTAAAAACCCACCAGACCAAACAATTGAAGATGAAATAGTCAGTCTACCTGAAAAAGAATTCAGAGTAATGACAGTAAAGATATCCAAAATCTTGGAAATAAAATGGAGAAAATACAAGAAACGTTTAAGAAGGAGCTAGAAGAACTAAAGAGCAAACACACAAAGATGAACAACACAATAAATGAAATTAAAAATACTTTAGAAGGAATCAATAGCAGACCAACTGAGTCAGAAGAACAGATAAGTGACCTGGAAGATAATAGTGGAAATAACTGTCATGGAGCAGAATAAAGAAAAAATAATGAAAAGAATTGAGGACAGTCTCAGAGACCTCTGGGACAACATTAAACATACCACCATTTGAATAATAGGGGTCCCAGAAGACGAAGAGAAAAAGAAAGGGTCTGAGAAAATATTGGAAGAAATTATAGTTGAAAAATTCCCTAACATGGTAAAGGAAATAGTAAGTCAAGTACAGGAAGCACAGAGAGTCCCATACAGGATAAATCCAAGGAGAAACATGCCAAGACACATATTAATCAAAATATCAAGAATTAAATACAAAGAAAAAATATTAAAAGCAGCAAGGGAAAAGCAACAAATAACATACAAGGGAATCCCTGTAAGGTTAACAGCTGACCTTTCAGCAGAAACTCTGCAAGCCAGAAGGGAGTGGCAGGACATATTTAAAGTGATGAAAGGGAAAAATGTACAATGAAGATTACTCTACCCAGCAAGGATCTCATTCAGATTCGATAGAGAAATTAAAACCTTTACAGACAAGCAAAAGTGAAGAGAATTCAGCACCACCAAACCAGCTTTACAACAAATGTTAAAGTAACTTCTCTAGGCAGGAGATACAAGAGAAGAAAAGACATACAATAACAAACTGAAAACAATTAAGAAAACGGTAATAGGAACCTTCATATTGATAATTACCTTAAATGTAAATGGATTAAATACTCCAATCAAAAGACACAGAGTGGCTGAATGGATACAAAAACAAGACCCTTATATATGTTGTCTACAAGAGACCCATTTCAGTCCTAGGGACACATACAGACTGAAAGTGAGGGAATGGAAAAAAATATTCAATGCCAATGGAAAACAGAACAAAGCTGGAGGGCTTCCCTGGTGGCACAGTGGTTGAGAGAGACCGCCTGCTGATGCAGGGGACACGGGTTCGTGCCCCAGTCCACGAAGATCCCACATGCCGTGGAGTGGCTGGGCCCATGAGCCATGGCTGCTGAGCCTGCACGTCTGGAGCCTGTGCTCTGCAACAGGAGAGGCCACAACAGTGAGAGGCCCATGTACCGAAAACAACAACAACAGCAACAAAAAAACAAAGCTGGAGTAGCAATTCTCTTATTAGACAAAATAGACTTTAAAGTAAAGACTATTACAAGAGACAAAGAAGTACACTACATAATGATCAAGGGATCAATTTAAGAAGAAGATATAACAATTGTGAATATTTATGTACCCAATATAGGAGAACCTCAATACATAAGTCAAATGATAACAGCCATAATAGGGGAAATCGACAGTAACACAATCATAGTAGGGGACTTTAACACCCCACATTCACCAATGGACAGCTCATCCAAAATGAAAATAAATGAGGAAATAGAACCTTTAAATGACACATTAAACAAGATGGACCTAATTGATATTTATAGGACATTCCATCCAAAAACAACAGAATACACTTTCTTCTCAAGTGCTCACGGAACATTCTCCAGGACAGATCATATCTTGGGTCACAAATCAAGCCTTGGTAATTTTAAGAAAATGGAAATCATATCAAATATCTTTTCTGACCACAATGCTATGAGACTAGATATCAATTACTGGAAAAATAAAACTGGAAAAAATACAAACATATAGAGGCTAACAACACACTATTAAATAACCAAGATATCACTGAAGAAATCAAAAAGGAAATCAAAAAATACCTAGAAACAAATGACAATGAAAACACGATGACCCAAAACCTATGGGATGCAGCAAAAGAAGTTCTAAGAGGGAACTTTATAGCAATACAATCCTACCACAAGAAACAAGAAAAATCTCAAATAAACAACTTAACTGACACATAAAGCAATTAGAGAAATAAGAACAGAAATAACCCAAAGTTAGCAGAAGGAAAGAAATCATAACATTCAGATCAGAAATAAATTGAACAGAAATGAAGGAGACAATAGCAAAGATCAATAAAGCTAAAAGCTGGTTCTTTGAGAAGATAAACAAAATTGATAAACCATTAG
The DNA here is from genome assembly GCF_964341445.2 of Mesoplodon mirus. Classification (NCBI taxonomy): domain Eukaryota; kingdom Metazoa; phylum Chordata; class Mammalia; order Artiodactyla; family Ziphiidae; genus Mesoplodon; species Mesoplodon mirus. The sequence continues at coordinate 109,843,878 of NC_138980.1, read as the reverse complement.
CCAGACTCATCAAGAAAAAAAGGGAGAAGACTCAAATCAACAGAATTAGAAATAAAAAGGAACTGACAACTGACACTGCAGAAATACAAAGGATCATGAGAGTTTATTACTATCAACTATATGCCAATAAAATGGACAACCTGGAAGAAATGGACAAATTCTTAGAAAAGTACAACTTTCTAAGACTGAACCCAAAAGAAATAGAAAATATGAACAGACCAGTCACAAGCACTGACATTGAAACTGTGATTAAAAATCAGCCAATATTGTTCACAATGGTGAAAAACTGAACACATTTCCTCTAAGATCAGGAACAGGACAAGGTTGCCCACTCTCACCACTATTATTCAACATAGTTTTGGAAGTTTTAGGAACAGCAATCAGAGAAGAAGAAAAAATAAGAGGAATCCAAATCAGAAAAGAAGAAGTAAAACTATCAGTGTTTGCAAATGACATGATACTAAACATAGAGAATCCTAAAGATGGTAACAGAAGACAACTAAAGCTAATCGATGAATTTGGTAAAGTAGCAGGACACTAAACTGATGCGCTGAAATCTCTTGCATTCCTATACACTAACAACTAAAAATCTGAAAGATAAATTAAGGAAACACTCCCATTTACCACTGCAACAAAAAGAATAAAATACCTTGGAATAAACCTGCCTAAGGAGACAAAAGACCTGTATGCAGAAAACTATAAGACACTGATGAAAGAAATCAAAGACAATACAAACAGAGGGAGAGATATACCATGCTTTGGGATTGGAAGAATCAACACTGTGAAAATGATTATATTACCCAAAGCAATCTACAGATTCAAGGCAATCCCTATCAAACTATCAATAGCATTTTTCACAGAACTAGAACAAAAAATTTCACAATTTGTATGGAAACACAAAAGACCCCGAATAGCCAAAGCAATCTCGAGAAAGAAAAACGGAGCTGGAGGAAGCAGGCTCCCTGACTTCAGACTATACTACAAAGCTACAGTAATCAACACATTGTGGTACTGGCACAAACACAGAAATATAGATCAGTGGAACAGGATAGAAAGCCCAGAGATAAACCCACGCACATATGGTCACCTTATCTTTGATAAAGGAGTCAAGAATATACAATGGAGAAAAGACAGCCTCTTCAATAAGTCGTGCTGGGGAAACTGGACAGCTATATGTAAAAGAATGAAATTAGAACACTCCCTAACACCATACACAAAAATAAACTTAAAATGGATTAAAGACCTAAATGTCAGGCCAGACACTCTCAGACTCTTAGAGGAAAATATAGGCAGAATACTCTATGGCATAAATCAGAGCAAGATCCTTTTTGACCCACCTCCTAGAGAAATGGAAATAAAACCAAAAATAAACAAATGCAACCTAATAAAACTTAAAAGCCGTTGCACAGCAAAGGAAACCATAAATAAGATGAAAAGACAACCCTCAGAATGGGAGAAAATATTTGCAAACAAAACTGGCAAAGAATTAATCTCCAAAATATACAAGCAGCTCATGCAACTCAATATCAAAAAAACAAACAACCCAATCCAAAAACGGGCAGAAGACCTAAAGAGACATTTCTTCAAAGAAGACATACAGATGGCCAAGAGGCACATGAAAAGCTGCTCAACATCACTAATTATTAGAGAAATGCAAATCAAGACTACAATGAGGTATCACCTCAAACTGGTTAGAATGGGCATTGTCAGAAAATCTACAAACAACAAATCCTGGAGAGGGTGTGGAGAAAAGGGAATCCTCTTGCACTGTTGGTGGGAATGTAGACTGATACAGCCACTATGGAGAACAATATGGAGGTTCCTTAAAAAACTAAAAGTAGAATTACCATACAACCCCGCAATCCCACTACTGTGCATATAACCTGAGAAAACCACAATTCAAAAACAGTAATGTACCACAATGTTCTTGTAGCACTATTTACAATAGCCAGGTCATGGAAGCAACCTAAATGCCCATCGACAGATGAATGGATGAAGAAGATGTGGCACATATATACAATGGAATATTACCCAGCCATAAAAAGAAACGAAATTGAGTTATTTGTAGTGAGGTGGATGGACCTAGAGTCTGTCCTACAGAGTGAAGTAAGTCAGAAAGAAAAAAACAAATACTGTATGCTAATGCATATATATGGAATCTAAAAAAAAAAAAAGCTTTTGATGAACCTAGGGGCAAGACAGGAATAAAAATGCAGATGTAGAGAATAGACTTGAGGACATGGGGAGGGGCAAGGTTAAGCTGTGATGAAGTGAGAGAGTAGAATTGACATATATACACTACCAAATGTAAAATAGATAGCTAGTGGGAAGCAGCCACATAGCACAGGGATATCAACTCAGTGGGATATGGAAGGCGGGAGGGAGATGCAGAGGGAGGGGATATATGTATACATATAGCTGATTCACTTTGTTATACAGCAGAAACTAACACAGCATTGTAAAGCAATTATACTCCAATAAAGATGTTAAAAAAATACTACGTAGCTTTAAAACTCAAGCATAATTTCGATACCTTGCATAAAATAAAGAGTTAAGATGAATCAACAGTGTCCCAATTTTCAAAAAGAAAATGGTTTATGACCACTTGAATAATTTGCATACATAAAGTTGAAATCACTTGCTTCCTCTCCTTCCACCCCCAATCCAGGTCCTCCTTCTGACCCCCTCTGTCTCTACCAATGTCTTCACCCTTCCTGGGTTATTCAGGTTCAAATATTTAAAGTCCTATTTGGATCTTTCTTCCTCCTTCTTGCATCCATTCACTTGTCCCAGTATATAGATTCTAAATGCTCTGTGTCACTCACATCCATTCCCATTAACGCAGTTCAAGTCCACATTTCTTTTCTCCTGGACTGCTTAAAACCATCCTAACTGCCCTTTCACCTCTGCACCTCCCCCACACTAACACACCCTCCAGAACCCTTCCTGGTGAATTTCAGCTCATGTATGTGAAACCATCATTGCAACCTGTCAGGATCATTCAAAATCCTAATCCTGTCATCTACAACTCATTATCCCTCTATCCCCAGCCTCTGCTTTCAATGTCATTATCCAAAGCATAAAATTAAAATAATAGGCAATAAGCTAAAACAAAGAACTCTACTAATACAGTTGGAAACCATTTCCAAGGTCAATATCAATTCAAAGCAATATAATTATAAAAAAAAATTTTGGTGTCCTTCCATCTACAATGCAGTGCAATATAGAAAAAAGCATTTCACAGCCTTATCACCATAAAGCCCTGGTTTGAAATCCCAGTTTTCTACATGATAATAATTTGGAAAGGAATTTTAAGTCCACTGAGCAGGCAAAATGGTAATATTATACCTAACTTACAAGCTTTAATGTTAATTAATAGTATAACAACAAAAGGCAATCTACTTCAATTTTCAGAATATGGTGAATGTTTAATATATTTTACTTAAAAAAATTAAGCATCACACTAAATCTGCAGAAACATAAAGAGTAAGACACAGTTCCTGTTCTCAGAAAACTTACAGTCCAGTTGAGAGTGATTATAGATGTGATAAGAAACGTATATAAACATTAATAAAAATATTGAATGTAAGTCCCAGTGAAATACAATGGGATTCAAAGTAGAAGTCACACCTGTCCTGAAGGTTGGGCCTTGCTGATTGTTCTTGAAATTGACTTGAGGGCAGAGAGGAATCAGTGAAAGTTTTTAAAGAGGGAGTTAACCGATTAGAACTAGACTTTAGTAAGGCTCGACGGAGAGTTATATCATAGGCTTATGGAGAGAAAGCCAGATACAAAGATATTAACCTTACTTTTCTTATCTTACTTGACTCTTATGCTGCATTTGAAACTATTGACTGCTGCTTCTTTCTTGATCTTCCCTCTCTCTTCTTTTCTTCAAACTACCTCACTCTCAAGCTCTTGTCCAAAAATCTTTAGTTATTTCTCAATCTTATTTCTGACTTCTTTTTCTCTACTCCTGTCATAATTATTGATGTTTCCTAAGTTCCGTCATTTCTTCTTTTCATAGCATTCCATTACACTTTCCTTAAATGATTTTATCTAAACTCAAAATTTCAATGCTGCCTGTATCTTGGCAATTCCCAAAATTAAATTTCTTTTCAAAACACACTCTTGAGCTGAAGACTGATATTCATCTGGCTCCTAAACTTCTGTAACTGAATACTCAATCACTTCTAACTCAAGTCAAATTAGTTACCATCTTTAAAATGAACTATTACTCACTCATTCATTCATTTGTTCAGCAAATAGTTGTTGAGCCTTTGCTATGTCCCAGGTACTATTATAGGCATTTGGGTTTCACCAGTGAATCGAGATATCAATCCTTGTAGAACTTACATCAAGTTCTCCCTGGTAATGGAATTTTTGTACTGTGATTCTGATCTTGACTCCACCCCCAAACCCACCAACTCTTTCTAATCCTTCAGTTACTCTTCAATGTCTTCAGGATAAAAATTCAAGCATCTCAGAATAACATTGAAAAAAACAAAGAAGAGAAATTAGTGACCTAACCTATGCTTACAAAAAAAAGGTCATTTTTTGCCATAGTTTGCAATTTATATAATTTATAATTCATCATGTGAACAATGTTCTAGTTCACTCTTAGCCTTTGTGCTTGCTATTTCCTCTGTCTGAAAAGTTCTCTCCTCTTCACCCATGCCCCACCTAGCTAATACCTACTCATTCTTTGCAATTCAGCCAAAGCATCAGCTCTTCCATGATCATTCTTCCCATTCCCTAGGATGGATTAAGTGACCTTCTCTATATTCCTAGGAACATTTTTTATACCCCATCATAGCACTCATTCACATCTACTGTGTTTTTTTGTGTGTGTGTGTGGTATGCAGGCATCTCACTGTTGTGGCCTCTCCCGTTGTGGAGCACAGGCTCTGGACGCGCAGGCTCAGTGGCCATGGCTCACAGGCCCAGCCGCTCCACGGCATGTGGGATCCTCCCGGACTGGGGCACGAACCCATATCCCCTGCATCGGCAGGCGGACTCTCAACCACTGCACCACCAGGGAAGCCCCCATCCACATCTACTTTTATCTCAGTACAAGTACTTTCTGAATTAATGAAATATGGAGACTTTGTTGTTATTCTGATTCCCTGTGCCAGTTATCATAGTAATGCTTCTCAGCTCCAAATCCATTCTTCTTTGCCCAGCTTGGTAATGCTATGGCTGGACTTTGCAAATGTTTCTCCTTTGCCAGCTAGCTTTTTTTAAGAGAGGGCCCTGGAGGAACACAGTAAAATTAAAAACCAGACCTTTCTTAGGGACTGGCCCACTCACACACTCCAGCAGTTTTCTTGGCCACTTGACAAACCTTTTGTGGGGACCCTCTCTGGGCTGATGGCCTCCTCCAGTAGGTTTCTCAGTCACTGAAGGGAACATTCCTAAGGATGAGGTACAACCCACCCCACCCTTGAGCGGGTTTCTCAGCTCCCATATGGGTCATTATTAGGGGCCAGCTGTACCCACTTCTCACTACTGCAGATTTCCTAAGCACCAGCAGGCTCCGTGTTTCTGTGGCAATCATGCTTTCTCCCAGTAGCTCTGAATCTTTGCATTTGGAGGAATTCTTCTTCTAAGTTCTTAGTTCCTTCTTCTTCACCCTCCCTTGGCCCTAGGTAAATTAGTTGCTTTCTGCATCTGCTTTTTCTCTAGCCTTAGAGTCCTTTTTTAGCCTTTTTTTTTGTTTGCTAGTTAACTCTTCATATTGAATTTTCCCTATTCAAATTACTGTGCTTTTTTTTCTCCTGGCTGGACTCTGATATATTCCCTAGCACAATGCTGGGCATGTATTGAGAACGAAATAAACTATAGTTTAATTGCTTAAATAATGATCAAAGAAAGAGGCTAAAGGTCTAAACTGCTATATCAGCTAAAGAAGGGCTAGATGTAAGAATCATTGAGAATTCAAACTGTACTGAAGATGGCAACCAATTATATATGAGGGGCAAGACAGAGCCAATGAAAATACCACAATTTTGAGCTTAAGGGACTGGAAAAGTAGTGTTACTATTAAAAGAAATAGACAACTAAAGGGGAGAAATTCTTTGGAGGGAAAGATGGTAATTTTAAGTGATTTTTAAAAAAATAGTAAGCTTATCTCTTGAGAGAATGGCATTTCCTGGGGTGTCTGGAGTATATGTGGTTATATTAATCAAGTTACTCCAACAGCTAAAACATACAATCCAAAAATCTCAACGAATGGCTTAATGGGCAAGCTGTCTCTTTCTTGTTGACACAACAGCTCAAAGCTAGTGTTTGGCTAGAGAGCTCTCACATGGTGATTTAGGGAACCAGGCTCCCTCCATCTCATGGTTTACCTTTCCCCGGGGAGTCCTCTGCATCTGGATGCATGTAAGGGAAGAGACAGAGAAAGGAAACTGGTTTGGGGAGTAATGCTACATTCTTATACCTATGGCGCATTTAGGTAAGAAAGGAAAAGGAGAAAGAACAGTCTATACCTCTTTGACCTTATTAGATTATATTAACTACCCAAGTTTATGTGAAGTGATCCTAAATGGTCTCACTGCGGAGTGAGATATGTGAGAAATCAGCAAAAACTCCCTTTTTAAGGAGTAAAATTTTTGTCTGGGTTTATTTATAAAATTAGTTAACTTATTCTCAAAATAATGACTCTATTCAGTGACAGCCTGGTATATTACACATAGCTTATAAATGAAAAGCTAGCCTCTTTAACTAAATTGCTACTGCTGACAATGGGCACTACTGAATACTCAACTTGTGAATCTTGACCTCACAAGCATCCTTTACATCATTTCAGGAGAAATGTTTCCTTGACATAATTTTACATCTCAAATATAACAATGATAACTAACACTTTATTACTGTTGCTATATCATGTAATAAGTGAAACACATGGATTATTTTACTTAAGTCTTGCAACTGCCATAAGTACTGCCTTAGCCTTCACTATGGCCATTGGAAATGTATTTTATTCCAATGCTGGGAAAAGATGGAACCTCTACTCCATATTCCCCTTGAGCTCTTTTTCTTCTTCCACTTAACAACCTGTACCACTGTACCTTGTAGAGGCTGCCTAGGAGTTACCATTTGGGGACAAATTGTAGGGAGAGATGGCATTATTCTTTCTGCTGAGAGCATGCTTTTAGTTTGAGAAGAATTTAAAATTAATTTCTAGAAAGAAAAAATATTAAAAGTTCAATGCTATATCAGTATTGTAAATATAATATTTTAGTAGAAAGACACCTGATATTGTATAATATGAATAGAAATAATAATAGCTAATACCTATAAAGAATTTACATAGCTTCCCATTGAATTTGAGATTAAATCCAAACTCTTTAAAAGAAATTTTCCTCTATAACAATGAATCTTGAGCCACACCGCCAAAGTCATTTTGAGTTATTTTCCTATTAGCTTCTTATGTTTCAGCTGTAGCGGTTATTTCTTTTCCCTTCAGTTTCTAGAATATTCCATGCTTTTTCCAATTTCACTGACTTGCAACATAGCTGTTCTTTCTTCCTGGAAAGTTTATTCTTTTAATTTTCTCCTTCTTACCCCTTCCCATCATTCATCTCACTTCTGAAGAGAAACTTTCCCTGAGTAACTAATGTATAGATTAGGAGTAGATTCTCCTAATATTTGTTTTTTATAACACTTTCTAAAGTTACTTCATAGTAGTTATCACAATTTATTATAATTGCTTTATTTATTTAATGTTAAAGCTCTATCCTTAATTTCATTTTTTAATTAATTCATTCAAGAATTCCAGTAAAGGAAAGAGAGGAATGAGAATGCAGTTAGAGATACATATAAAGTCAAGTACTTTTAACATATGTAAGATAATTTTGAACATGTTCATTCTAGTTTGTTCTGGCTACGTAGTGTTGGGGAACAAATTATCCCATACCTTAGTGACTTAAAACAACAACTGCTTTATTATACCTTATGATTTTGGGGATCAGGATGACTAGTTTTTTTTCCCAATGTGGCATGAATGGAGGATGGGCTGCCCATTAGAATCCAAAATGGCTCCACTCACATTTCTAGCATCTTGGTGGGGATGGATAGAGGTAAGGCAGGGCACAGTTGGGAAACTTGACTGAATCCCTCTAACATGGAGGCCTCTGGTTAGTCAGACTTTTTTCCCTTCATTTTAATAGAGTTATGTCTCTTACTTGACTAATTTTCAAAATATATGGTTTCTAGTCAAACATTTTATATGGCTGCTCACAGCTCTAAGAGGAAGTGTTCTGTTCCAGCAAACAAGACAAGTACCATGGCCTTTTATGAACTAGCTTCAGAAGTCCTATAGTGTCATTTCCAGCATACCCTAATGTCCATAGTAGCCACATGGCCACCCAGATTGAAAGGGAAAGGAAATTGGTCCCATCTCTCCATTGAGAAGTGTTAAAGAACTTGTAACCGTGTAGTAAAATCTCAACGATAAACATTCTCCAATATTGTGCTAATTGAGTTCTGGATAAACAAGAATCAGAAATTATAGCCCTAAGCTTACGGGTCATAAAAAATGATTAAAAATTGTTTAACAGTCATAGTTCATTAAAAAATATATAATTTTATTTTTACTTATCTTACATAATATATAATACATAACACATAGTGTATATTCCACAGAACATACAATGTTTTCTGGAACATTCCAGAAGAAACATCTCTTCCTCTCTACCCATCAAATCCTACTCATCTTTTGGGTTCCCATCAAATCCTATTCATCCTTTAGGTTCTAAATTAAATATCAGTAACACCTGTAATTTGAAGTCTTCCTCAAATCCACCAGTCAGAACAAAGCTAATCTCTACTATACTCCTAGAATACTATGAAAGTATATTTACTATAGGACTTATAACAATCCTTTTAAAAATTCCACATTTCTTCTGTTAGAATATGTGTGCCTAATAATCATGGTACAATATTCTGATGTGGCATAGAGCACATACTCAATAAATGGATATTAAATAATGAGTACTTCATAAATCATAAAGTACAGCAAAGCTGATCAAAAAGTTTAGCACAGAAAAACCTAATCATGAATTAAACAGATATTTTTAATCTAGGAAGTATATTTATAATAGCATTTCTGTATGAAAAGTCATTTCAAGTCATAAATAACAAGTCGGAAAAAAACATTGTGAACTCTATCACTGTTCAATTCATATTCAGTTATGTCATGTATTTCATCTGGAGGAGTTAAGAGCTCCACATTTGCTTGCATACTCTTGGGGAGAACTACAGAGTATTTTAGTCTCAAGTAGTGGATAAGAGCATAGATTCCAGAGTCAGACTGTCTTCATTCAAATCCATTCTTCAACACTTACTAATATATCCAGAGAAAACCATAATTTGAAAAGATCATGTACCCGGATGTTCACTGCAGCACTATTTACAATAGCCAAGACATGGAAGCAACATAAATGTCCATCAACAGAGGAGTGGATAAAGAAGATGTGGTGTATATATATATACAATGGAATATTACTCAGCCATAAAAAGAATGAAATAATGCCATTTGTAGCAACATGGATGGACCTAAAGATTATTGTACTAAGTGAAGTAAGTCAGACAGAGAAAGACAAATATCATATGATATCACTTATATGCGGAATCTAAAAAAAAAAAAAAAAAAGATACAAATGAACTTATTTACAAAACAGAAACAGATTCATAAACTTCAAAAACAAACTTTTGGTTACCAAAGGGGAATGGTGGGGGGAAGGGATAAATTAGGAGTTTGGGATTAACAAATACACACCACTATATATAAAATACATAATCAACAAGGACCTACTGTAAAGCACAGAGAACTCTACTCAGTATTCTGTAATAATGTATATGGAAAAAGAATCTGAAAAAGAATGGATATATGTATATGTATAACTGAATCACTTTGCTGTATACCTGAAACTAATACAATATTGTAAATCAACTATACTCCAATATAAAATTTTAAAAATTAAATTAAAAACCCCACTAACTTTATGTTTTTGACTTTTAAAAGGCTTTAGTTTCTCCATCTGTAAAGTAGGAATAATAGTAACTATTTCACAGGGCTGTTGTGAAAGATAAATGATATTATTCAGATAAAACTCTTAAAGTAATAACTGACACATAGTAAGCATTTATGAAAGATACTTCAGAGTTCTTTGTATTTCAATCAGAAGAATTAGCACTTACTTATGAATATATCTAACTTATTTTTTCTTATATTTTGAGTTCTTGGAGTCAAGCAAACTTGTCTTAAGCAACTGACTAATCTTTATAAAACAAAAATTCTTTATAATTACAATTTGCATTTTGGTTTACAGAGTTCTTTCATGTTTATTATTTATAACCTTTTTGAAAATGCCATAAAAGGACAGTCAGAGGTTTCAACCCCATCAAGACTACATTTGGGTTTAAAATTGTCCATTCAAAAAAAAAAAAGGAACCTGGTGGGAAATCTATATTAAACAATTTCTAAGGTAATTTCTGGAGCCCTATGATTCTGGGAATTATTTAAAATTTTAAATAGGTTATTCACTGAAACAAATATACATACTGAAAGGGAACAAATAACAAATATTAGCCTAATTAATTTTCACAATTTGAACACAATTGTGTATCCAGAATGCAAATACTGGAAAGCTATAAGTACTTAAAATTAAAATATTTATTTATATTATCACACCTTCTCAAAAATCAGATTACTTTTGTTTTGGCATTTATGTTTTAAAATCAAAGACAAATGTTTCCAAAGATAAAGAAATAAATTATCAAAATAGTAAGTATACTTGCACCTTCAAAGTTTTGCTTTATACATAATTGGTGAAGGTGTTTTGAGTCAGGAGTATTTGCTTTAAAGGTCAATAATAAAAATTCCTTATAGTTTTATCACTTGTTACCTTAGAATAAAAATTTACCCTTTACATAAGACCTTGTCAAATAAGGTATAGCTATTTACATATATATATGTACATACAGTAATATAAATAATGATAAAGTACACGTATGTTCCATACTTGGATTTTCAGTAATTAAATTAAGTCATTTTATTAATGGTGTTTCCCTAAGAGGCTGATCACCAGTCACGATACTGAAAAAGTTAATAATGGAATTTAAATGACACTTGGAAATTGTGATTGAGTCCCTCGTGGACTTTCAAGTTTTACTTCCCTTCAAGACACCTACCTAGAGAATCTTCAGGATTATAAAACACAAATACCTTGATATTTAGTGAGGGGATAAAAACTATGTTTCATTTTTATTTCTTTTCTTTTTCCAACCTGTACTTGTCAACTTTCTTCTCCTGTGGTGTACAAATTCTGAAAGATACCTCTTCAAACATGGGTATCCTTTTCCCATAGAAGAGAAAATAAAGTAAAACTGCACTCAAAAACACATTCTGCCTAGAAATTAAAACTTGAAAAGAGAGATAAATTGTGTTTGAGTTTGCATCTCACTTGATGTGCAGGTTCTCTATATAGCACATATGTCTTACAAAATAAACCATTTCTTTTAAAACTTAGTTAAACAGCATGACTTCCATGCATAGCTTTTGCCCAGGAATTTCAGAATGTGTCTTATAAAAAGTATTAGGGAGAAAGAGCGTACAGAAAATCGAGGCAGTGTAGGTAGGTAGCCGCTGATTAATGAAAAAAGAGCCCCAAATAACACTAAATATTTAGGCTTGATGGTTTAAATGTGTTTATGGGGGTGACTCTTAGCCTGTTTGAGATGGTCAGTTCATTCACGACACAATGCAGGTCCTCAGACACACCGCTGTGACGGGAAACAAAGAGTGGGACAGCCCCACCCTCACTCATTCTCCTCTCCTACAACACCCCTGCTCACAAAGCCCCTTTCAACTGCCCCTTTATTCTGGATGTTTACTTTTACTCATTCAGGTCTCTTTTTGCCATCTCATGCACACCATCCCCCCAACCCTCCGCAAGCTAGACTCTGACACAACCCAACCACAAGCCTACCATTGAAGAAAACAAACTGCAGGCCTAGGATTCAATAATTTTGTATAAGTGCTTTGTGAAGTTTCACTTTTCACAAAACAGTAACTAAAGGTACCTTTTTACAAGCTAAAATAAAGTTTCTGGAGAGAACAATTCTACAGTAACAAAGGAAAGATATAGTATAAGCACTTTGGAGGGTTTTTTACCTTGATATTTTAAATAATCAAACATAGGAAAATATTACCACTTGAGTGATATAATAATGGCAAAATAAAATATACGTTGTATTCTAGAGTTGGTGTGCTTGGTTTTGATTTTATTTTTAAGGTGATTTTTATAATTCAGAAATTTTTATATCCTTGAGTATGAGATAAATGAAGTGTATATGTTACCATATAAAATTATATATATAATATTTCCCAGTGATATGTGATAACATACGATTAACTTTGCAAGAAGTTATACCTGTAAAGGGATGGTGGACTTTTTAATTAAGGTATTCCTTAATTATTAATCCAGAAAATTGCCAAAAAATATTTAACAAATGTCTAAGTTTTTTAAAAAATAGCATAATCAGATCAAAGGAATGTTTATAATAACATCACCATTTACAGTTGTAAATTTCAACACTTGTGTAAGTTTATTAGACAATTCTCCAAGTCATTTGTGTAAAATGGAATAGATTCTAGTCAATCTTATCCTTTGAACAGGAACTACCTTATTTAAAATGTATTTTAAATAAAAAAATTAAATACTGGCAGAAATCTATGAAAAAACTTTTTAATTTGAAGTAAATTAATCAAGTACAGGTTATTAAATCCAATGGAACCTACTAATTTACTGTTTCCTATTTTTATGTTATAAAAAAATCATTTAAAGTCAGCTTCAGTTTTTTTAAATGAAATGCATATTTCAAACACTATGGGAACCCACAGCATAGTAATCAAGATTTTATAATAGTTTACTCAACTATAATATTGTGGTTTTTTTTAATATCTTTAAAGCAAAAGTTAAAATAATTTTTCGTATCAAGGAAAAATGTTGCTATTTCCCAATACCTCCACCTTTACTTTAGAAATATTCCCATGTTCAGTGAACTATTAAAGTCTTTACTTTTACATTATTAAAAATGATGAAGTTTTATCTTTTTCATCTGTAATAAAAGAGTTACATAAACACATTTGAATATTTCGCTCATTTTCTTTAAATGTGTAGCTCATGTATGCATGTTTAATTGGGAAGATGATCCTACTCTTCTAAACTCTCAGATACTTTCATTAAAGCACATGTGCATGCAAGCAACGATGACCCTTTAGAGCAGTCATAAATTTAGTCACTAGGAAATGAGAAGGCTTCACAGATGACTTAATTTGCTGTGGGAACCTGTGCTTCCTCCGCGTGTAACCTCTGCATTTGGCTGCCTGTGACCTTGAGCACCATCCACCTGCTGGAAGCCATGTTTGATTCTCTGACCAGGGAAACGCCTGCCTGACAGCAGAATGGTATCATAGGACAGTGTGATGGAATTTTTCTTTCTCTGTCATCATTAAGGGGTTTCCCCCTATGGTGAGGGGAATGAAAAGTACCATTTAATGTTCTCTGGAGAGTGGCAGGGGGAAAAAGGCTCAAAGCTTTGCATGCTGCTTTCCGAGTGGGTCATTTCAGTCCTTGTGGCGAATGGGATGTCCCCATGGAATTTGCCATAGACTGTCTGAAAAGAAAGGGATTAAGACTCTTTTCAGGATGGAAATGTAACAAAAGGACCACTTTTATGATGTAGCAGCATAAAGTAAGAGGCTCTATTGTACAACTGATTGCTAAAGATCTTTGAATTGGGTAGCCTAGCCTGGTAGGCCCTATTGCCGCCGGATTTGGAGGCCTGTACAGGATGATCCGTCTACACTAGAAGAAGAGTTCTGCTCTCATTTAGGGCCAAGTAAGAGATTATCAGTTTGTTCCTACATGATTTTTTTTCACACTTACGGAACAGTGGCCTGTAGGGAGATTGTACTCTAGTGAAAGTTGCTGCTAATTAAAACAAGTAATTAGTGTTCCTCCAGGCTTTGCGGTTTCCCTCACTTTTGCCCGCCAGACAGCATTAGTTTAAAAGCAATCCAATTTCTAGCAATAACAGACTGTAAAAAAGCCATTTAACAAGTATATAAGTGTAAGGTTACAGTTCAGGCGTTGATTTATCTCTTCTGGGCTATTTAGAAATGTTGTAGCAAAGTTGAAGAGAAAGAAAGTTAAATCGTTTTTTTTTTTTTTTAAATTTAACATTAAGAAAAGAAAAAAATGACTACATGCCTCAGTCCGTTAAAAAAAAAAAATGACAAGCAAAATCTGGGAGCATATGAGATTTCCTAAATTGCATTAGGAAACCAAAATTGGATTTAATGCTGTTTTCTCATAGAACCCTCACTTAGCATTTTGTAAACAGATCATTTCATTAAGTCCTTTTGTTTCTTCTCTCGCCTTTGCTGAAACAAGGACTTTTTATTGACTGATTCTCATTGAAATGAATTGGAACAGTAGAGTTTAACACAACACGCTATTACCTCCTTTTTTTTCACAATTCCAAAATGACTAGCGTGGCTCTAGTTTGCATATCTGGTGGGAGGATTTAGTTAAACTAGAGAGTTCTTGAGAGAGATTAAAAAATATTTTATTATAAAGAGATATAACAGAAATTAATATTAAAAATCATACCTACACTGAATCATGCCCTGATAAAATTTTTGTCTAATTGCTCAGTTTTTGTAACCTGACATCCTTCTATAATTGCTGCCGTTGCCGCTTAAAATGATTTATTTCTGAGGTTGTATCATCAAAGACGTGTGTTATTGTTCAAGCAATTCAGTATAGCTCAACATTAAAATCAACCATAAGTCTACTTTCCCCATAACAAATGAATTTATAATACTTTAATTAATGCACAATTTTCAGATTTGTGGGTTTTCCAAAGCTAAACTTTTTTTTTTTTTTTTTACATAAAAAGGATGCCAGGGCTTCCCTGGTGGCACAGTGGTTGAGAGTCCTCCTGCCGATGCAGGGGACATGGGTTCGTGCCCCGGTCTGGGAAGATCCCACATGCTGTGGAGCGGCTGGGCCCATGAGCCATGGCCACCGATCCTGCACGCCTGGAGCCTGTACTCCACAACCGGAGAGGCCACAGCAGAGAGAGGCCCGTGTACCGCAAGAAAAAAACAAACAAACAAAAAAAGGATGCCAACTATTCTTCTGCAATACACAAAACTTTGCTATTCATTTTGTATTGTACTAATCATGTAATGTTCTGTATGTGAAAAGATGTTTATGATAAACCGTTAACACCACAAAATGACAGCTACTGTCACATATTCAACTAGTGGATTCTGAATTTAATCATCTTCTTTAATGGATTACAATTCATGAAGTATTAAACAGCCTGATTTTGATCATTTCAGGTTAAAATAAGATTGTAGACTGATCACATTTTAAATATCAATCTGGAATATGAAGATGTCTTTCATAAAATCTGGCAGCTTGTTTAAATTACAAAATAAATTTTCATCATGAAACTTATGAACTCTAAACCATATTTTATAATTTCAATATATGCTGTTCCTTTCCTAGAATTTATTTCCTATGATTATTTGAAGTGTAAGAGTTTTGGCAACCAAGCTCAAAAAATATTTTGTATGTAGCATAGGGTCAGTAGGTAGACTCTGTTTGAATCTTGTTTAATTTTTAAAAATATCTATGAGAAGAAAAAGTATACTTGGCTATAACTTTTTTTTTCCTAAGAAGGAATCTGTAAAATAATGAAGACTGCATTCATTACTAAGTGTATTTATTATACAGATCATTTTTCCAATAGACACTCAGCTTTAGAAATTCTAAAATCACTTTGTAATTCTTGGACAAAGTTTAATGTGGTATATTGAAAATCTTTCTGCCATATCATGCCTTTTTTCCTGATAATTAGAACAGTGCTCAACTGGCATTTTAAGATATTTTATTTTTTGTCTTGCCTTTTAATGGTATAAAGCTTCCTTCAAAATCAGCCTTTGATAGTATTTGATTTTCTTAACTTGAATTTAGGCTGCATCTATCAAGTCTCTTTTTGAGCTCAGAATATGCTTTTTATTTCAGGACTGATAAGCTGGAGAATGTGACTATGGCAGCACAGACCTGGGTCACCAGAGGGCAGACTGTACAGAGACCTGAGAGCCTCTTTACGGGTTGTGATGGAACCCTAAAGGACACCACAATAGCTCTCATTCTATGTATTAAGCCATATTTGCACAACAATTCCATTATAATACAGAGATAATCTTCAGAAGTAATTTTAAAACAGCAAATGTATAAATGCTGAGTCTCAAGTAAAAGAAAACAATTTTCCTAAGCCAAATGTCTTTCATAAGAGATTTCAATGGTCATTTGATTCTGTTTTAAAGATAATTTGACCTTATGATTCACCCATATCTTAAATGCATGTCTCAAATATAATTGTTTTCATTTGAAGTTAAAAAAAAAATAGAACAGCTAAATAACCCTTTGTTTCACTTTACTGCTCTGTAGTGCTTTTGTCTAACCAAAGAAAACTCTAAGCACACAATTATTAGTATTAAAATTGATGTCTCCAAGAGTTCAATACCAACTTTGTAAAAAAAAAAAAATCATACTGAAAACATTGCTGACTCCAGATCCTCTTTACATTTTTTATATATTCCTTGCAATACAGCTATTTAAGTCCACCCAGCTAGACCATACACAGTCTTTGAAGATAGAGATGGTATATCTTTATATAATGTAATAAAGCTCAATAAATGCTTATTGAATTTAATATAATTTAATGTAATTTAATTTCTTTGATTTTTTTAAATCAATATTTTATTAAAGATATAGTGTAAATAGCAACTTTCATTGCAAAATAATTTAGGGGTTTCTAGCAAAGATAAAATATATAAAAGATTATGTAGTCTATGAAACACAGTATTTAAAGAAGACCAGACCTGTGTCATTTCATACCAGGATATGCTTCTACAAAGTATAGGATTTATCCTCTACACAACAGCACTAGACAGGAAGAGTAAAATTAGCATTTACGAGAAGCTGCATCAGGCCAAGTACTTTACGTACATTATCTCATTTATTATAACAGTTTTGGAGATGAAGACTCAGGAGCTTAGAAGTGTTAAGAAACTTTCCCAAAAAGGTAAGGTGAAGGGGATTTATTTTAAAAATTGTTTTAACATGTTTCTGGAGTACCTGCTATGTGCCAGTCACTGTGCTAAAGCACCTTGTGGGCATCTGTGGACAAGATGCATGAGCTCCCTATCTGGAAACATACATTCTAGTAACTTATAGACAAACATGCAAGTAAAAATACACAAAATAATATTAGTGACAAGTATTATAAAGGAAATAAAGATAATTTTCAATCAATAAACAAATCTGTCTCCAAGGTAATGGCAATTGTTTCCATATTATTTTGACATTTTGAGCCTAAATTCAGGCCTTTACATTTTTTTCTATCTGATTTAATCTTGGAACCATAGTCAGTTTTCCCTAGATTTTAACTTCTTTTTTAACTTCTTTTTGACTCCTGATGTGTTCATTCTCTGAAAAGCCTGTGGTCACTCAGACCACACCACTCATGCCACCCAGAGCCGAGGCAGATTGCATTCAACTTTTGCAGATTCACTTTATTCTCCTGAATTTATTTATTTATTTATTTATGGCTGCACTGGGTCTTCATTGCTGCACATGGGCTTTCTCTAGTTGCAGCAAGTGGAAGCTGCTCTTCCTTGTGGTGCATGGGCTTCTCATTGCAGTGGCTTCTCTTTGTTACGGAGCACAGGCTCTAGGTTCACGGGCTTCAGTAGTTGTGACACACAGGCTTAGTAGTTGTGGCTCATGGGCTCTAGAGCGCAGGCTCAGTAGTTGTTGTGCAGGGGCTTAGTTGCTCCGTGGCATGTGGGATCTTCCTGGACCAGTGCTCGAACCCGTGTTCCCTGCATTGGCAGGCAGATTCTTAACCACTGTGCCACCAGGGAAGTCCATATTCTTCAGAATTTAGGCTGCTACTTCAACCCTCTCCCTAAGGAGAACTGATTTTTCAGTTCCAATTGGTTCCACTAAATTTCATTCCATGCTATCTTGACATCCTCCCTTCTCGGCTGCTATTTGATCCTGTATCTTTTATCACAAAACCATTGGGATACCCGTATTTCTTCAGTATAATAGCTAACATTCATTAAATGTCAATTATGTGCCCCCATTATTCTAAACAGTTTTCTTTACAATCGCATCTCATGTAATTCTCCAACTTCATAAAGAAAAGTATTGCTGTCATCACTGTTTTACAAATTAGGAAAATGATATGCAGAGAAGTCATGTCCCCAAGATCATACACTAGGAAGTGACAAAGCCCAGATTTAGAAGAAGACAGTTAAGTGATTTTACTGTTAATTTCATGTTTCAGAGTCTTTTATAACACTGGAACCATCTTCCATTTTAAAATGGATGACCATGGAATTAGGCCTTTTTTCTCCCAACATTTTTGAAATGTGTTTCCCTGAAGTTTAAGGTATAGATTAAAGTATATTCAGTGTTCCTATCCATAGTTGTTATAAGTTCTAAGTTAACATTACACTCTCCTAGGTTTATAAACACCACTTCTCCAACCCATATTTCACTGGAAGGGAGAATGGAAGAATAGAAAGGCATTGGGCATTGGCCGTGCGTCATCCAGAGTTGTATTCAAATCTAATTCTGCTATTTATCAGCTGTGTTACTTTGGGCAATTTATGTAATTTCCCTTAGACCTGGTTACATTTTTTTCTCATCAAGGATTATATAGGTCTTGGGGGGTTGTCATGGGAATCAATCTAGTACAAGAAAGTGGTTTGGCACACACTTTGCACTCAATAATTTTGACTTTATTTTTATTTGGAATTAAGATTGAACTGAATTCTTTTCATTATTTCTTAAAAGTTTGAGAGAAAAAAATTTCCAAAAATTAAGTCAAGCTTTATCAGGTGCTGTGTTGTTTGGTTTTTTGACTTATCATAGTCTGCATAGAGTCAGCCATATATTCATCATCATTCATTTGTTTATTTATTCAGCAAGCAAGGCAGTAATCAAATATTTATAAAAGAACCATTATACCAGGCTCTGTACTAAACAGCAAGATTTTAGTGGTATGTGAGCGATGGCTCCTACAATCAAGAAGTTCATATTCATAAGATGTGATATCAGGTATAAGAGAAGTAAGCAAAGGAGCTAAGCTTATATTAACATCTATATTGTGTAGAATTATCTACATCTTCTCTCTTGCAAGGTGGTCTGCACTTAATAGTTCCCTCAATTCAGTTTCAACTGTAAAGTTTAAAAGTTTATATAAATGTCCTTCTAAGATCTATTTCATCTCTGAAATACTATGTCTCTGTAATCATGTCATGGTTGGTTCTCTTTCTTTTAATTCCTACTTAAACGCCATCTACCATATTTCCAGTCTAAGGTTTATAGAATTTACTGGAAGTACAGTGACTTATTTGCAACCATTATCACTTTTTACTCCTTCCATTAGGTCAATTTGTACACGTGTGCATAATATTATGTTTTAACTCCTGTCCAATTTACCCGATATCTTGCTGAAGGTATAAGTTTTGTAACAGATTGTCTCTCTATTCTTCCTAATGATTTCTGGGGACCTCCTATACCCCCTTATCTACTTTCTTCATTTTTCCATTTGTTTCTCAAAGAATCTTATTTTATAATATATCCTGGGCATTTCCCCCATCTCTCTCAAGTCTTTTTTTTTTTTTTTTTTTTTTTTTTTGGTGGTACGCGGGCCTCTCGCTGCTGTGGCCTCTCCAGTTGGGGAGCACAGGCTCTGGATGCACAGGCTCAGAGGCCATGGCTCACGGGCCCAGCTGCTCCACGGCATGTGGGATTTTCCCGGACCAGGGCACGAACCCATGTCCTCTGCATCGGCAGGCGGACTCTCAACCACTGCGCCACCAGGGAAGCCCCTCTCAAGTCTTATTAAAGTAATAATTTCTGCTACAAACTAAGTTGGCCTGAATATGTCTAGAGGATAACCAACAACAGAATACTCAGGCTATTGTAATATGAGGAGCATTCAATTTAGATTTGAAAACATGTTGGAAGTACAAATTTCAACCATGGTATCCTTGGATTAAACCTCTAGAAAAA
Organism: Mesoplodon mirus; assembly: GCF_964341445.2. Taxonomy (NCBI): domain Eukaryota; kingdom Metazoa; phylum Chordata; class Mammalia; order Artiodactyla; family Ziphiidae; genus Mesoplodon; species Mesoplodon mirus. The sequence continues at coordinate 109,823,698 of NC_138980.1, read as the reverse complement.
GTTAAGGAGGAACAATTTCACATATTGTTGGACAACAAAGGCAGAGCCTTGGTGACCTTCAAGCACATTCCAACCTAGCATTCTGTAACTCCTATAATCTGTTATTCTTTTCTTCCATTGCACTTTTGCCACATCTATTGGTGTGTTTATCATCTGCCTCTTATCCTAGTATGTAAACTTCAAGAGGAGAAGTTTACTTATTACTATGCTGCCAGGGCATTCCTGAAATACTCACTGAAAAATGGCATGAATTGGATAATAGAACACTGAAAATATAATGAGGTTAAAGTGCTTGAGTTATTATCATATAGTATTTGGAGAGACACTTGTTAAAAGGATATAATTTTGACATGCTAGAGCAAAGAAGTTTTACAATTATTATATAATATTAGAATTGAAGTTAAGAGTCACAATTACCACGTGTGGTTCCAATTTGTAATATATCACTTCACCATGAAAAAACAATGTTTACTCTCATAGAAACATTACTGCTGTATCCACAAAATAATGAGTAGTCTGTAGAATACAGACTTGAAGCCAAAGTTGTCTTTCATTCTAATCCTTACACCAACAATTTCATTCATGAAACGGTTTTCTATTGAGTGTGTACTATGTGCCAGACACTGAAAACAGGGCGCTGTAGATGCAGAAAAGAAAGCTCTAATCACTGCCCTTGGGTATTTTCTGGCTAAGTAAGATGAGGAAATCAACAGTTGAGGCAGAGTGTGGAAAAGGTTAGTATCTAAATAAAGCCCAGAATTATAAATAAAGCCCAGAGCAAGGAAGAAGGGAGCAATGGAAGACATGGATGTCAGAGAAGACCTCCAAATGGAGACAATTAATAAATTGAATTCTTAAAAAATAAATAGAAGTTTTATAGGATGATCAAAATAATCAAGTTCTAATATTTCCACAATAACTTATTTACCATGTGAACTAGCAACTTACACTAATTAAATTTGATTCTAGGCAATTTGATTCATGTTTAATGTATGTATTCTTTGTTCTCATACTAAAGAACAACCTGTAATCCATGAGTTTTGTTTTAAATGTAAAAGTCAACAATACTTCTGTTTCTTATTTAGTTCATGTAGTTCATTTCTTACTTAGTTCAGCAGCACAATGAGAACATTAAACCACCTTTTGAAGACACTTCTCCCTACAAATAAACATCTGTTTATTTCTCTACTGACTTCAAACTCTGAAAGGTGTCATCTATACTTCTTATGACCATTTTCTTTTAACTAAATCTAGACTTTTTCATTGCTTTCAAAACTTCCACCTTTCCTTTCTCTTTTTAATTTGCTATTATTTTTAAAAAGCCATTGAACAGTGTACTCTTGTCTCATCATCATTGAAATTGTTGTTAATTAGCTAATCAACAAATGTATAATTTCTTCTGAAAATAAATGAGCCCCCTTGATCAAAGTTTTCACTATAATTCATAAGAATTATATTTATGCATTTGCTAGGGCCTAGGACTGTAGATTTATTATAGAGAACTACCAAGAAATTAAATACCTTGATAAACTTTTCCAATATATTTGTTAAAAAGAAGTATATGGTCTTCATTCAGTCATCATTTGTTCTTTAATTCCCAGTTTTAATAACAAATTGTATCTTGTTAGTTGTTCTTTCAGTAAAGATCATGAGTTTTAAGAGTGTAACAAGTGCCTTTTCTACTCTCATCATTAAACTTCTCTCCTCCCTAGATATTTACTATCTCCTTGAATAACTCACATCTATTCCAAACTTTCCAAAAATGTCTCTTTCTTCCTATTTCAATAAAAGCATCCCTACCAACCTTCAGGGCATGCCTGAAGCTCACTAGGTAAAAAGAGCAACTGCAAGTGAAACCCAAAGATGAAGATCCCATGCTTTGTTCTCCATTTTGTAGCCACATGGTAGTAAACAAGCAACTTATTTTATTAAGTTTTCCTGGGCCTGAGATTTGGCAAATGAGAAAAGTAGATGAGATCATCTCTAAAATTCCTTAAGGTTCTTATATTTTATAATCCTATTATAAATCAGTCTTAATTACAAAGACACTTGGGTTCTGTGTAGTTAAATTTATTCTGCGCTTTTATTTTTGTTGTTGCCCTTATTTTTCTGTGTGTTTGTTTTCCTATAACCACTTTGATGGATAGGAGCCCCTTCATCTGTCCTTTGTAAAGCTGCATAATCTTTAGCAATTAAATTAGCCAAGCTGATATAACGCATGACCTCCTTCATGCTAGAAATTTTGATGCAAATTTTGTACAACTAGAAACTTGAACTATTAAAATTTCATAAAATTCAATTTTCCTGTTATGTATGGTACTCTATTTACTTCGGAATTTTACTGATGGTTTCAAGTTTGCCTGAACCAATGGTTCAGAGAACCGTCTTAAAAAAAAAAAAAAAAACTAAAGAAGGTGGTATTTATATTTGTGCTGGCCTTCAATTCATGCTGTGTCTCATAATGCAACCTAGTATGAGACATGTGATTGAGGGATACTCCTATCAAACAACTGTTCAGAGAGAACTGTGTGTGATCTCAGTCCAATTTACAGTAGAGTTGTCCACCTGGAAAACCCTAAACTCAGTGAAAATGATCATCCTATGCGTTGTCAGTCTCATCTACAGAGTTCAAAACTGAATGTACCCATGGACCATATTAGTCCTTTAAACCTTCAAAGGGCATCCTGTTCATCAAAGACAGGCCTTAGTCACCTCACCCCACCAGTTCATGAATGATGATCTTTTTAAGAGCCTTAAGTCAGCTTTAAAAGAGAGCACTAAAATAGGATTTAATAAAACAGAACCAGGAAAATTGAAAATAAGAAAAACTTAAGGTGGTCTAACATTGCAGGGCTTGAAGGCATTCTTCTTCTTCTTGTATTAAGCAACCTAGTGTTAAATGAACAAGTAAAGAGGAAAATAGCAACAAAATAGGGAATATTCTTAAGGAATGGTTTATTTTGTTCTAGAAGATATTTTAACGTCCTTATTAGACCAAAATAGAGTAATTCAACACCAAAACAAAATGCAAATTGGATTCTTATAGGATGTACATTTATATAAATTGTAGGTACTTGATACCTGCTTAATGATAATGATGATAATAGTGATAATTTTGATTATGAAGTAATATGAAAACAAAATACTTTAAAAGGAAGTTCCTCCCTTGAGTTTAGGAGGTTCCCCCTCTTTTTTTATCATCATTTTAAAAAGCTTAGTATTGTCATTAAGAAGTGCATATTAATTTATAACACAAGAATAAAATTATCTAACCATGTTTATAGAACCACTGATATTAAAAGAAATGTTGGTTGAGGGCTTAAATTATTCCCCCAAATTCAGAAAATTAAAGCTAAAGCTAATTTAATGTGGTCATATTATTTCCAATCTGAGTCTTAAATAAATTATATAACCTATTCCAAGATATACTATCCTTTGAAACACACTTTGATCCAATCACTTAAATAGTAAAAATCTTTTTACCTTCTTTGAAGAATATTGTGTTTTTTTCTGTTTTTTGCTTGTTTGTTTTAGTTTAAAATTATGTACCATAGTTAAAGATAAAACAGCCTTCTAGATTTTAGTTTGGTAACCAGCTGGAGCTTTAGCCTCTCAGGACTCTTCCAGATTTTTATTTTACTTTTTTCCTTCTTTTGCTTGATCTTTCTTTCTTTGTTTTTCCTTTCTCTTACTTTCATCTGCATGATAAATTCTGGTTTATGTCTCACTGAAGCTTCAACACTAGTTTTAACGAAGTGGTTGAACTTTTAACCTTTGAGCCCAACATACTTTAAAACTATCACCAATATCCATTGTATTTTTTTTCCGTAGTTCTGTGTCAGCTATTGTGAGGGTTAGCCTTTTAGAGTACAGGACCTTATTTACTCAGGTTCTTTGTAACATCAAATAGAGAGGATTTAATTATTTTACTGGTCTTCCTCAAAATTCTTGGAAAAATAAAGTGCTGGAGCCTCTAACCCTCCACACTCGCCAATCCTATTCCTTGACTGGTAATTGGTCTGCAAATAAGGAGTTCCTGGCTGTCAGTTTTCAATGGAAAGTCAATTATTCATAACCAGGCTTCAAACTTCCCAACACAAAAGGATGATTTTTTTAACCAGGTCATCTTAGAGCATCCAAGCTCATTCTTCTCAGCCATGCATTCCCCTGCAAGGTAGCACAAGCAGCATTTCCTAGAATTCCACAGCCAAACAGCTGGGATGCCTTCAAGATACTCAAAAGGAAAGAACACTTTTTTTTAAATGTAGAATTTATACTTATATTTTTCTCTTTGTGCTATTACAAACATTTATAATTGTCACTCCAAGCTATGTCCTTCTATGAGGAACCAAAAACTCAGCAGTTCTCTGTTTTATTTGTTGGAGGAATAATTTGATGAGCAGCGAACACTAGAGGGGGAGCTTACCCGTTCAGGAGACAAAAAGCTTCAGACCCTTTGGGAGAGGATGAGAGTGACACTAGAGCTACTGACTTAGACAAGTCCAGCTAAGACTTGGTCAGCCATGGTTCAGAAGCCAAAAGGTCAAGAATGGTAGGTGGCCAATTTACTGTCATTTTCCAGAAAGGAAGGGAATCATAAGTAGAATTGAGAAGTTTAGCTGCTGCTCACGCCATGATATGGAATATTTTAGAAACCCCTCTGGAGGCAGTTTTAACAGGAGGAGTAGGATTACAGAGGCTTTTTCCCCTTTACTATGACTGTCTGTCATCTAAATGTCTAAGGAATGATGGAATGAATTATCATAAAATTTTGACAAATTTGATGGCTCAAGCAAAAAGGGGAAATAGGCACTCTGATTATTAGGTTCTAATAAGACATGACATTTAAAATGAGTTTACATGGCAGTTAGACCTTTGCTTTTTTTCCTCTTGATTTAAAAACACTGAGATTATTTTCTTTGAAAAGAAAAAGACATTTCAGTTTCTCTTCTCTCTAGTTTAATGACTGTAAGTTCTATTTTACCTCTTACACATTTTTATCTTCTATAACCATAATCTATTTGCTTTCCACAATTTGCCTGAGCTTGACAAATCTTAAAATGTATCTTGAAAGCCAGTAGAATATTTTAGTAGAAAGATTTAGTAGAATTTTAGTAAAAAAAAAAAAAGTGTAAGCAGCCCTTTCATTTATTAGTTTATTTTTTCTGTATTGTTACAACGCAGTAGATAAGCCTATTGACTTAAAAGAACACACTGTATTTTCCAAAGTGAAAAATAAATAAATAAAAGGGGATTAACCAAATTATTGAAAAACAAAGTTAATTTTCTCTGATTTCAACGTCTACTTCTTTACCAACAAAAGAGCAAGTTCTATTTGTAATAAACTATTTCATTAACCCACATGAGCAACCTCTGATATGATGTTTATATTATTTACTGAAGAGTCGTGCTTTTTTTAAAAAAAGGGATAATTCAACCACAATTAGTCTGACCTTTGGAAACATCTTGAACTTTTAGTTTAAAACTAAAATAGTTTGGGACATTTTCCAACTATGTACCTATTAATGCTATAAGAAAATTATTTCTTTACCAAAAAGAAATATAAAGCACTTTAAAAAACACCTCTAGAATGACTTTCATTGTGTCAGAACTTGACAACTAAAAGAAGAAAGAAGCACTTGATTTTAGTGAATAAACTGTATGTGGATGATGTAACTGATCAAAACCTGACTTTTCCTAAAATTATTTTATTTACACAAATAAAAGAATGTGGTTTAATAAGATTGTTTTTCCTGGTACATTAAAAGGTGGATTTATTTTTGCTTTCCAGGGGATTTCCTAGAACTGTGGTGACTAGATCTTTAAAGTTCTCTTCTGATTCCAGTGGTGTTATTCCCCAGAGGTTTGTTTAAGGCTAGTAGGTATCTTCCACAGTCCTGGATAGCAATATTTACTTAAACATTTTTTATTTATATAGTTAAATATTAAAGCAGAGGGAGCTTGGATTAAAAATATTAATTGTAAGCTTCTACAGTTTCATATCACGAAAGCCAACTATTAGGCTACCCAGTAAAATATATTTGGAGGTTGCTGGTCTGGCCCTCTAGGGCATGTTTTATGTTCTGCCCATTGATAACAGTGCAAATTGTGAGGGTGACAACACAGTGGACACACTTTCCTGGAACTCAGAGTATGCAGCTTTGGAGTTATGCAGTTTGGAGGGGAACATGAGTTGCCCAAGTAAATGTAACTTTCCCCTTGTACTGTCAGGACTAGAGCTATTTTGCTCACACAGGAGAAATGTTTAGTTAACCATTTGTGGTCCCATTACAGAAAAAAAAAATTGTCATATGTTAGGAAATGCTTCTAGGTTCCCTGTATTAATTAATTTACTGAAACATTTTAATTCCTCAAATCTGGTCGAAAAGTAGGTAGCCAAGAAAAAGGGCATTGGGACTGTGAGTAAACATAATACACTTGGAAATTACATCCAACATGAACCAGACTTCTCTCAAGTCCCTTGATCTGTTTGGTGCTTGATCTTTCTGATCAAATGTATTTTCCAATATTTCTTTTATTTATATTTCTAGTGACTTATTTCTTTTAAATCTTGGATTTTTAAAACTTTTCTTAGTTAAATTGACCTAAATTTAGATATTTTCTCTAACTTTATGCTTTATAAGATAAGTAAATTCAATCTTGTTTTATTTCTTCCATTTCCATTTCATATTTTAGGAATTTGAAAACAATTAGAAGAAAAAGAAGCAAATCTGTGATATTTATATTCATTTTATGAGTTTCATTTATTTATTATATATTAAATATGTTCCTCTTTTAACTGTATTGTGTCACGATCGCAGGGAGGAAAATATTTACAACTAAATCATCATTAAATGTCTAAACGTCATTCAGACCCATAAAATAAGATTCAGACCTAGAAGTATGAGTGGGAGAAGATAAAGTATGATGCCTGATCTTAAAAATAGTTTAATAGAAAATTAATAGCTAAGTGAGTATTATATTCACTTGACAGTGAAGGCTCAATAACCTTTGAAAAAATTTGTTTTTTTCCTTACTTAGAAGAATGCATAAATGTAAATGTCTCTGCTAATGACTACCAATACAGCATGGAAATCCATGTCAACATTCTTCCTTCAAGGGTTTTAGAATTCATTTTCAACATTTCATGGAAATGACCTGCTGTTTGTTCTGTGTCCTACTGATGATATATTTTACTTTGAAACCCAGACAGGACCAGAATGAGAGAGAGAGAGGTAAGAATATATTTATAAAGGGGAAAAATAACAAAGGCCAATTGAGGAAGATTTGAAATCAAATGATGGATTTTTTTTTAAAAGTACTTCATATAATTGAAGCCAGACAGCTACATAGAATTGTGTTAGGAAATGTGATTAACAAGATAGGAATGTATATGTCTTTAATATCAACTTGTTCTCACAGAGGTTCATGTTTCAATCAACCAATCAATTGACCCATCCATCAAAAACTATACTGAACACCTACATGTACCATATTTAACTATATTTAACTCTGACTTGTTGTGAACCAGACAAGAAAGGTGAGTACTATTATGAAGTTTGCAATGTAGCAGGGGTTCTGATAAGTAAATGGACAAGTATGATAAAGTAAAAGCAGGCTATTATTGGTGTACATAGGAAGAACACCTTACCCAGATTTCAGAAACCAAAAAAGATTTTGAGGGGAAGTGGCAAAACAGGCCTGAATGGCTGAAAAGAATTAAATGACTATAGAAAGAAAGAGGGAGGGGTTGAAAGCAAAGAATGTTTAAGGGAAAATGAGCAAGAGAACGCAAGGGAGGGAATGGTGGGAGAGAGTGGTATGTGAGCAAGGGCCGGGCCGGATATAAAGGAATTTGTTAGCCACGTTAGAGTCCAGCTTTATCTGGGAGTAGTGCAGAGCTGTCAAAGAGTTGTAAGCAGGGGAATGATCAAAGATTTGCATTTTAGAAAGCTTGTCCTCCACAATGTGGAAAACGGATTGAAGAGCGACAAAACTGAAGGCAAACAGTTCGTGTGGGAGAGATGAGTGTGGTTTAATCTAAATCAGTGACAGGGTTATAGAGAAAAGCAGCCCTATTTGGCAGCTGTTTAGAAGGTAGAATGGACAGGTTCGTCTTAGATTGGATGTGATAGAAAAGGGAAAAAAGGTAGTCAAGGTTATAAACAATATATTAATTATACCAAATGATTTCACTGTTTATTATTCACTGGGTTTATTTGAGCTGACTGACTACAACCCCAAATATAAGGAAATGATACCATAAGGAAGCACATGACATGAACAAGTTTATCCGTCAATATATTCTCCGTAATCTTAAACACCAGGATGATATTTTGACATGCAATCAGGTTTTCTCATTTTACTGAGAATATGATTCTTTTGTAACCATTTCAGTTTTACTAGTAATTTCCAAGTTAAAAGAAAATTACATATGTTTTACATAAAATTACATAAGGCAAAAATGTCCAAAAATAAGAACAATTGTAGCATACTTAGATTCATAAATACTTGCCAACTGATGAACTGCAGAGAAAATACTTAATAACTTACCATCTTTTTTCCAATTTTAAAATAAATGGCAACATTGAACAAAAAAAGCACTTTAGAAACAAATATTAAGATATATACAAACTTGTGTTTGTATAATTATTCATATAGGTATATATGGAAATGTTTGCATTAACCTTTTAATTTAGTCCTATTTTTTACTCATTCAATAAACTATTATTTTATGAGATATATGCAAACATTTATGCAAGTTGTTTAATATAAAAGTCAAAGGAATTAGATAGCCTATTAGATTCTCTTATTCCAGGTTTATTATTTTTAAGCTTTGTTACAGAGGGAGAGACAGAAGGGGAGGAATTTAATTTGTACCAAATAATTCACCTGCATTCTGAAAAACAGACTGAGGGAAAAGGTGAGAATATCTAGGCAATAGTGAAAGTAGAGATTTACCTAGAATATTGATCCCCAAATTTATAGTTTTGACAGGAGTACATCCCTAGTTCCTTTACAAGTTTGGGTGCAGAATCCTGTGATCTGGCAGACTCTTTTTTTTTTTTTTCATAATAAACCTCCCTAGTGGTTGAGGAAGAAAGTACATGAGATGGGGTTAGAGCATGAGTCAGGATATGGAGTGTGGAATTCTGTTAATTTCCTGCTCTTGATTTGGATGTCTAATGCCCACTTTTCTGATGAAGGAAATATTTTCAGTGCCCTGAACTCAGAACAAAATTACTATCTCTTTAACCACTTATATCCCTGTAGTCCTTCCAGGAGTCAAGCCAAATATTAAGAGAAAAAAGGTAGCATATATTTGCCGGTTCTTAACAGTTCCTTAGGATTCTCAAACCCAAGTATATCTAGAATTTTAATTGCTAAAAAAAATCTATAAAACATAGAGCCAAATATATTTAGACTGCTGTTGGAAACAAAGTTGACTGGAGACTCCTAGCCATGCAAAAAATGCTAGGTAAAATTTGTGTTATGGAAAAATTGTCATTACAAGACTTCCATGTTACTCAAAGAAAGTTTCCTATAGGTAGGATACCATATGTCTCGGTTTTCCTGGAACAATCCACAATTTGTCTGTTCTCTGACCTTGTTAATAATAGTGCTCTTTCATTCTAAAAGTATATAAATTTGGATGATAAAATACATGGTTATCTTACTAATAGAACCTTAGCACCATAGATGTTTAAATAACTTTGGTATATAGTGCTCTAAGAAGGATCTCATTATTTGGACATGATGATAAAGGGACATGGGGTTCAATATTAATCTCAGGTTTTGATATTGTACTGCTTCTAGGAAATGACATTAATAAAGACAACAAAGTTACAAAATAATGAGAACTTATGTCAAAATTGTGTAAACAAAGCAGTGAGTATGCATGCTTTGTGCAGCTGGTGAAAATAACACTCTAAGCTACTTAACCTTTACTGGTTATTTTCATGATTGCATTGTTTATAAGAAAGTTCCATAAGTGAATTTCAAAAGGATCTCTGACTCAGGCATCTGTGTATGGCTATTGTTGGGGATTTCTAGTAGTTCTCATGAAGAGTGAGGAGAATGTCATTTCCTATCAGTGAATGACACTACCTTTTGCCATTCAGAACAAAATTTTAGACTTCAGAATCTCATTGTGTTTTAGTAACCCATTGGGAGGTGCTACTTACATTATTCTTTGCTCATCTGAATGAGTCAGTTAGTTAAAAGGTGCAAACTAGGAAATACGTTTTTATGAAATTTGAAAATCTAAAGTGAAATTGATAAAGAATTGATTTAAAAAAATAGAATTGAAAGTGCCCGGCAAAAGACCCAGTGAAATCGATGGCTTGCAATGTGTTAAACGTGTTTATTTGCACTTTCAAAGTTCAGATTTCCTCATACATTTTCATACTGATGGAGATAAAATGCTAAAGTCTTAAATCCCTCTATGCCATGCTGAGTTGCTAAGGGCTGTTGAGTTTTTGTTATTTCTCCTCTCGAGTTAGCTCTGATTACGCCTGCTGAGTGAAAAATTTGTATTTGCCGACAGAAATAGGAACCACCCTACGTGCACTTGCACTCAGCAAATGCTCCAATACATCACAAAGATTTGCTCAACCCACCTTCAGAGGCCAAATCGAGCATGTTATTTTCTGTTTAGGTCTGATTCTGGAGCCTATCAGTCAGGAGTGTTTTCCAATCTCTGATTAAAGCAAGGCCTACAAAGCTGGAAGTGTTCACACACAGTCTCATTAGAGTGCTGGATAGAGTGACCCAGGCCTTCTAGCACAAAGCTCTGAGTGAACTTCAAATATGAGAGTGCATCAATCAAATCCAAGAAAGGCTTTTATGTCATTTTTCTACTTTGCCTTTAAAGTCCTATAGGAATGCCCTTTCCAGCTGTACAGCCGAAAAGCATTCAATAGAAACAAAAAAGCAAAGACCCTCAGCCCCCTGCCCCCTCCAAATGGGTATGGTTTTACCTCCCCCACCAAACATGAGAGAGTCTTCTGTGCTTTTTAAATTATTTAGCATGTTCAACAATGCAATGAAGAATATAGTCGCATCACTCAATGGCTCTGTGTTAATTATTAGTACCCATTTGAAAAGGAAACCAGTAGGTCAAAGGCAATGAGATTGCATATTGTATGTCTTAAATAGAGGTAGCAGAGAGATTCTGGAAAAAAATAAAGCAATGCTCATGGAGGCTTTTCATTCCTAGCCCCCAACCCTAACCCCCAACTTCACTTCTTGCTTTTCTTGTGTTGTTGTATACCATTAAGAAAACAAACAAACAAAAAAGCAAAAGAATAAAATCATAAAGGAACATCAAGAATCTTGGCAGGAAAGATGATAAGGCGTTAAGTCAGAGAAAGAGAAGTCAGACATTTAGTTAATGTTTGTTTTATATACTGCTCAGGGCACTCGAGTCATTTTCAAAAATATGTCTTTAAAAGATCAGCAAAAAGCAAAACAATATAAATTTGCCCACTAATATCACTAGAGGAAAATGTATGAGTGCAGTTAGCAGTGATTATTAAATTTAGGTACTTTTGCTTCCAACATCAGGCCAAAAAACATTATAACACAAGTAACATCAGTATGAATTAAATAAAATGAATTAAATAAAATGAGGCTTTTGAAGCCTGAAAAACAAAATAATTTAAAAGGAGAAAATAAATCTCTCCTACAGTGTAGATAAAGTTTTCTGAATTTTACACCTCTCTTTAAACAAGTGAATTGTTCAACTACTCAAGGTATCCTATGTTCATCCAATTAGGAAGAGCAATATACTGGAAAAACATTGTACATCAAAATATTGGGCAGATATATTGCTTATTCAAGGGAATTCCCTGTATGTGTACATTTGTTTCCATTTCTAAAACTTTACTAAATGTGAGGCAAATACTACCCACAAATAGCACTTCACCCACTCAAATATATTGCAGCATGTAAAAGAGTGTTTGAATTTAGAGCAATATATATATTTTTTAAATTTAGCATGTGTTTCTTTACAGGGCTTCAGATGTTTGGAAGAATTATGCAGATTTTATAAATGAGTACTAGAGCATTATGCTACTTGATAGTGTCCCATCTGTGCTTCCCCTGTAGTGTTTGACAGGGCATCTGTGTAAATTGCTTTTTTTTTTTTTTTAGTTAATTAGTTTACTGCATAAAACTTAATGCACTACCTGATAAAAACTTTTGTTCATTTCAGCACATTTCCCCCCTAGAGCTGATGTTCATCTTTAGCTTTAGTCAGGCCTAACTTCTTCCTTTGTAGATTTCTAAACTGAAATAATAAAACAATGCTTTTTTCCCTCTTTTTCTTACAGGGCATAATACACTATACTTGTGTGACAATAAATATTAAGAGTGTAAGTAATAATTTAAGTTGATCACCCCAACATTTCATATATTTTGTCATAGCTTCCCAACTAAAACATCTTCTAACATGTTTTTCTGGGATATCTTCAGAAAAGCTTTAAAAAAACTTCCTAGGGAACAAATACACATAGGTATGAAGTATGTACAACCAACCTTTCTTTTCTCTCTAGGGTATGTTAGCCTCTATTTAAGTTGTTTAAATTATGTCAACATAGGACCAAAAATCTTGATGAAATAAAATAAACAACAGAGACAAAACAAACTATAAAATCAGTTTTTCATTTGCCTGTATCTTGTTTAGGAAAGATAATAGAAGTCCCAGACGATAAACTAAAATTTTCAAGTTCATCTCCATATTTGTTCTCTGGAGAAGCAACACAAACTAAAGGAGATAAACATCCAGGACAGAGAGGAGACATTCCACAAACACTTGATATGTAATACCTATCATTAGTTAAGGGCCTAACTTCTAAATCCAACCTATATGAACTGCATAATTGGGAAATTTTTTTACAAATCTATACCCCAGTTTCTTTATGTTCAAAATGATCTCATAGTGGTATTTACCATAACAGATCGTTATATTAAATAAATTTATACTTATCAGTGCATAAACAGTGTCTGACAAGTAACAATTGCTCAAAAAATGTTAGCTCTTCCCATGTTGATTTTGATGAGAATAGCTGTTTTGCTAGAAGCCTAAGCTCACATTAGTTCACACAATATATCTGAAAAATGTAACTATTACTTCTTCAAAAATTAAAATATGTATTTTATGAAACATATTTAATTCAAGAAGACTTATCTTAGATAATATGTAAGATATATTCTTTTTTAGAATAACCAAGAGGACAATCCTATAGAAATACATTTTATTTTATGAATCTTTCAGATTGAAGACTTAGCAGTCTGCCAGTTTTGAATTATATAACTTTAGAGCTATTTATTTCTTTTTCTGACATTATGGTCATCATATAGGTAAGTTTTATCCATAAGTTTTAAATAGCATACTATGTGAATATTTTTTTCCTTTTATAAGCCATATAAATTATTTATCCAATGACGTTAACTATTTATTTAGTAGGCACTGATACTGTACTTGAACTATAACATGATGTACTAATATTTGTGCTCCATTATGCTCTCTGTCAAATAAATTTTCTTTAAAAAAAGAAGAATATAGATTGAGTTTGATGTCGAATTTACCTTATTTAAAAATTTGGAAAGCCAGTCAATGAGGTGCACTCTTGTTCATCTAAAAAATTCAATGCAAATGAACCAGCTAGAAAATTGAGTTTAGAACATTTCAATACGTGAAAATCAAAATCAAAATGTAAACTTCTCTGACTTGGAGCAAACTGAATCATGAACTAAACCCTCACACTATGTAAATATATAAAAACTTAGTAAGCTCCACGAATGTTCTTAGACTCACATATAATATCTATTCCATCCAATAGCATAAAAAGTTTAAAAGTTAATTACGCTGTAAGATAAAAATACTTATATGCATTTGCCTCAAGGTTTAAAGTATAAAGGGTTCTAGCAGTTGCTTCACACTCAAGGGGAAAAAAAGAAATATCAATTTGATTCCAGTCATGAAAACTGAAGAAGGACTATTTTGTAGTTATGGTTTGCCTTTCCCATGTGGAAGACGATACTTAGTATAATCTTTGTTGAGAGGCAACAATACTTTAGCAGTGTTTTCTCACATTAAATGTACTAGTTACTCCAAAATCTAATCTCCACATTCCCTCTAGTTTTAGTATGCTCACCTTCACAAAGGCCAGAAAATGAAAATTACACACACATTCACACACATACACACAATGCAACCCCAAAAGTTAAAAATCAAATAAAATGTTCTTCAATTTCTCATGCCTAGTTTGGAAAATGTGTCATAAGAAATATTTTATAAAAATCAAATCTACATGTCACTTTCCAGTCATTGAAGATTCTTAATGGTATATGAGACTGAGAATTATTCAGTTTTCCATTGATAGAATAGAAATGTTACTAATCACACACCTTTCCTGGGTACTCCATGCTATTCTATAAGAGCTAGTTAAAGACATATGGATTCCATTCTTACAATGTAAGTGTTACAAAGAAATACTATTTGGGGAAGTTTGGATCAGATTAATTTTTCTGAGCTTTATTCTATCTACTTGACAAGATATCCAACCTTCTTGGTAAATACGTTAAAGTTAATACCCTTTTCTCTGCAAGCAAAGTAAATAATAATCACAGCTATGAGATCATTCCCATGTACTATCAAACATGATATATTTTCTTTTCTTTAATAAAATCTCCCCAGCATTTAATTTTTAGTTTTCTTAACTTTTTTTTTTAAGATGGCATACCTTTTCTAAAACAGTACTCAATTTTATATTTATGAAAACACAGAATTCTATGCCTACCTTCAGTATTATCATTACGACTACTTTTATCCAAGGGGTAAAAAAGGAAGCCAATTTTTCAAAAACAGAACTTTATATAGAGAAATTTGAATTGGTCAAATGAGAGGTGAAATACGCACACTGACAGTAGTACTGACAAAGCAAAAAGTATCCAGCCAAACTTAAAGAATTTCCTAAATTTGCTAATCATTATTTTTTAGACGAAGTTTCCACTCACCTACCCCCACCATTATATCAGGTTGAAGTGTCTAAAAGAAGATAGACCCCCAAAGAGCAGTTTAAAATGCTTTAATTTTTTTAATGTGATACTGTTCTTTTTAAGGGTTCTTTCATATGTGATCAGTCAGAGATACTGACTTTTGTGAGTTAACACAAAAGTGAAATAGCACTTTTAAGTGCTGTCTCTCTTTGGAGATTTAATGCACTTTGTAATATCTCTGAGATCAGTCAGGGAGAGACGAGAAAAAAGAAATTTGATTTTGAGTCTGGACCAAAGCTCGGTGACTTGAGAGGCACCTAAACATAATGAAAGGAAGAAGTTTCAAAGAGAAAGTTGGCAGCTATGACCAGAATCCACAGGGCTAGCAGGACTGACATCAACCAGAGGCAGATTTAGAGGGGTACCCTATGATCTCTCTTGATACCATTGACACTTCAAGACCCAGTTTCATTGGGGAACAGTCCAGTAAAAGAGCATCTCCAAAGGACACAGCATGGTTGCGGTATTGAGAAAGACATGAAAATGCCAGCACCAAGGGCCTAAAGCTGTCTTTTTCTCCTCCAAAGATCACATATATCTGGGGAAAGTAAAAGTCAACATCTGAAACCTGCTTTTTCAAGCTTGACTTGAATGATATAAAGTTGGCCGTATAATAGCTAGATGCTTACCTTTCTTACCTTTCTGACCTAGGTTCAGTCTAATGTAAGAACAAGTCATTAGCTGATTCCTGGTAGTCTTCACTTACCTCCTGGTGAATAAGTTTCTACTCTAGTATTTTATTTTTTTAATTAAAGTAACTGTCAGCTAAACTTGTGTCAAATACTGAAAATCAGCATAGAATGCTCTTATCAATTGGTTGTTCCCAATGTTTTCAAGATCTATGTATTTCTGCTAACAGCTCTGAAGGTTGAAATTGATGCCCAAGTAGCTATGTATGAAATGTAAATTCTAAATTGGGTATAAACAGTTTCTGAACAAATAACAATAATGATCTGTGAATTAAAGAAATCATGCAGCTATTTTAAGCTAGAATGTGTGTGTTGACAAAGGGGGGTGGGTGCTTGAGTTCCATAGACCTTTAGGACACTTATGCAGCGTAAGAAAACAAAAATCTAGAACAATTATATTAACTATGCATGGGATTTTAAAATTATGGATCAAATGGATGTATCATGATGATATTGATTCTAAAATGTCATCTTTCCCCAGTTATGGAGGCTAAATTACAGTTGAATGATGGTTATAGAAAGTTTCACAAATTTGCTTATATGAGAATTACGTTCAGAATGAAAAAAAAGAATTGAGTGATTTGTCAAAATAACTAAGGGAAAAATATCACTTTCAGTCTAGATGCTCAGACAATTGAAGGAAAGGACTAATAATTACCATTTCAAATTTGCTTATGCTCAACGTCAGTATAAGAAGGATTCTGTGCCTGCCTATGTTATCACTCCAATTTATCATTTTGGATATCTCTTCATGGCAGCAAAATATCTGATTAATTTAATGCAAAGAATTAGTTACATTTAGTGGAAAAATTACCCTAATGTCTTTCTTTCATAGAACATCACTTGAAACTCCACATTTTTAGGAGATTCTTAGCATTTGATGGGCACTTTCAAAGTTCTTTAACTGGAGCCCAATTTCAAGAAATTGAAAACTTCCATACAGTAAAATCAGCACTGCACCTTTACTATTAGCCAAGATATCTATTTTGTGAAACCAATTCTAGAGGAGTTTCTAAGCAACCCACATTTTTTGAAGTAAAGTAAGTTTGATTTCTCTTAATTATTAAGTGAAGTGAGATGAGAATATGTAAGTTTAGTCACAGCTATAAGCTGAATTTACGGAGTCTCATTCCTTATTGTCAAAGTTCTAACAAGATTATCTGATGGCATTCTAAATACTGACAAAGAAAACATAGTCATCCCAAAAAGTACCAGAAATTCATCCATTAGAAAGGTATTTATTAATATGTAGTCTGTGGTTATTTACAAATGAGTATTAAATATCAATGATATAAATAGTAAGCTAAAATATGAAAGTGGCCTTTTGTATATTATAAGTACTTAAAACAAAGTAAGTTTTACCATCTAGCATCCCAAACCCTTCTGTCTCTTTAGGCATTTCTTTTTCCTCTTCAAAGCTAAACAAGTATCTTATTCTCACATGGAATACCTACACTAAACATAATCCTTGGCTCTATCGTAAAAAGAAAATTATCCTGCTTGTCTTTACAGAACTACCACACCCAGGAGCCACATATTCTAGAAATAAGTCTACAATTTTGGTCATACATCCATATTAGCCAACTAAAATTCTATAAAAAATAAAACACTTTCTTGTTAGTTTGGGGTGTCTTTTCTATCTCATACTCCAGTCTTTACATAGCTAGTCTATGATTTTCCTATGAATAGTATCTATGTTTTCTTTGTTAAAAAAAATCTATTAAGTCATTCATGTTTCAATCTATTAAGTCAATCCTATGGCAAACATTGGGAGTAATATATATCACTATCTTTTCTATTCATATAAGAGCATAAATGTTTTCATAAATGTGTCTATATGAATGTTGATGTCAATTATTTCATTCCACAAATATTTATTTAAATCCTAATACATCCCAGGTTCTGAGGATCCAGAAATGAACAAAATGGATGAAGTTCTTATTCCCGTGGGATACACGGTCTAGTGGGAGGAGACAGAATATGTTAAGTAGTAAAAAATTTTATCTATAAAATGAAGGCAGAACACACAAACAACGAGAGACTGTAATGTATCCATATGTACCCATTTATTGTATGATTCAACTGATGGTAATAGTATGATCTTTCTCCTTATCATGACACCCCTCCAGCTGAATACGTTTTGTTTGCCTAAAGTATAAAGTAGAAGGAAATAATAAGGGAACTTTATCTAGGAAATCGAATGGTCATTCTATCAGGTCATTGACCTAAAATAGTCCCTAATGATAAAACATTAAAAGTTCAATTCAACTAACATTTAGTGGGCAGAAATATGCTACATGATTTAATTTGCATATGCATATCCTCTTATTTAAGATTTGCCTCATCATTTTGATGCTTATTATTATATGTCATTGTACTTTATACTCTACAAAACATGTGATCTGACAAGTTAACATTCTAGCCCTTGAATCTCTTCTATTGCTGTATTGTGGAATGCTTCATTATAAGGCAATACAATTATTTGAATAGTATTTATTCATGTCCTCTCTTTAGTTTGGTGGTATCTCAAATTTTGAAAAAAAGTGGCTCTACTGGTTTTATAAAGATCCAGCCAGGAATTTGTTCCTGAGTTCCAATTACTTAAATATTGTTAGCTTTACCTCATATTTCTGTCTTTCAAATAATCCCTGGTTTCAAATTAAACATGATTCTTAAAATATTGTCCTTCTTGATTTCACAAAATAATGTTTCTTTCACTAATATAGGAAGGGTGATAAAAAAATTCTAGAAATTTATTTTCAATTATTTTCAATACTATCCACCAATAATAATAAATAAGAATTTGCTGTCGCTAATTTCTTTTAAATTCATACTCCTTAAGTAGTCTACATAGTTAAATAAGAAGTATGATTCTCATGATTTGTGATTACTGTCTTTAAAATACACCAATATATTTTCGTGAGTTAAGTTAGTAAGCCCCTAAATTTTCATGAGGACTACTGGAAAAAGAAGCAAAAATGTCAAGAACAGCTGCTCTGTAAATAAATATGTGGGCCAGCTTTTCTAGGTAAATATTTAAGTTAAAGTGGAAACGTTTCTTCAAATCTTTCTTATTATAAAGTTATTCTATCCAATAGCTGATTCCAGGAACTCCACATCCTATAAGGGATGGTTGCTACGAAACTTGTTTGTAATTTTAAGAGCAACTATATTTAGTACGGAATTTCATGATTGCGTGGCAAGCATTCCATAGATACCATCTCATTAATCCTCTCTATAATCTTTAAAACTATTAGAACACATTTTTTGAAGAGCTTAATTTGGCCCTGAATCTTCAGCTCCTTCAGAGGACATTGAGAAGGTATGGAAGGAGCTCTATCTCAATTTGTTACTTTGCAATATCTTTTTTGTGGCATATAGGAGAGAAATGGATATAATTTCTTAAATGATAGTTCTAAAAACATGAGCTATTGGCCCAATTTAATTCTAATTTCACTGATAGCTTAAACACCAGCTTTTATTATGAGAAAACATGTCTATAGTCATGTTCCAATTGCTGTCTTTCTGTGTTTTTCACTGTCCTAGAGGAGAAAAGCATACCCCACAATCTTATCTAAAGGAGGATATGTACCAGAGTTCACATATCAGGAATGATGTATATCTCAACCACGTTGAAGGCAGGAATTTCTAAACTATTTATTTTTGTTTTCCAAAAATATTTACATTGACTAAAGTGAGCCATAGATGGTGACAGATTTTGTGTCACCCTTCAGAGATGTATCATCTATTGCTTGAGGCCAAGAAATGAGTAGTTTCCATAATTAGGAAGCAAAATTGAATAATTGGACTGTGGTTCATAAGGGTTTTTTTTTCCTCTAAGAAGGAAAACCATGTAATATGTAAGTCCCAGTCAAGTGGGCTTACTTGATTTATTCTTTCTAAGCACACAATTATCTTGTGCTCATCTAACATAACTACAAATATTCAAGCATAGATTTTTTTCATTCTCTTTCATCAGAAAATCCAGACAATAGTTTTCTATTCATTTAGAGTTCTCTTTGAATAAAAAGATACTCTTTACTTTTAACATAAATTTAAAGAAAGATTAAGAAAAATAAAAAAGTGTTACCCCTAATAAATGAAACGTTTGAGAGTCATATGAATTACAACATTGTGAAAAGATACAACTAATTTGACTCATACTTGCCTCTAAGGCAAAGACTTATTTTAATGATTAACATTTACAAATATTGTATTTATTTTATTATACCTTGATTCATTTTAATTTCACATTATGTTGTCTAGTAGAATGTGTTTCACTAGGCAAAACCATCGAGTACTTATAACGTGATGATAAACTAAAAAAGGTTTTCAATTGCTTTTTTTCATTCATTCATTCATTCATTCACCAATTCAACTAATATGAATTGAATGTCTACTATGTCCTGGCTGCCAAGGATATAACATTAAGAAGATAAAATTACAGCTATAAAGGAACTTGTAGTCTAATTCCATGAAGGAAATGGACTATTATTGTTATCTAATTTAAGCCTGAGGGATTTGTTCTAATCCAAACTTTTTCCTTGAAATTTCATCTAATCTTGGGGCCTTCATTAACTCAATAAATTAGCTTTGATTTCTTCTATCTACTGAATGGCACCCTGAAGAAATACCCAAATAGACAGTGTGTGTGCTACTTTTCCAACTTTCTGAACCAAGGCTGGTTTTGGAAAATGTTGAGTAGATGAATATCTTTGTTCCACCACACTCTTTCTAGTTGACTCATCAACTTTTAAGATATGGTTCAATCATTCAATCCATCCATGAGCTTTAAAGAAAATTCAGAAGGACATGTGGAGCCCTTCAGAAATCAGGCACTAAAAACAATTAATAGTGTGGATACCTATAACACTAACCATGGTAGGTTATTACTGGTGTTAAAATTTGTAGAGAACTTTCAGGTTTTTGAGTATCTTGAGACACATAAAATGTATACAGGAGCTTTTATGTAGGAATCATTCTATGAATTATACAAACACATACGTCTGAGTGTGTGTGTATGCATACACATATATGTGTGGTACTTCACCTCTGGAAATTTATTTTCTTGGAGTCACATATATAAGTGTGTGTGCTTATGTGTATATACATACCTATACACAACAAATGGAGGAGTTACATTTCTGGGGCCTCTAAACTTTAACATTTTCCAATAGTTTTGCCTAGTCCCTACAATTAAGTCCTAGCCCTTTCTCTACACACTATTACCAAATGTTGGCAGCAATAATATGTCTGAAAGTATTATAAGGTCATTCCCAGAAATACCATCTCTCAGAGAAGCAATAACCTTGGGCGCACTGTTTGATCATGGTACATCAAAAAATTACAAGGGTAAAGTGGGACAAGGAAAAATGGGTGTTAAATATAATACCATTTCTAGAAATATCCCAGTGGTCGTATGTCACAACTATAAAAATTTAAAAGTTATATTAGCTTGTTCTTTTTTTTTAAAGTTTGATTTTTAAAAGAATGCATATATTTTTTACTTTCACTAAGAAATTTTCATATAACATTATCACAAAATATCTTATTCTAATATTATATGTAACATTATTATTTCCAATATATCAATATTAGGAATGAATCAATACATTGGAGGAAACATCACCCAGATTTGCTTTGCATCTGCATTGCTAAATAATTTGTATTTTTAAATGGAGTTTTATATAACAATTATATAAGCAAAGGATACTTTTATCAATCCCTATAGTATTTTTCATGGCTGCAATCAATGTTTCCATAAATTTTTTGTCTATTTAAGTTAAAGTTGATTTGTATATATATTTTCCTACAGTAGAATAATTCAGATATTTTCACAGGAAGAACATTTAAATTTTAAGTAGTAGATGGCAGTTATTGTCTAGCTTGTAAACAAGAATAATGCATAACAAAATTGAGAGATAAGTATAAAGACTTCATTGATGTCACTAGCCTCTACATTTTTAAAAAATATTTTTTCATCTCTGTGGCACCACTTTCATCTTCAGATGCTTAGTAGCTTCATGGTCTCATTAGACAATTTCTTTTATCTATTCATATAGTTTTCAGAAAAAAAAACAATGTATAGCTAATTATGTTAACTGTCTGCTAGGTATTTGCAGATTATTACATTATTTTATTTATTATTACATTACTATGCTTTAAGCCAATAGACTATACTGCTAAGGATGGTACATCCTAGAACCTGACCTAAAATCCTTCAGGAAGAAATAATTTATGGGCACTTATGGGAATGGAGAGGGATGGTTTTCTAAAGTAGTTCAGCAAGCATTTATTTAGCATGTACTGTGTGCAAAGTACTGAAAATGGCAAGAAAGTCGGTGCATTCATTCCACACCACACACAGAGTCTTTTGGCAACATGGTTTCCATTATATATTCCAAATTACCCTGGTTGTCCAATTCACAGAACTGTAATTGATTTAAACATGAATTAAAAGTTTAATAATTTGATAATACTGTAATTTTTCACCCCTTCAGGTCTACCTCCAAGATTTAACTGATTGAATAGGCTCACTCAGCTCAAATATATTGTGAAGATGTTTTAACCATATTAATGTTTTATTTATGGAATGTCACTAAATAGCGTTTTTCCTATAACTGTTCTCTCTTTTTGCTCTTAACTTAATGAACAAACTTTTAAAGAAAGTTATTAAACATTGACACCCGGCACATATAACCATGTATTTGGGGTCTGAGGAGGAAAAATGATGAAAGTAAATAACCAGGACATGTGTTCACTAATTTCTTTCTTTCCCTGAAGAATGAGGATAATTTTATAAGGAGGTCAACATTCATGTTTCACTAGAAGTTATCTCCCTGCTAAATCATAGTCTGACTACCTTTAGAAATGAATCCCCCTAAGAAAACTAAAAATCAAGAAAGCTAGTACCTCAGGAAGTTATACCTCAGAACTCTTCTGAATTGGTTTCCTCACTTTAAATTCATCCCCCACTACTCTGCACTCTTCAAGGGTATACTGAAATATGTCACAAAGAGTTCTGCTTTTCCCCCTACTCTCATTACTTCCTACAGAAAGAAAATGTGCTCTATTCTCTTCTGCTCCAAACTGAAGTAACTGTTCCATACATTACATATCTCACTGTGGGTTAGCACATTGTCATAGAGATAACTCAACTTAACAGCTGATTGGATGTGTAAACATGCCAATTCTACAATAGACTTTTCTAAAAACATGTATGGCACCATACAGGATTTTCATAAGTACTCTAAACAATTCTATCCTAAAATTCTGCTTTACAATCAGGATCCAGTCTCCTGCTTCTTAAGGGAGTAATAAGAGAAGAGGAAGGCAAGCGGAGAATGATGTTCAAATGGGTTTGGGGAAATCAAAGGACAAAGAAGATTGGTGCTCACTGCTCACATGTATTGTACTACAGTAATCAGAAAAGCTATACCACCCTGGTGTTACCCTCTCAACCAGCATGGATGGTGCAGGAGGAGGTGAGTAAAGATGGCTCAGTGGGGTGTGTACTTATTTGTTCCTGACACAATCTATGCTCCAGTAAGTCAGAGGGACAGCTAGAAGTTTCCTGTGGCCCTAAAGAGAGGCAAAAAATTGCAATGTCTTGTGTATCAAGGAGATTATTAAAGCAACTATGAAAGAGAAGCCATGTAGGTTCATAAGAGAGGGATACAGGTAGGCTGTGCTTGGTCTAAAAGGCAAACTCTTTAGGTAAATAGATGCCCCTGTAGATGCCAATTTAGGTGATGGCAATGATGGCATGCAAGATGCTTATCCCCACCCCCAAGCTAGGCCACTGCATAAGCCCCAGAAATATATATTTCTACCAACAGACATGGGTAGAGAGCACCCTGAATGGTTGACATTATTTTCCAAATGAAAAACAGAAGCAGAACCTAACTTCATTTATAGAAAATTACAATGTTATGCTTCTTACACAACTGTGATTAATTATTGAGATTCATTCCCGACAACACTGTCATTCGTTACTAAGTGATGATCACTTCTGCTAACTGGATAGAAAAAAGATTGGATTACAAAAAAAAAAAAGATATACTCAAATAACATACTCACAACTTGGTCTAGAAAGGCTGCCATTTATGTACTGGGTCTTTGTTTTCAGAATCCCACATAAATATGGAGAATAACAGTTTAATCATATTCTGTAGCTTCTGTGATGGTTTACTTATAAAAATTGGATTATAAAAGTATCCATATGTTACTTTTATGGATTGTGACGTCTTAATTTTACATCAATATCATTGATGGCAAAAAGGTGGGATAAAATATAACTCAGTTCCACAAATTTCTCTCCTGGGGTAAAACTGGGGTCAGATAGCCCAAGTTTTTAAGGTGAAGTTTCTTCTTTGATTTTCTTCACATCTACAAATACCACTACCTAAGTAAAAGCTAAACCCAGGTCTTCAGTAATTTCAAAAACTCTTGACTTTTGGTTTAAATGTCTGCTTTTTAATAAGAAAATATAATTTGTTACCAAATTCAAAATACTGAGAATTGTTTTTGCCCACTGTGAAAAACAGCCAGTGTGTGTGTGCCTGGTAGCTCCACCTCAGCTCGTGGTAAGGCAATTCCCAGTTTACTTAAATGAACCTTAGAATTGTCCTTATATGTAGGTGAAAAGAATAGGAATTTAAATGACATGAATTAAAGATCAATAAAATGAGAATCCACTAAACCAAAATGAAAAAAAAAATTATTTCACCTAACATAGTCTATACTGGAAATTTCAATAGCAAACAAATCCATTAATTGTATCATATGAGATAAGGCTTAGAATGCAAATGTATTTTACAGGACAAATTGACAAGTTCAATGTAATTTGTAAATGAATGATATCAGACTTTTACTGAAAGTTTTCACTTTAATAAAAGCAGTTGCAGGGAGAGTCTGAAGGCAGTGGATGCCCAAATTTAACATATTGGGCAGGGAGGGGGAATGACACAGAAAGAGAAGGCAGTGTTGCCTTAGATTAATGTCATAATTAGTCCCATTATCCAGCCATACTGGGACTATAGTGATTCTCAAATAGTTCTTGACACCTCAAATGTATTACTGTGTTTCATTTCTTCAACATATTTATTGAGCTCCTACTATCTCTCAGGCATTCAGGATATAGCAGTGAACAAAATTAATGAAACTCCCTGCCCTCAAAGAACTTCCAGCCTGGACAATAAGTATATAAATAAGCACACTATATATTATATTAGAGTTAAAAGAGCTTCAGAGATGAATAAAGTAAGGAAAGAAAATAAGATTTTGGTATTGGTAGGTTTGTAATCTTAAATTGGGCACTGATAGAAGGTATAGAAAGGTAATTAAAGACCTGAAAGAGATGAGGGAACAAGACATGCAACTATGCTGGGGAAAGGCATGATGAAATACTGGAAAAGCCTGGTGTGGAAACAATTTTGTTGCATTTCACTCCAGCCATGTCTGTGGGCCCCCTTCATAGTATATGTAGTTCAGCTTATTGCTGGGATTTCTAATTCTGTTCACATAATTATATATATATATATATATATATATATATATATATATATATATATATAATACACATAAGCATGTGTGTTGATATTTAGGTACATCCTCACACACAATTATGTATTTATATTTATTGTATAAATTTTATTTATGAAAAAAATTTTCATGATTAACATTTCAATTGATCTTATCTAATAGACAGGAATGGGGCATAATGAATTAGACTAGAAAGAAATCTTTCTGTTCTCTGTATATCTTTCAAAATAAGAGTTATAAAGCTTATCAGAATATTTTTAACTGAGAGGGTAATTTAGAAACAAAAATGAGAATACACACTGTTATAGCTCATTAAGTCTTTTTAAAAAAATAAGCTCCCTAGTTTAACAGTTAAAGATCTAATAAATTTTATAATTAGGAGCTATTGTACTTCTTTTTTAAAAACTTTATTTTCATCTTTGGATGAAAATTATGACAATTCTGCAATATCTTCCTAGTTTAAAAAAATTACTATATATTTTTGTGAAATTCAAGGGACACTGTCAACCCGAGTGAAGCCAGATTGGCCCAGATTTGCAACCCCGTTTATCTTCATAAGGACAGTCTGACTGTGACACCTCACCTTACATTCTACAGAGGGGCTACATATAATATTAAGGGATTTTTACAGAAAAAAACATGCAGCTTAAAAAAAAAAAAGAAACAGCCTTTCTGTAACAAATCAATGTATTGCAATGCATCCACTCAATAGCTGCGGCTTACATACGATTTGGGAGATTTTGTGAAAGAGAAAAGGAGAGAAGGAAATGAAGGCAAGAGGAATGGGAAGGAAAACGAAAAAAATGATACTGCCTAGCTACAAGCTGCAGAGGGAAATTAATATTCAAAAGGTTAAGGTGTCTGTGAAATGTATGTAATGAGTAACACTCATAGTTTGTTACCATAGGTTCATTGCCTCTAATGTTGAGGACGGCACATGGATAATTTACGATTCCCATTGTCCCCTCTGCAGGGATTAATTCTGAATTATTTATGTACCTATATACGCAGAGAACTGAAACATTTTAGTTAAAGTCAGCGACTCACTCATAGTCTTGAAATTATGCAGCCCTTGTTGCTAAAAATGATGTTAGCCTCTTGTGATTTAAGTCATAACATTTTATTTTCAGTCCCACTGAGAGAGAAGGCATACAGGAGGGGGTAAAAAAAAAGATACATATTTTTTCCAGAATAAATCTCAGAATGCATTTTTAAAGATGTAAATAGATAATGGTAATTTTGTTGAGTCAAATTATTGTTGTAGAGAGCATGTAAGTAAACCTTTATTTTATTCATGATTTGTGATTTTGTATTGGAATACTCTCTGACTTGTTTTCATACTGGGATCTTTAAATACGAAGCCTCTGCATTTCAATAAAGGGAATTCCACCTACGTACTAATTAATCAAAGAATGAAATTTCATTTTTGGAAAATTGTTCTAATCCATTCAGATTTCACACCAAACCATTTCATTTAGTCAACTGAATTCAGAAAAAGTATTATTTCCACTTACACTCCTGCGATTACTCACTGTTGTTAAAGGCTCCTTTGACTATATCAGAATGAAAAAAAAAATGCAGGTATTACATACTTCCCTGAAAAAATAACAGATTATATTCTGAACTCCATTATGTGTTTGATAGGTGCTAACCTTGTCAGCAAAAGACTACCTTGCAATTTTTAATAAATTGGAATTTGAAACATTGTGTATATTTAACATGCATTTTTTTGCTTGTTTTGGTGTAAATTATAGGTTCCCATATCAAAATTTTGATTGAAAAAATCAAAATGCCTTATATACAGTTCTTCTTAGAAAAAAAAATGTGAATTATAAAAGTCTCCAAACAACTGACCCTGGGCCTTTGGAATTCAGATTACTCAGTCTCTTCTGATCTTAGGAATCATGTTTCCCTAAAAACTAGGGTGCATCTCAAGGAGACACAATGCTGGATAGGGTATTGAGTATGAAAATAGATAAGGAATTCGAAGTTTGCAAAATCAAAAGAATTTATACATATATATGCACCTGTAAGACATCAATTTCCCTTTTGCGCCCACCCCATACAATTCAACAATTGCTAATAAATTAGGAGGAGGGGCATATTGATGCACTGCTTGACTCTAACACAAAGAAGTGTAGTTAGCAAAAAGCTGCAGTGGGTAATGAACAGTATTTTAACTCGGCAGTTTAACCTCCTTGTCTGTCAGCTGTGACCTTTTACCAACCCCAATGAGAGTCTGATTTCTCACTTTTGCTACTCACTGCTGGATGAGTGAATGTAGAATTTGACAGCGAGAGGTTTTACATGAAAAGGAAAGGTACTTAAAAAGCATGTTTTGTGATGATAGGCTACATTTATTCACTGTTCATTACGCTGGGTGCAGCAGCAGCGTTGGTGGATTGATTGGGTGTGAGCGGCTTGTCTGCTGTGGAAGTGAAGAGGCGTTATTGACCTGCATGGGAGCCTGAGTGACCTCTAGATGACCCCCTTTTCACCTGAAATTGACCTTGAAAACAACCTAGGGTTCACTCCCATTTAAATAGAGGGAAATTCGTGTGGATTATTAGAATTGATATATTGAGCATTTCCTTTTTTCTTTCCTCCTTATTTTTTTTTTTAACTTTTACAGAGGTAAATGCGTGTAGGGGGTAAGGCAAGTGTTGGCTTTTAAATTTCCAGACCCTGCAGCTGCTCTGCTTGGTGTTTGTACAGATTTATGGAGGGAGCCAACCAGACTTTGGACTGATGTAAAATTTTACCATTTATCATTATTGATTATAGTCCACAGTCTGTGACAGAGCCCAAACCTTACTATGACAATTGCTATTTCAGTTGTTATGGACCATAATGGGCCATAGGGATGATTTAAAGGAGCACAATAGCTATCTGTAATTACACATGAATAATCCATGAATTCTACACCACAACGCTTATGATCAAACTCTAATAACCAAGGCTTGAGACATTTATTCTTGTTCTATCTTCGGCACCTGTGCCAAAAGTTGCCAGTTTATGAAAGTTTAAGCACAACAAACCCCTCCCATTTTCAAAGTTAAGTTTTCATTCTTAGTTAAAAATAAATCACACTCTTGGAAAGTGATAGAATACTGCCTTTTTACAGATGGTATAATCAGTAATTGAACTTACTTCTTATTTGGAAAGGATGCCCATTATTATTTCATCAATTAGCATCAAGTAAATATATTAGATATTTGGTAGAATAGCTGATAGAACCAGCTATCATTTTCACTTTTTAAAAAAATGTTTTACTTGAAGCCTTTAGTCTCTTATTTGGCCAAAAAGTTAAAGGAAAAAAAAATGAAGACCATATATTACGTTCAACGGTACAATGGAAATGTGATAGGTCTTACACAAGTTTTAATAACTGTTGAAACTAATACACTAACAAAAGGATTCATATCTTATACCTCAACAGTAAATTATTCTCTAATTTTATGTGGAATGGGGAGATGGAGAAAATGTATGCTCACTGAACTTATACTAACGTGTGGTTCCTAAGGTCTACAGTGTTGGCACAAACACACCTAATTTTTAAAAAATCACATTTATTAGTGGATCCTTAAGATATTATCATGTCTACAATATATCTTGGAGTGGAGACCACCCTATGGATATGGTCATTTTAAAGATATTTTTAGGAGTGACCAATTTTTTCCTTGGTATTTCCAGAAGACTCCAACACTTATTATAGATCCAAGAATGGGATATCTATGCAAAGTTTTTGTAAGCTTGCTTCTTCTAGCTCTTAGAATTTGTGTAACCAATGGCTAGATTTAGACCATTTTTAGATTTTGATTTCCTGACAATTTAGGGGAAAAGTTTTGGCAGTGTTTTGGGTCTGTCCACCACGTATTCCAGAAAAGTGTCCCTTCTGCCTGGCTTATGACAACATTTCAGTAGTTCAACCTATTTGGGGCATGGTAGTCTTGTTTAACTCAGAAGCATTTTTCATATTGTTCAAATATTTACATGCGGGGCTACACGCTTATTAGCAATCTGGTGAAGTATTTGTAAATCTGGATCAAAATTCTGACAGGATATTTACTGCATTGACTTGACCTATTTTCTATCTAAAGCCTTACTCCATAATTCTTGTTTCATTTATTGTTAATCCTATGCATAAAAGGCAGTAACCAAGACATTTGTACACAGTAACGCTCTAGCATCCACACAGGAGGATTCTACTAATCTGAGTCCCCCCATACCTTCCTCAGCGTGTGAGGGAGGTGCTTACACCTGTGACTGTTTCAAAGCTCCATGAGCCCCTAGCTTAACCAATGCATGTTACCTATTACATTTTTTTTCCCTCCTCTCTCAATACAGTGATAAACCACTGCAAGGGTCCTCAGCAGGTTAGAGGACTTGCCAATTACAATTATTCTGATTTAGGATTATATTATGCTTTTTTAATTCTTGGGAACATTTTTTCCCTTCAAATCATTCTAATATTGAAATGTGTTTTGGGTATTCTGTTAAGTGGGTTTCACTGCAAGACTGAAATGTAACACTTAAGTTTTCAAAAATAACTACATTAAAATTAAATAAAAGATGACAATTTTTTTCCCCGAGTCAGGTAAAGGATTTTTTTCAAATATTATTTTCTTCTAACTGTTCCCATTTGTCTATACATCAAATAAACTCAAATCAGGGACATGTTTTCTTGAACAGCAAATTCCTTATGGAATACAACAAAAATAAAGACTTGTAATTGGTATGACATTAGAAACCCATGTACTTATCTAGTCAGCCTCCATCTCATCTTTGTTCCTACCTCTGTAAAGGGTAAGGCAGTTTTGCCCAAAGGAAGAAATAAAAGGGAATCCTCACTAAAAGGTACATTAATGGAAAAAGAACGGCTTTATTGGGGACATGTGCAGAAAGAGATGTTTGAGTAGTAAATGATAATTTACTTTTGAGGTATATTAAAAAGGTTTAATCTTACTGATCATGAGTTAAATTGGATGTTTTAATCAGTTAGTGAGTGCCAAAAATAATTATGCCAGAGCGCTTAGTCTGCAGAACGTGTACACAAAGCATATAAATCCTTTGCTTCCCCAGGGATTTCTCAGAATAACACACAACTAAGAGACAAAAGCGATATCAAACTCATATAAATTAACATTGCAAATGATCTGAAAAATATAATAAATAACATGATCCTATCACTTTGAATATGCAGCACAAGGAAGGGTGTCCAACATAAATATATGCATCAATCTTCTGTATCCTTACTAAACTTTTTCAGTAAACCTTTATTCCATTTACTTCCTACAGTTCAATTCAAGGTCATTCCTTTCATTGAGAGAGTGGGGCTGGGTGACAGAGCATAAAAATCTGTGTTTCTTTTAGAAATGAATGTGAAAAATAGGATTATTTTCCTAATGAGTTTTTATTGAGGAAGTAAAATAAAGAAGTTGGATCCAAAGACCTTGCGAGTCCTTTGAAGTTCCAAAATTTCTGTGATTTTAAGATTAATACTGGCCACAATTTTGATACTACCAAATAAGTAAACAATTATAAAGATATGGGTAAAATCATTTCAACTCTTGCATAATGGGTTTTGAACTGAATTATTTCTAAAATACTAACAGTTACAAAGGTTAGTAACTAACAGTAGACCATATGCTTTATTCCATTTATGTGAAAAATATAAATAATATGTATAATTTTATGTGTTAAATTTGCCACACTCCCTTAAATCCTAATTTAGATCTGTTTTTACAAATCTTACATGAACTAAGTACATCTTGATAGTTTGGTTCATGTACAATATTATAATCTGAAAAATGATATCTTCACCATTTTTTCCGTTGATAATTGGACAATTTTTTTAAGTGCAAACAGCATTTCCTAAAATAATAAAAATCCTTTGGGCCATATATTACTTCCAGTTACTATTTAAAAGTATTTTTAAGTGTAAAAAAATGATTAAAGTTTAGGTAGCCACACAGAAAAAAAATTAAAAGTTGCTAAAATGTGTGTTTCTCTTTAAACAGTAGAATTCACCCTGGAATATTTATTCATGTTTGATGTAAAAGCTTATCATTTTCTGGAGGTTGATGATTATTGAAAGCTAAAAGAAGAGTGGGATGAGGTTAAATGAATCATCAGTTACACATCTGATGCTTTTCCCATCGTGTAACTTAATTGGTTTACACTGATTTTGTACTGGAGTATTTAAGGACAACATGGGGGCTTTTCTGCAGATCTGAACAGCTGCTTGATTTGTTAATGAACAAGGTTATCAGTAGCCAATTGCTCACAGCTGAAAAACTGCATGCTCTTGGTTAGTCCATTGGAAAGGGAATTTTTTAGATGTGGCTTTTGTGTTTGACACTGTTGCCTTTTGGGTGATTTGGGTACATCTACCTGTCCCTTTTGTAACCCAGTTTCATTACACGCAAAAGAGAACTACTACTACAAATTTTAACTCTGTGTAATGGATATAAGGATGAGCTCTTTAGAGCACAGGAATAAATGTGTCCCCTTTATCGTGTATCATGTATCAGTTATCACTACTCTTATTGGGGATCAAATATCCCTTTGAGAAGCTTATAAAAGGTAGAGACCTCTACCCACAAGTTTGTGTATAAGTACACACACACACGTGCAACATTTTTGCAACAATATGAATATGTTCATATATGTCAGATTAAGAGACAATTCAACAGAATTATTTTTAACTCGACGTCGTTTAGCGCCCAAAGAATGCTACTTTAAATAGAAAAGGATTTCTAACCAATCATACGGGAAAGGAACAATTAGGTAACATGTAATAAAGAAAAATTAAATGTTTTGCTTCAAATAATGGGCCATACCTCATGGACAACAAAATGTATATTTGCAAAAGGAATATACACATTCATTTGTGTTACCTCTCCTAGGACCAGGATCACTGAAAAACTATTTTGTACTTATCTGAGCGATGTAGTACTTCATCAGATATGCAGTTTTCATTTTTTTCTAGATTTTCAGTGTAATTTCAATCATAAGCTAAATAACAGATATATATGTATATAGTTAATAACCATTCTGAAAATGAGATTTAGAAGTGAATTCAGTGCTCTTCAATGTGTTTTTTGTTATTCTCTCCTATTCCAGTAGTTTCCTTAAATATTATCTTATCCAGAAGAGATACTTTAAATGACTGGACAGTCACAGACTTTGTTTTTAAATCTCATTACTTACCTTGGTAGTTAATAATTCTTCCATTCCGAGAATACACGCAGAATAATCAAATGCTGAAATGTCAATGGTGATATCTCATTGAAGTTCTAAAAAAGAGATGAAGAAACTTCATAAATACATTTGAACTTAAATTTTCAAGTTAGATTTTTATTTGGTACATTATCATTAATGAACACATTATTTTAATCATTCCTTTTCCAGAGAATATTATCAGTTTACAAAAATAAGAAGTCTGATATTTTTTTTAACTTGAAATTTAAAAGAAAAAACCTCCATGGTCAGGCATTATAATTATTTTCTTGCATATACCTTTAATTCCTTTGCCGCTCTCTTGATTCTGGTTAAAACTAGATTTCTTCCTCCTCTGCTCCCACATATGTACAGCTGAATCTGACTAGAGAAAAACACCCGATCATGCTGACTGGTCTCACTTTATATGGCTGTTCATAGCCTACAGCATTAATGATGTCACATAATCATTAAATATGTCTCTTAGTCCATTCACACTTCTATTCTCCTAGAAAAGTATTTCACATCTTCTCACTCTTCAGACCTCCACATCCTCTTCCCTGTCTTGACTCAGCTGATGACATTTTTTTTCCTTCACTGAAAAAGAACTGAAGCAGAGAAGAACCTCCAAAGAATCTACCCTTCACATTCCCCAGTACATATATTTGCATGCTCTGCCTTCCTGCCTGATGTCATTCATTCAATTTCCAAGCTCTTTTCTCAGTGAAAGTCTCAATTTCATACAAGTTCCCATCTTTCATCCCTACTCAAGGGCATAGCACCAGAAATTCTGCCCCTCAGTTAATCCTATAACACTCTTTGCTAGACCTTCCATTGGCATATGGAAAATAATATGCTGAATATGATAATATTATTTCTCACATCTTAAGACAGACATTTTTTTCATCTTTTTGTTCCCTTTTCAGCAAAACTCCTCAGCAGACTTTTCTATTCTATGTCTAATTCCTCTCCTCCTATACTGTATTAATGTCACCTTAGTCTGGACCACCACCACCACCACCACTGCCAAATTCCTCTCTTTGATCACAGCTCCATAATAGTACACCCATTGGTCAATTCCAAGTCCCTCTCCTACTTGGCTTATCAGCAATCCAGAGTTGATTACTCTCTCTTCCTTGAGACATTTCCTTCGCCTGACTTCCAGGCCACAGTCTCATTATTTTTCTCCTCGTGCTTCCTTCTGTCTCCTTTACTGGTTCTTTCTCTTCTCCTAGGCCTCTTTATTTGAATGATTCCCATAACTCATTCTTTGATCTCCTCTTTTCCATCTATGCCCCATTCCTTGGTGATCTCACATTGTTCCATGGCTTTAAATAGTATCTATATGCTTACACTTGCAAATTTATATTTCTAATTTAAATATCTCTCCTGAATTGATGACCTGACATAAGCCATGTACATGTCTAATACACAAATCCAATATATGTCCAAATCTGATCTTCTCTCCCCAGATCTGTTCTACCTACAGCTTTTAGACCCCAGTTGATGACAACACTATCCTTTAGGCCAAAAACCATGTTTAATCCATCTGCAAATCACATCAGCTCCACCTTCAAATACATAGGATCTAACCACCTCTCACCTCTCACCTCTCTGCTACCATCCTAGTCAAAACCACCTTTTTCTTTCATCACCATGGCAGATCTCCCAGCATATACCCTTCTCCCCTACAATTTACTCATAGTGCAGCAAAACAGAGCAATTCTATAAAATGTAGTTATGATCATGTCCTATCACTGTTAAAACTCAGCAATGACTCTCCATTTCAGTTAGAGTAAAAGCCAAG
Organism: Mesoplodon mirus; assembly: GCF_964341445.2. Taxonomy (NCBI): domain Eukaryota; kingdom Metazoa; phylum Chordata; class Mammalia; order Artiodactyla; family Ziphiidae; genus Mesoplodon; species Mesoplodon mirus. Next base: position 109,789,375 of record NC_138980.1, on the reverse strand, counting down.
ATTCTTACAACAGCCTAAAATTACCAACATGAACTGGGGCTTGCTTCCTCTCATCCCATTTTTCATTACTCTCCCTCTTTCTTGCAGATGCCACTCCAGCTCCATGGAACTGCTTGGGGCCATTGCTCTAGTTATTTTCTTTCTAGACCATTCTTTCTGCAGATATTCATTAAACAAACACTTTTCTTCCAAGTCTTTGCTCAAATCTTATAATGTGGCCTAAGAAACACATTTAATACTGCAAACTGAACTTCTTCCCCCAAAACTCTTGATCTTCCTCAACTTGCTCTAATTTTTCTTTACATCTATAGCACTTTTCTACTTATAACTCATTATATAATTTACAAATTTATTACATTTATTTTTAATTTCTGTTTTCTCTTATCACTAGACTGTAAGTTTCAGAAGGCACCAGTCATTTTCTGTTTTGCTGACTGATGTATCACCACTTTTTTTTAAGACCGTGCCTGGCACTTATCCATGAATATCTGTTGAAGAATTTTGGTTAAAAAATTAGCAGGAATTCAAAACACATGTATATTTAATGTCCTTTTGAAAGTTCTCATTAAATGTTTCAAAATCTGTACACTTTGGTTTGCAAATCTTAATTTTAAACATAAAAATTTCAGTTAAATATTCCAATAGTTTCATTTCTTCAAATATTTGTTAAACACTGTCTCTGTAATAGTAGTTTCAAGGAATTCATGTTCAGAGACAAGAGACAGACAAATGTCTACCACGGTACAATATACTATAATAAGTACTGTGATAGAGTTATGCACAGGATATTATGAGAGTATAGGAAACCTAACCTGAGGAATTCTCCACCAACTGGTAAGGAGAAGATTCTGAATTGGAGCAGAGGAGGGGATGTCATTTAATCAGTTAATACATAGTATGTGCTTACTGCATGTCAGGTGCAGTGAGGGTCATGGGGTAGAAATCCTTTCAGCAAGCTGAGTCTGAAGTACCCATATGACATTTAAGTCACAATAAATTGGTGACTTTTCTATGAACAGGTCTTGAGCCCAACAGTGTTGTCTGGGTTGGAAACCATCCCTATATAACTGGTGGTTGAATTAGTAGGCATATATGAGATTTCTCAAAGAAATAAAGCTATAGATAGAAATTAGAAAATGTAAGATCTATCATAATTTCTAAAAAATCTACTTTATTATTCAAGTATATAATGTAAATCAAATAAAAATTAAAAAATAAAATAACATTAGAAATTAGGAGAAAAAAGCATACAACATATTCCCTATTCCCCTCTCTTCCAATTCTGCCAGATAAACTTTTTCTAAGATTTTGAAAATTTTTTCTTAATACATATATATTTTATACATTGAAGTGTTAATTTTAAAGATTTCATAGAATATATTGATTTAATAAAGTTTGAGAATTTTAAATGCATTTTATTAGGATTACATATTTTATGACAATCTTTTTCTAATATGTTTTATTTCACGAAGTGATATACATCTCTATATATACTATAGGGACACATTAAGACCTTTGATAGTTAAAGCTTATCAATAACAAACTACAAAAGCAGAGAGGTAAATTTCCAAGTTATCTGTATAATACAGTATTTAAAGTAAAGTGAATAAATCAGTTAGTAAAAACCAGATCCTATCAGGTGGAATTCAGTAGCTTCTAGCAGTCCAAAGTTCTCATGGAGAACAGTTGGGAGAAAGTGATAAAACACAAATCATTTGCTTGAAGACATTGGAGAGCTGCTGAGGCACCAAGAACTGGAGGGTCTAAAACTTCAGGGAGGGGAGAATCTTGAGTGAGTGAGCTGACTTTTGCAGCTGCTTTTACCACGGAGCCTTTGCCCATTCTAGGCTTGAACAGGAGACTGAGGATTAGGGTTTTGGACTAATAGAGTGTTACTTCTAGGAACCAGAAAAACCAAAAGAGCTTCTGATAAAGATTCGGAAGGGAGGCTTAAGTATATGGCGGGTTTTACCTCAAAAGAATGACCAGATTCTGGGGCTGTACGGAGTAGGAGGCTAAAAGCTAAAGCATAAAATCTCTGAAAAGTAGTTTGAGGATTTTATCAGTCTCACAGAATAAAAGAATATGAGATCTGCCAAGAGAATGGAGCCAAAAAGTCTTCTCCATCCACTCAACTGGAAACTCTAGAGGTTCAGGATGAACCAATGATAGGCCAAGCCATATCAGAGCTACAATGCAGCATCAAAGCAGCACGTCCTTGATTCACTCGGGTGATCAGCTTTCACTACTTTTGTCTACCAAAGAAAAGAGTGAACCCACTCTAAAGAAAGATAACATCAGCTGCAACCCCCACGGCTTTTATATATAATATTTGACATTTAATCAAAGATTATTTGGCACACTAAAGACAAAATTCTGTGCATGAAAACAAACAAGGAGAAAAAAACAAACCAAAAAAACCCACTCATGTCCATAGATCATCTAATTGTTAGAGTTAAGGGACAGGTTCTAAAATAATTATGATAAATATATTCATGAGAATGAGGGAAATGAAGATAAAAGAGAGAAAATTTTAACACTGAATTAAACCTTAAAAGAGAATCAAATGGAAATTCTAGAACTGAAAAATAAAATATCTGAAATTAGGGACCTATTAAATGGTATCAACAGCATGTTAGACACAGCAGAAAACTGTTCAACAGAATAGAATATGTCCAGGTCAGCAGACTACATCGAAATGATGAACAAAGGCAGGGGGAAGGAAAGATACATTAAAGACAACGAAAAGCATAAAAAATGTGGGACAAGTGAAAACAGTCTAATATGTATGTAACTGGACTCCTAGAAGAAGGGAAGAGAGAGAGAGAGAATGGGAGGTAAAGAATATTCGAAGAGATACTGGCTGCAAATGTTCCAAAACTTATAAAAGACATTGACCCATTGATTTGAGAAGTGCTATGAATCCCACGCAGAATAATTACAAAGAAACTATATCAAAGCACATCATAAGAAGATTGTTCATAAGGCAAAGACAACTGAAAGTTAATCAGCAGTGAGAATGAATGAACTAGACCACACACACACACACACACACACACACACACACACACATCTATGAATCTAAAAATAAGAATCTAAAAAAACCTATGAATTTCTAAATGAGAGAAGGCAGGCACAAAACTCTATGTTCTGCATAATTACATTTATATAAAGATGAAGAATAGGTAACTCCAAATCTTTAGTGATAAAAGTCAAGAGGGAGAATAGTGACTAGAAAAAGGTACAAGTCAAATCTGGGGTCTAGTAAAGTTCTAATTCTTAATCTTGGGGCTGGTTACAAATAGGTATGTTCACTTTGCACAAGTCCATGATATACATTTAGGATACTTTATTTTTCTGTATGTATTTTATGTTTTACTAAAAGTTTACATTAATAAAAACAATGGATACTGTAGGAGGAGAATACAGTCCCAGGTCAATATGGTGGATGGAAAATGGAAGTTAAATAAAAATCAACTAGGAAAGTTGGATTTGGCCCATTGGGATTGTCTACCTGAAATATGACTCAAAAACATAAAAAATGAAATGATCATAATTATTAAATAGCCTTAGGAAGTTCTGTAATAAACAAACACAAGGACCTGTGAAAAATATTTTGGTAAGGAAATGTTTAAACCTCCCAAAATTCTGATTTCTGGATATTGACAATGCTTTAACTAATGGCAGCAAAGAACAAATTTTTGAGTCAGGTAAAAATTGTAGGATTTAATGTTCTAAGGAACCAAAAGAAAGCAAACAAAAAAAATCTCATTTTTTTAAAGTAATAAATATATACAATTTTACCATTTTTTACACAGTGCTGCCAACTGTATAATTTTCTAGTGGATTTCCTTCTTTTCAGCCTTGATTGTTTGACAATTTTTAACTAATGGTACTAGAATTTAAGTGAAAATAGAAAACAAATTGTGAAATGCACAAGTCAGTGGGGGTGTATATACTTAGGCATAGAATTAAGGTGTAAGTTTTTGGGAAAGGATATAATTCTAGCTTACTTATGGGGATTACAGATATGCTACATGATAAGAGATGTAACAGAAAAGCTGATTCAGTAGCAATAATAGTAGGTGGCATATTAGCAATATAACTAAGTGCCAACCAAAGTCTTTCACAGTTACTATGCCAGGACTAAAATAGAAATCAGACACGTGTTTCTATCAGATGGGGTTCACTGGTAAGATGCAGCTGTTGCAGTCAGTGCAGAAATTGAAGATAAATAAATTCATACTTTAAGAGCTTACAGCATCTTCTGGTAATTGAAATTCAGGTTTCATTTTAAATGACAAAGTACCAAATAATGAGACATTAGGTGATTTCAAACACCTTGCCAAGTAGTGAGTCTCAAAGCACACATCAAAAGTCTCTACATAATCATTTCTTTTCAGTTCAATTAATTCTTACAATGTATTGTGGCAAAGACTGATAGTTGCCTCTCAATATCCATTCCTGGCCTCTTTTTTACCAACAGAATTCCAATTTTTGAGGGACTGCCATGCACTCAGCTAAAAGACTACATTTCCCAACTTCCTTTGTAGATGCAGCTATGTGACTGAGATTGAGTCAGTAAAATGAAAATTAAGTATTATATACTTGAAGAGAGGGGAGTCATGCCTTATCTCTTCTTCCCTTATACTGTTTTCTAGAACATACATATGACAACTGGAGTTCCACTAGCTACCTTGGATTCCATGGGCACACATTAGGAGTGAGACAGGGATGATCTAAAAGGAACACGATACCCGAGTAGCTTTGGAGCAGCCAAACCAGCCCTGTTCTGCCTACCTCAGGGAATTTTAAACACTGGAGAAAAATTAACTTTCTAGCCCACAATTATTTAGAAGCAGTATGATATGCAACTAAACCTAAATCTGATGCAAGTATATGTTAAATATAGGAAGTGGTGTGTACTTGCTGTTACAAAAAAATACAAAAGAGAAATAAATCTCACTTTTGCACAGTGGAGGAAACCCTAGAATTTAACATGAGTGGAAGCGTAGGCATTGTTCATGCTGTTCTTCAGTAAGTGAAAAATGATATTTTGGTCAGAAGTGCAATTTAATCTTATCTTTCTGATCTAATTTAAAGAAGGTAATTTAGATCTATTATCTGCCATAATTAAGAAGTCAAATGAAGATTAAAACTAAAATAAGTCAAGAATATCTAAACTACCTTATGAATACACTAGACATTTGAAGAGTGAATTCAGATAATCACTTCCATTCATTAAATGTATTCAGGGTTCTGAGTTATGTGGGATGCATGATCATTGTATTGTAATCTAATGATAACATAAAGATAAACCTAATCAGTTGTGGACAATACAAAATACCAAACCAAACCAGCCATTCCTTAATTCACGTGGTTATATAAATCCATGTTTAAGTTTCACTTAAAATAAGAAAGGCTGGGCTTCCCTGGTGGTGCAGTGGTTGAGAGTCCACCTACCAATGCAGGGGGACATGGGTTCGTGCCCCAGTCCGGGAAGATCCCACATGCCGCGGAGCGGCTGGGCCACTGAGCCTGTGCATCCGGAGCCTGTGCTCCGCAACGGGAGAGGCCACAACAGTGAGAGGCCCGCATACCGCAAAAAAAAAAAAAAAAAAAAAGAACAATACTGGATCCTCTGCTTTCTGCCCTCTTGATTAGCAATTAGAAAACAAAAATCAAGATATAACTAGATATAATCCAAGATAAAACTGACTCTGAGATATAAGAAAAAATTTCCCTAGAGTTCTGAGATCCATGCATAAGTGTCTTCTGCTCCTAAGAGAACAATCGTTCTGAGTTTGCTTTTCAATGAAAAGTATGTAATATTATTCGGTAGGAAACACCCCCGGTTCATATAGATTTAGGACACAAAGTCCAGTGTGAGTTCAGAGTTATTTTGTAATCAGAGTACTTAAAAACTTGTAATAGTGAAAGAAATAAAGAAGTAATTGTTCCAGCTATTTATGTATGTATATTTCTGTTACATATATGAAATCATGCTACCACCAAAAAATCCCTATTTAGGTCTCGTTCTGTAGCTTTGTACACCCCATAGACATATTTAAATATATCCAAAACATTCACAGGAATAACATTTCAAACATTTACCCTTCCTGTGGGCACCCACATTTTGCCTTGAAAATTACTCCAAACTTTCCTATTCTCTAACTCTGATAAAAATGCTCTTAGGTCCCTGGTTTGAACACCCAGTATTGATTCAATGTCGTTGCTCTGCTATACGTCCACAGATTCTTTTCAATTCCTCCCAGAGAAGGAGTCTGGGGAAATTCTCTGGCGGTCCAGTGGTTAGGACTCCACGTTCTCACTGCCAAGAGCTCAGGTTCAATCCCTGATCAGGGAACTAAAATCTCACAAGCCACACAGTGTGACCAAAAAAAAAGGGGGGGCGGGGGGGAAAGGAAGTCTATTTCCCTACCCACTGAATTTGGGCTAGTTTTATGATTTGCTTCATAATGAATAACATATGACAGAATTGAAGTTGAATAAGCTGTGCACAAGTTGTGTAATGTTGCCCTGAGACTGGCATGTGAGGAGCCAATCTAGACGCCTGTAGCATAACAGCCCATGAAGAACTGAGGCTCCCCAGCCAACAGTCTACACCATCTGCCATCTTGGACATTCTAGCCCAGCAGATTCTCCAGTGAAATGTAAATCACCTGAGAAACCAAGAGGCAAAAATAAGCAAAGGAATTTCCCAAAGTCATGATAGATAGTAAACCGTTGCTGTGTTAAGCCAAAGAATTTAAGGTTGGCTTGTTATGAGGAATAGATAGTTGATATAGTATCTCATCTTCTTCTCTTCCAGTAGACCCCCAGACTGATGACTTGGGTTTTGAACCATCTAACTTAGTTCTGGCTTTTTTCACATATCTACTATTAAAACACAACGTGAGGAACATTTTCCCCCTATTTTCATGGTCTGCAGCCATGGTAAAGATATCCAGTCTTTAAACTACTACTGTCTCTGTCTCACCCAGGCCCTATAACTCTGTCCTATTTATTGTCTACCTCCTTCTCTGGGATGCCACTGACCTGGTGTGCTCTGTCTATACACCAGAATGGAATCCTTAGATATCAGTCAGATTCAGCCAGATTTACCCAGTAAGGTTCTTCTTTAACGCCTCAAAAAAAAAAAAAAAAGTTAATTCTGTACTTGAAAATGGCCATAGGATGAATAAACAAGGACAAAAATGCACACCTTAAACTATAAAGAATTGGTTAAATAGATAATTTAAGAATATATATATAATGCAATAGATATTGGTTGACATACCACCAAGTATAAAATCTTGTCCTGTGGCTTGGGGGCTAACTACCAAGCTCTCTTCATTTGGGTATAGGTGAAGTCTTTAAACTTAAGTCCTCAAATACCCAAGTCCTCCTTCTGCTTTGAATAGCACAGGCTTGGTTTTATCCTCTACACATATTTTAATCTTCTAGTTCTCAAACTGATTTTCTAATTGCAGAATAAGCTTGGCCTATCATCAATTGTTCACTGCCTAGTCTGAGCTTCATACAGATCATCAACCAAGATACCATGGTATAAACATTTCTGATCCTGAATAGGGGGTAGTGTATCCATGTAATTACAATAAATATTCCTATAATGTACTAGGATTTCTGCAAAAGTTTCATTGAAAATGGGATTCATGAAGTGACTGATGCAATCGTGACAATAGAGGTTTCTGTAGTTTCTGCTTTTCTACCGAGAAAAATGTAATAGATTGTGGCATTGGAGATTCTCTCCTTGACTCATAGTTTCTTTCTCCCTTAATTGTCACTTTTCATTTATAATCAAGTGCCCTTATTTTTTATTTTTTATTTTTTTGGCGGTACACGGGCCTCTCACTGTTGTGGCCTCTGCCGTTGCGGAGCACAAGCTCTGGACGTGCAGGCTCAGCAGCCATGGCTCACGGGCCTAGCCGCTCCACGGCACGTGGGATCCTCCCAGACCGGGGCACGAACTCGCCTGCTGCCTGCATCAGCAGGCAGACTCTCAACCACTGCGCCACCAGGGAAGCCCAAGTGCCCTTATATTTTATTCAAAGCATTTTTTCACATAACTATGTATACCCATTGCAAACTATTTACAGTCTCCCAGCTATCAGCTGCTTCCTCTAATTGTCTGCCATCCCAAATTAAACTATTTAACCACTGTTAAGTTTTTGTGAAATTCTGGTGTATAGCTAAGTAAAGTTAATGATATTTTTAATAGCCTTCTCCTCTTCTGTTAGTAAATCCTTAAATATTTTCTCCTTTCATGGAACTCAGAGAATATGGTCTACTATATGTACGAGAGAATCGTAGAACAATTTATATTTTTATACAATTCTTTGGCCAAAATGAAGCTCAATATACCAAGTCTAGAAATACAATGATATTTTTATCAAAATAGCCCATATTTTTTTGTGTTCAATAATGGAAAGACAAAATTAGACCCTTCTGCAAACTTCCATTCGGCACATCTGGGCCAATTTAACCATCAATGCTGCCCCACTTGTTAAGTTAATTCCTATTTCTCAGCAAGGGGAGGATATAATGCCTACTCTAGGGTAATGGCATGGTAATTCTACATAAAGTCAGACTTAATGATTTTTATATTTAATAGGGTTCTGGAACCCAATTTCCACCGGAGGAGTCGGGGGTGTTTCCCACACCAACAAGCAATGCTGACACCAGCTGAGAGCCCTAAATTTAATTCAATCCTGAAACCACCTGGAGATAGATTCCACTGGTTGAGGGCTCAGTCCCACAAGACTGCTCTCCCCCAACCCCCCAACTTCCCTGCCACGTCCCCAACACACACACTCACTTCAGATGTCAGTCTCAAGTCCAGGTTGTTACCTGAACTTTTGACCAACTGGCTGTAAATTAGAGGTTCCAACAAACCCCACTCAATCCTTAGGTTCCATTAATTTGCTAGAGTGGCTCACACAACTCAAGAAACCCGTTTACTTACTAGATTACTGGTTTATTACAGGATATAACTCAGGAACAGCCAGATGGAAGAGATGCACAGGGCAAGGTATGGGGAAAGGGTGAGGAGCTTCCTTGCCCCTCTCTGGGTGCACCACTCACTCTCCTACCACCTCCACCAACGCAGAAACTCCCAGAACCCTCTCCTCTTGAGTTTTTATAGAGGCTTAATTACACAGGCATGATTGATTAGCTCATTAGCCATTGTTAATTGAATGAACCTTCTCTCCTCCCCAGAACTCAAGGTGTGGGACTAAAAGTTCTACCCCCTGTGATTGGTTCACCTGACAACCAGCCCCCATCCTTAGGTGCTTTCCAAAAGTCACCTCATTAGCATAAACCTAGTTGTGGTGGTTAGGGGCTTGTTATGAATAACAACCCTTTGCCTTTAAGACTCTGAATCATTTTCAGGAACTGAGGACCAGAGACTAAATAAAGATGCTCCCACTGCTCTTATCACTCAGGAAATTCCAAGAGTTTTGGGAGCAGTGAGGCAGGAACTATGGATGAAGACAAAATTCATGTGAGAAATATGTATGTGGACATCTGAATGACCAAATATATATTTCTTATAAATCACAGTGTTGCAGTATTATAATTTGTAACCCAGATTTGATCATTGGTCTCTGGATATTTTTCTGAGCCTAATATTTCACCTTATTTTTAAGTTCTGGAAATGGTACATCCTTGGAGTTCTATGTCCTCTGAGAACTAAGTTCTGTCTTGTTCCTTCCAAGGACTAGAGCAGAGGCCACAAACTCAAATTCCCACAGACACTAGCAAGACACATAGTGAGTGAGACTGGCAAGACGCAAGGTAGTAGAGAATGTTGAGGCTTACATGTCCCATGTGAAAAGGACAGCTGCTTAGCTGTGACAGATGGTTGCCATAGAGGAAAACTAAATCTGTTATTTTCTTATCCTCCAATTATTTCAAGAAAAACCCCTAAAATCCATATTTTTTCTAAGAAATTTCCCAAAGCTTTAAATGTTGGCAAATAATGTAATAATAACAACCTTAGTCATACACACATACACTCACACTCAGGCACACACCCTCCTTTGGGCAAAATCTGGCTCAGGGTTCCATTTTGCAAATTTGGGGTTAGAGCTTTGTCTCAAAAAACCTTGGCATGGGCTTCCCTGGTGGCGCAGTGGTTGAGAGTCCGCCTGCCGATACAGGGGACACGGGTTCGTGCCCCGGTTTGGGAAGATCCCACATGTCGCAGAGCAGCTAGGCCCGTGAGCCATGGCCGCTGAGCCTGCGCTTCCAGAGCCTGTGCTTCGCAATGGGAGAGGCCACAACAATGAGAGGCCCGCGTACTGCAAAAAAAAAAAAAAAAAAAACAAAACCCACAAAACCTTGGCTATCTGATAAATGGGAATCTTTATATGAATAAAGATATTAATAATAACAAATCTTTCTTTGCAGAAATGTAGAGGTATTTTCAAGCTATAAAAGAAATAGACTCTCTTAAAAAAAATAAAAAGATTCAGAACACTGCAGTGGCAGTATGGTTGAGACCTTGGAGTGCTAGCTCTGGAACCACTGCCCATCTCTAAATCCTGCTTCTACAGCTTATTAGCCATGTGACCTTGGGCAAGTTAATTAAACCTGTGCTGCAGTTTGTTTTTACAGTTGAGGTGATTATAAAAATAGTAATGCCTACCTCATAGTACTATAAGAGTTAAATGAGCTAATTTTTTGTGAATCTCTTAAATCAGTGACTAGCATATAACTGCTATATATATGTTTGTTGAATAAATTCCACATAAATGTATTGTCTTTGAAATATTTTTGTACTGAAAAGGTAGAATGAACAAGCTTACCCTTGATTAAGTTGCATGAAACGTCCTACAGGGACCAGGTAAGAAATGTAAGTCTATCAGCCCAGATCACTGGGGGAAAATTCACAGTGTGAGGAGACCATCATGTCACAAGGAACCTCTGAAAGGAGGCTTAGAGTTATTCTGCTTTATTCTCTTTGTTAAAAAGGCAACTAGGATTGTTCACAAAGACTCAGGCTCTCAGCCAATAATTCCTTACTACCCAAGAGAAGTTTCTATAGCATGAAAGTGAATGGGATTATTCTGTTAAAATGACCTTTAAAAGAAACCAGAACTTCATCTAAATTAAGAAGAGAAATACATTCACAATATAGGTTTTAACTTATCTCAGAAGCAATCTTTGGATTTATAAAGTAGTTGTGTCAGTAGGTAAGGAGGAGTAGAAATTACCTCCTTTCTGATGTCTATGTGAATTGTCTATATAGTTACAAGTGAAACATAAGCTATGTCAGAGATGAGAATCCATAAAAGACAGGGAGGTCTTCCATCTCAAGACATCATCATGAGAATTTGTTTACATGGAAATGACTAATTCTTGTTGTCAGTTTTCATTTCCTAAATTCATCCTTGATGGAATGAAAATGTGAAGTTTCCTAGGTAGATTGGGAATAAAGATAATATCTGACTTCCATGGGACAAGTGTTCTAGGTTATTGAAAAGAATGTATCGAAAAATGTGTTTTACTATATGCAGTAGTTAGGATTTGGTTAAGATTCAGTGGTTCTCCATGGGGGAGTGATTTTTCTCCTCAGAGGCTATTTTGGTTGTCACAAGTGGGTGGGAAAGTGCTTTTGACACCTACTGAGAAGAAGTCAGGGATGATGTTGTACATCCTACAATGCACAGGACAGTCTCCAAAACAAAGAATCACTTGACCCCCAAATGTCAATTATGCCAAAGATGAGAAACCCTGAAGTGGAGTAATGTTTAATACTCTATCTTGTGCTAAATTACAAAGACAAAAATTGTATTTTAACAGAGTTCCACTACATAATACAGATAATTGTGAGTACGCAGTGTGATACGAAACAAAGAACATGATTTTAGTTTCAGGTGAAACTGGTTTAAATCCTACCTCCTCCAATTTTTAACTATACGAGCTTGGATCCATCTGTGTCTTGGTTTTCTCATCTATAAAATGATGATACTAATAATACCTAATTCAAAGAGTAATTGTGAAAAGAAATAAGTTCTCGTACACAAACTACCTAGAACAGAGGCTGGCCCATAGGAAGCCCCATATGAATGTTAGCTAAAAACATACATAAGTGAATGATGTTAAATAAAACAGAGGTAAAATGCTTATCTTCCTATAGCAAATTCCTCCTCTTTTAACCTAGTTGGTGAAATAAAAAATATGACGTTGACTTTAGTCTTAGCAAGGAGCATAATAATTTTACAATGCCGCACCCGTTATTCTTCAGTTGTTTCCATTGTATTCCAGTCTGGCTCACCTCTACTATTTACACAACACTAAACAATGCAAAGGTGTAAAGCAAGATTCCTTTGTCTTTTCTCTAGTTCAGGCATTCCTAATTGTTGAAAATTAAACTTTACTTTATGTGGCATATTTCAAGCTTTTGTTTCCTTCAGCTATGGCATCAATTCAAGAAAGGATCAAATGACGTAACAGCTGTACACAATTTTCTGATATATTTGCAAAGGTTTTTTTTTTTTCTTAATGGAAGGATCTTGAACTCTGTAATGTACAGAAAAGTATACATGTTTTCCAAATTGTTTTTTAATTTGACTGGCTGTATTTTTCTAGAATTTCTGGGGTTTTTTTTCGGTCTTTCACTTTTTCCCAGTGTCCTTCAAAAAAGGCATATCAGATACTTCAGGATGTCTTCACTTTTCTGAAGACTGAAATAAGAATTAAAAAGTGTAGTGAAATACTCAGCCATCATGTTATTTTTGGTAGAGTTGTGTTCTTTTTAATTGGGGGCTTTACATTCATTGGGAATAAAAAATTTGTTTACTCTGCTGGAGGAATTAGGCTCTGAAGAGATTGTTTTAGTTCTCTGTTTATGATGATTTGTTAGCTCTCGACTGCAGAAATAATTTTGTTGTTTACATTAATCTATGGTGGCAGTATTAACTTCACATCATACATAAATATAATTATTGATCATTACCAGCTGTAATTCAGTGTTAGAATTACAGATTTACATAATTGTGCTATTAAGTATAAACTTGAACTTCATATCTGGGGTCAGAAATAACTGGAGGCAGTATAAACAGAAAATTCTGATTATATGTCATTCATATTTTAATACACACTTGCAATTTTGATCAGTGTTAATGTAAATATTTTTATGTACTTTACAGCAATGAGATGCTAATGGGTGGAAATTATAGCAATATTGATCTAGCTAATAAAATGTAATACATTAGTAAGAAAGGATATTTATTATATGCTTCAACTATTACTATACATTATCTGCCTAAGGAATGTGAGCTTCATCACAGGTGAAGAAAGGTTTTTGAACCAAACACTATAAGCTTCTTCTCATTGACGATCATGGTTTTTCTGTTCTGTGTCTTTTATACTGATGTGCATTCAAAAAGGGCAATTCCACTTCTGTGACATTAAAATGTTCTCTCTTGATATAATTAGTATGCAAAAAACATTCTATGATAATCAAAGTTGACTTGTCTAGAAATATTCTTTAAGATGCTACATATGTCTGTATTATTTAAGTCAATAAATGGATTATATATAAACAATGCAGTAAGGCCTAAATTCTAATCTTAGAAATTCAATAAGCTAAAATGCTTCATGAACACTAATACTTGCAAGCAAATTTTCAAATGAAGTAATTTGGGTTATGATATCAAAAACTCAGTGGACTTCTAACTTTTTAACACTAAACTGAGACGTTTTTAGAGCTATCTTTTTGGGGATTTAGAAAATTAAAACTGGAAAGGATCATAAATATTAATTATACTACTTTTGTTTTCTTTTACTGATTCCTATATATTATTGAATTGTATGAGATTGCCATTTTTGTGGATCAAAACTGATCAAATATCACCAATTTCATATGGTCCATCCCAACTATATATCCATCTATTCATGTGCCTATCTATCTGTCTACCTATTTATATCAATCTACCTTTCTAAATATTTTTTTCAAAGTAAAGATAGTGGGCTTCCCTGGTGGCGCAGTGGTTGGGAGTTCACCTGCCGATGCAGGGGACATGGGTTCGTGCCCTGGTCCGGGAAGATCCCACATGCCGCGGAGCAGCTGGGCCCGTGAGCCATGGCCGCTGAGCCTGCGCGTGCAGAGCCTGTGCTCCGCAACAGGAGAGGCCACAACAGTGAGAGGCCCACGTACCGCAAAAAAAAAAAAAAGTAAAGATAGTAAATACTTGTGGACAAAATTCCAAAATACAACAAAGGTAAAAATAAAACACAGAATTAATTTTTCCTTTTCTCTCTTATCCTTAGTTCTTCTGCCCTAATTCAATCTTTAAATTGTGATTTATCTATTTGTATAAAGTGGTGTTATACAAATGGCTCTTATTCTGCAACTTGCTTTTATTTAACTTTTTAAACAATTTTTAAATTGTGGTAAAATCACATAACATAAATTTACCATCTTAAACATTCTTTTTTTTTTGGCTACATCGAGAGGTTTTTGGGATCTTATTTCCCCCGACTAGAGATCGAACCCATGCCCCCTGCAGTGGAAGCGCAGAGTCCTAACCACTGGACCACCAGGTCTTATACATTCTTAAGTGTAGAGCTCAGTAGTAAGTATATTCACATTGTTGTGCATTCAGTCTCCAGAACCCTTTTCATCTTGCAAAGCTGAAACTCTATACTCATTAAATAATTCTCTATCCCTCCCTCTTCTCAGTCTCTGGCAACCATCATTCTACTTTCTGTCTCTATGAATTTGACTATTTTAGGTATGTCATATGTGACATCACACAGTATTTGTCTTATTTTGGCTGGCTTATTTAGCTTAGTATAATGTCCTCAAATTTTATCTATATTTTAGCATAGATCAGAATTTCCTTCCTTTTCATGGCTAAATAATATTCCATTGTATGCATATACCACATTATGTTTATTCATTCATCCATCATTGGACACTTAGGTTGCTTCCACATTTTGGCTATTGTGAATAGTGCCACAATGAACATGAGTGTGCAAATACATCTTTGAGACCCTGCTTTCAACTCTACTGGGTAGATATCTAGAATTGGAATTGTTGGATCTTATGGTAAATCTATTTTTAATTTTTTGAGAACAGCCATACTATTTTTCATAGCAGCTGCACCATTTTACATTCACACTAACAGTGCCCAAGTGTTCCAATTTCTCCACATCCTCACTAAAATGTCTTTACCACTTTGTGACAAGGATCACCTTTCCTACAGTTTCCAATAACATGCTCCTTGTACCTATCTGAGACCTCATGAGAATGACCTTTAATGTCATATTTCTATTAACAATCTGGTAAAGGTAATGTGGGCTATTTTTTTTTTTTTACTTTTTTGTGCATTTATTGGCCATTCAGTTTTCTATGAAATGCCTATTCAAATGTCTTGCTCATTTTAAAACCAGATACTGACGGTTATACAGGCAGACCTCAGAGATATTGCAGGTTCAGTTCCAAACCACTGCAATAAAAGGAATATCACAATGAAGTGAGTCACACAAATATTTTGGTTTCCAAGTGCATAAAAATGTTATGTTTACAGTATATTGTAGTCTATTAAGCGTGCAATAGCATTATGTCCAAAATACAATGTGTATACCTCAATTTAAAAATACCTCATTGCTGAGAAATGCTAACCATCATCCAAGCCTTCAGCGAGTCATAGTAGTAACATCAAAGATTACTGATCACAGATGACCATAACAAATATGATAATAATGAAAAAGTTTGAAATATTACAAAATTACCAAAATGTGACACAGAGACACAAAGTGAGCAAACGTTGCTGGAAAAATGGTGCCGACAGACTTGCTCAATGCAGGCTTGCCACAAACCTTCAATTTCTAAAAAACATAATATCTGCAAAGTGCAATAAAACAAGGTATGCTTGCATATAATGTTATCTTTACTCTTTAATATGTTTATATAAAAGATATTTATATAAGATATTATATTCCATCTAATGTACAATTGTATTAAATACTGCATTTATGTGTATATACATGTGGGTGGGTATGGTCATCAAAGAAATGGAAAAATTATTCATATTTAGGTTGTCACATTTACAGAATCCTTTGTGTAAAATAAGTTAAAAAGAAGGGGATATATGATTATCTTTCCATTAAACAGATCTAGTATTTTCCCCTCTAGGACATTCTAGTATTAATGCAGTGTCAATAGAACATTCAGACTTTAGGGTAGCACCAAAGGGATGACAGTTAAAATATGGTACAAAAGGAAATTTTTGTAAGCCATTTTTGAGACTGCTATAATTTTAAAAGATGACTGTTTTAGGTACTTGAGGTCAAGTTCAATACCAAAAGTTTAAAATCTTTGAGTCAGTTCAAGAGGAATGGCCAGTGCTATGGCATCTTCATTCATATGCTAGCTCAAAACTAATTTCCTTCAGGTTCACTCTTGACACTCCACGTTGAATGGAGCTGTCCCAGCACTCTTTCTACAGTTAAGTACTTTGCTTGCCCTACTTTAATTCACACTGTGTTTGTCTGTTCGTTCGTAAGGGTTCATGAAGTCCTCTTATCTTCAATTAAAATAAACTCCAGGGTAGCAGGGATTGTGTTGAAATGCTCCTTCTCTATCTTTCCCGTGAGCCCTTTTAATGTGTTGGCGTGTACAAGTACGTGACAGATGCTGCTGAACGTATGTCTGACCTTCTAATTTGCTGTAACGTTCTTCCAAAGTCAACACTCTCTGCCGATCCTCTTCCTATGAAAGGAGTTGTCTTTGATGTACTGCAACCATATCATTGAGCTCTCTGTCTCAATCTTTTCAGTTCTCCAATGAGCAGCTGCAGCTCTTTTCCATTGTTCCTCGACAGTGGAAATCTCAACTTCTGACCCTGTGATCTGGAGCCAGGCCAGGAAGGAGGCCGAAGGGTTCATAGGTGTTTCCTCTGCCCCCGGAAAGGGTCGGGTGTGCGCAGCCTCACCTTAGAAACGCCAGCCACGCGAGCTTGCCCAGAGAGGCGGGGGCCAGCCCCAAGCCCTGGAGCCCTGCGCCCTCGCCGGCCCAAGCAACCCTGCCCAAAGCGCCAGCTCCCCGGAGTGCGCCCCCAATGTGGGCTCTTTTTATAGCATGTGTCTTAAAAATCCTCCTGCCTCTTCTTATTGTACAGTGCCAAAGCTACTTGCACATTTTGAAGTACTTGACTCTGCAGCACCTCCACTTCTCAATACCAAAATCTGTATTCGTCAGCTTGAGCTGCCCTGAAAATACCAGGAACTGAGTTACACAACCAACTGAAACTTACTTTTTTATAGTTCTGAAGGCTGGGAAGTCCAAGATCAAGATTCCAGTAAGGTTCAGTTTCTGGTGAGAGGTGTCTTCCTGGCTAGCAGACGGCTACTTTCTTGCTGTGTCCTCAAAGGGCAGAGAGAGAAAATTCTCTGATGGCTCTCCTTTAAAGACAGGAATTCTAAGGGATCAGGGCCGCAGTCTTTACTGTTATCTCACTCAAACATTATTACTTCTCTACTCCAAGTACAATCACACTGGAGGTTACGGCTTCAATATATGAATTTGGGTGGACATAATTCAGCCCATAGTGCACTTATCTTTTATGTTACCATTAAAAATGGGTTCTTGGGGCTTCCCTGGTGGCACAGCGGACGCCTGCCGATGCAGGGGACACGGGTTCGTGCCCCGGTCCGGGAAGATCCCACATGCCGTGGAGCAGCTAGGCCCATGAGCCATGGACGCTGAGCCTGTGCATCTGGAGCCTGTGCTCCGCAACGGGAGAGGCCACAACAATGAGAGGCCGGCTTACCGCAAAATAAATAAATAAATAAATAAAGGGTTCTTTTTTTTTTCATTTTATTTTTATAGAAAAGCCATGAACTTTTGGTATTGCTTTTGTAATGATCAATCTTAATATTTTATCTTAAAGTTTCTAATAGTTTTATGGTAAACTAGGTTGGCCTTTCAGATACATAATATCTGAAAACAATAGTTTCTTCTTATTCAACATTATCACATTATGATTTCCTCATGTCTAATTGCATTGCCTAGTATTCTAAGAACATTATTAAAATAGTGATGATAGTTGGTACCCTTCTTTTTTACATGAGAGAAAAATGAGATCCAGACAAATTGTTTCTTACTCAAAGGTATACATAAAGCTATTTTCAGAGAAGGAAAAATATTGTGTTATTTGATACAACTCATCAATCCCTTTGTTGTTTGTCCTTGTTGTTGATGATGATGATGTTCTTGTTCTTGTTTTGGTTATTTTCATTATATTTGGGAAGGAAAAAAAACACTTGAGTAAAAATCATGTACACTTAGATTTTGGTGATATTTATAGACAGGAGGTTGGGGGTTTGTAGTTTGAAAATTTTCACAAGCAAATATACTTTACAGATTAAGAGAATGATAAACACTAAAACAGTCTGCCTCCTCATGAGGACAATGATACAGCAAATGCTTAGGTGAGCACTCCTCAAAATTCATTTCCTCCAAAATGTCTTGCTTTTCTTCTCTGATAAATCCCCCTCGGTTCTTCCAGAAAGTAAGATATAAGGAGAGAAAGCCTCATTTGGGTGCTAATCTCCCCTTAGCATCAGTTGCAGTATTTTTCAGCATCAGTACTTTTTTGTCGAGAAGTTTTGAAATATGTCTACAAGTCATTCAACAAATAAGTGACACTCACTTGGACTAGGTGATAGATATATAAGTAAAAGTAAATAGTGGTTTCTGAACTACTGGAGTAGTTGCTGGAGCAATAATGGTAGCCATAATGACAACAACAACAACAAACAGAGGTTATTACATTTCTAATAGTCTGTTAGTGGACACAGTGAGTATTTGAAATAGTTAAGCCTGACTAAATAGGTCTCCATACTGTAAAGACGTGGAGAACCACTCAACCTTTCTACAACTTGATTGTTTTCTCTGTAAAACAAGGAGACTTGTGAAACAGCCTGGAATTTTATTCCATTTCGTATAAGGTATTCCATTTACCTAATTTTGAATCTTTTTTGATGTTAGCCTGTGAATTTCAAGGGTTTTTGGTTGGCTTTGTTTTGCTTTCAGTAATTCTCAGTTGATCACTTTATACATATAATTGGAGGGGAAAAGAAGAGGAAATAGAGGAAGAATCAAATAAATGGTAAAATACTAGAAAGGTTTTTGCTGTTGTGGCTGTTGGTTTTCTATTTTATTATCTGATCATATTAATTAAGGCTTCCTTTTTGCGGTACATGGGCCTCTCACTGTTATGGCCTCTCCCTTTGCGGAGCACAGGCTCCGGACGTGCAGGCTCAGCGGCCATGGCTCACGGGCCCAGCCGCTCTGCGGCATGTGGGATCTTCCCAGACAGGGGTACGAACCCGTGTCCCCTGCATCGGCAGGCAGACTCTCAACCCCTGCGCCACCAGGGGAGCCCAAGGCTTCCTTTCTGAAGTCAGGTAAAGATGGGAGCTCTTCTCACCTCACCTAGTACTAGTGTCTTCATCCTCCTTCACCACCAAGCCAAGCAGCTGCCAGCACCTTCCATCTTGGTCATCTTCTCTGCCAGTATATTACACAGCCATAATTAATGTGTTCTTAATTTTCCAGATTATGTGGGTCCATAGTTTTTCTACTAATCTTTGAAGCCAACTGCCTATATACCGTAAGTTCCAGCCTTGCCTAATTACTTGCAGTTTACCAGACTCTCATATGTCCAAGTCTTTGTCCACCAAACTTTCTCTGCTTCGTATATTTTCTCCACACCTAACCCTTTGTCACTTCAACCACCCTCCATCCTCCAATTCCCCTGCTGCCCTAAAGTTCTTCTCTCTAGATTTCAAATAAACATTTACTCATTTAACAATATTAAATTCAAATGGCAATTCATCAATGTCCTGCAGATAGGTAAATATTGGCTACCGCTTTTTGCATGTCTCATCTATAAGCACTCTATCCCTCTTTTATCACACTACCTTTAATATTTTTTATTTACTCACTGGAATATCTGCTAGATGAAGGCAGGGGGTTTTACCTGTTTTATTCACTGTTGTATCCCTTAAACTCATGCCTGATGGGTGGCAAGTGCCTAACAACTATTTGTTTCATATTACTTTAATTTGTTGACATGTTTATATCCTTCTACTAAACTACAAGTCTCTTAGTACAGAAGCCATGTTCTATTAATTTTAGAGTTTCCTCTTAGAAGCCAGAATATAAATAATTAATTAATGCTTGTTGAAGTTGCTTGCTTAAAATAATCTCATATTATTCTATAATATTTTGGAAACCCTACTTAGTTTGCATTGAGACTATAAGCCAAAGACACTTAAGTGAATTTCCCAGCCTCATTAGCCTTTGAAGTTATTGTTCCCCTTTGCCCTGACATGAAGCTCTAGAGATGCTTCAGTAAAGAGCAGACGCTTCCTCTGATAGGGGACCAAGGGTCCTCCAAGAGGCTACTCAATTCACCATCAAGGTTCCAGGCTCAACAACTCAGCCTCAAGGATATAATGAAAGTTTAGTATAGGAGACAGAATGCAATGGAAACTAAAGAACTCTCTCGTTTCTATCCTTTCTTTATTCTGCTAGCTTTCTGAAAATCTGTATATGGGATGAAACCTTTACCTCTTGATCCAAAGAACATGACATCGAAATAAATAGTTCTTAGTAAAATGCAGCATCAGACATTCACAAGTCATACAAAAGGTTTTTTAATCTTAACCTGATTTACTTGCAATGTGAATTACTGTCCTTTGCATTTAAAGTTTCCTCATTTGTGAAAGGGGATAAGATGCAGACCTCTTCACAAGATCACATGTCACTTAACTAATTAATATTGTAATTATAAAGGACTTAGGAAATATAATGCACTGTACAAATGCCAAGTGTTGTTATTAGAATCATTTGAGTGCTCAGCTCATCTAGATTTACTACTTCAGCAGGGCAAATAATTCTAAACAGTAAGAAAGCCTCAACGATGCATACTAATTAATCTAATTTAAACATTTATTATGTGCTGTAAATATGCCTTGTTAAAATATACATTTTAGTTAAGGCTACCATTAAAGTCACCCTTCAGAAATTGAGTTGCTTGAGGTCTGCATAAAATGAATTCTGCTTTGGCTTTTCGTATTGACAGTTTAGATCACATTTATCTTACAAATAATTTCCCTGTTGATTTATTTGTTTATCTGACTGAGTGCTGATTATCAGGGATTCAGCTAATATTAATTTTTAAGTGAGAATAAAAGGAGGAAAATTGGCACACTCTCTTTCTCTCTGTAGTGGAAGATCTGAAAAGAAACAATATATTTTTAACTGCTGTGCCATTATTTTAGTCTAATATTCATTAGGGTACCATTTCTAGAAAGGAAATACCCAAGGGTAGAAGATAGAAACATGATGTGTGCTTTTAGGGAAAACTAGACTTTGGCAATGAGCTGCACTATCTCTATAGGTTACATCTGCAGGTCCCAGAGTTGATAGAACATTAGCAAAGCTAAAAGGAATTTATGTGTGGATCCTTTTTGCTACAGCACATCAAAAGGCAAAACACAATGACTAATTCTCCATGTAGAATAAAGAGATTCTGTGAGGGTTGTTTTTTATTTAAATGAATCCACTTAAAAAAAATTAACTTGTTCCTAGTGGCAGCCGTTTACCCACTACAGTCAAAAGCTGAATTCCATATTTAGGTTTTTCAATTTCTTTCAAAAAATACACGCTGGCTGGTCAGTTGGATCAATACATAAACCTTTTTCTCCATAGAACTCAAAGTAGAATTTCTATTGCTGAGTATAAAATACATTTCCCCCCGCGGAATACTACCTTCTGATCCTTGTAAGTGTCTTCCTTCTGTCAGAAACCTAAAGACACATATTAACCGTTGTAAAATAATAATAATAATAAATACAAAAAGAAATAACCTGAGGCTTTTCTGACTTCCTTAATATTCACATTGATGAAAATTTTGTTAAATCTCTAATTACTTTTAATTTCCTAGTGCAGATTAAACAACTGCGCATACATTTCATCGAAAGCTATAATATGCCAATAAATGAAGTTATCACCCCACCTACTGACTCTGTATTAGCAAATACTGTCCTGTCACAAAACAATGTACTTTCACAGATGACCACTCATTGGAAATGGCCACCTCTCTACATCTGTGAATGGGCTAAGAACTAGAAGAATCAGAATACACATCAGGAAAGCAAACTTCAGAAAAATGAAACTTCGATTATATTTACTTCCTTGTCTCTTCATTGCCAGACCCATCAGGTAATTTCAAGTTTCTGAACCATCACAATGAAAGAAAAGCAAACTCCATCACCATTTCGGTTTACATATAAAATGTATTTTTTAAGATTAAAAAGCCATGTACTGGAAAATGTATTACAAAGAGAAATTACATTTTAGTGAAATTAACTGCAGTTCCTGAGTAATAGAATAAACATATTGATACACTTCTCTTTGCAATATTCCATAACCATGGTGAAAATAAAATATTCTGAAACAAATTTACATTTGTCTTTCTCTTTCCAGCTCTCCCCTGTCTCCCATTTATCTTCTACCTATCTTTTTAACTTAATTACATGGGTAAGAACATTAATTATAAATGCAGTTAAGCCCTGAAATCACTGAATTTTATTTTTATATGTTATTTACTGTTAAATGCAAACTTATATATGATCTTCCAAACAGCTTCATCTCATTCAAAGGGCCCCTTAGACAAATTTTCAGTTTGATGAAAAACATATTTAAACTATTTGCATTTTTCAGCAACCTGACATCTCTGTTGATGGTTATATAACGTTTATAATAAGGGATAAATGAGGCATCTAAGGAAACATTTATCATCAAGTTTAACTACTAATTTTATACTTATTTTCAATAGAAAGCAGAAATTGCCTTTCCATAATAAAAATATATATAATTATATTTTATTAGTCTCTCTCTTTCTCTATTTTATTTCTATTGTGAGGGCCTATTACCTATGTTGCTATATAGTAATATCTTGATTTACAAATTACCTGCGAGTTGAGCAATTATATAAGAAATCAGCAGTGTAAAAAAAAAAAAAGCTGAAAAAATTATGTCATATAAAATGTTGCACTTTGCAATTTTAGCTGTATGACAAAAACACCTCTGAGCGCAGATTGTTTGAGATAAATAGGCAGGTCCTAAGGAAGTCATGAGGCCTTATAATTTGTCTCCAGTGTAAAGAGTTCTTTACCTGAAGCTTTAACTTACCTAGGGATGACCTTTGTTTTCTCTTGTTTTTTAAAATTCTACTCCCCAAGTAAATAAGGAAAAATCTGATTAT
Organism: Mesoplodon mirus; assembly: GCF_964341445.2. Taxonomy (NCBI): domain Eukaryota; kingdom Metazoa; phylum Chordata; class Mammalia; order Artiodactyla; family Ziphiidae; genus Mesoplodon; species Mesoplodon mirus. The sequence continues at coordinate 109,766,060 of NC_138980.1, read as the reverse complement.
TTTTCAAGGATTGTATTGATTGGGCTCTTAATTTAAGATGTTCCTTGTAGAATGACTAAATTGATACCTATCAGCTACATGACTCCCCAACATCACAGAGTGACAAGGACCAGGACTTAACCCACACATCTTTTTACTGCCCCACTGTGATGTTCAGAGCATCTTCAAGCAGAGGGACAGCAACACTTCAGTTTGGTTGCTTAAGTTGCTTGGTAGTTGTTCCACTGGTATTTGGAAGGGACTCTAAAGGCAAGTCTGACTGAAGCTTTTTAGCATCAGTTGCTGGAATGGAAAACTGGTTTTCTGATTTCTAATTTTCTCCAAAAAAGAAGTTTTTCATTAGTGAGTCCTACTTATTAATAAAACTATTACTCTATTGGCATTGCTTTCTACCTTCCCACCTAGCTCCCTCATAACTAATAAAATACATAGTATAATTTTAGTAGGAATAAGATTCTATCCTATATACTGAAATGGGGAACAAATAATTAGAGAAGGCTGAAGCTATGGGCAGATAAGTAATAAACTCAAAGTATTTGGATAATAAAGAAAATTCTATAGTACACAGTGATTTCCCACACATTGCCAGGGCAGCCAAAAAGTCAGCTAATACTAGAGCCTGACCCTTAACTTCTCTAGGCCATTTCTAGACCTGCTCCAAATTACTCTTAATCACTTCTACCTTTAAAAATCTCAGAAAGGGGCATGGCAGGTGTTGTTACAGAAGGAAAGGCACTGTGTAAGAGTGGGCTGAAAAGGGAGGAAGGCTAAAGATGAAAGAGCTCTCAACCTTCTGGATATTCATTTAGTGAAATTAAGGCAGTAGTATATTCTGTGTAGAATTACTGCACTTCAATATAGGATATTGTAAAACTATAAAGAAGAGGAAATCAGTCCAATGGTTTGCCTTCATCTTTTACACAGTCAACTACAAATATCAGATGCTGAACAGAACTTTGAATTTTCAAGAATACCTCAGAAGCCTTTGAAAATCATGGACGAAATGCCAAAATGTCCTTGGGCAAACACCTTTTAGGCTAATAGCATAGTCTAATTCTACTTAAGATGCAACTGACTCTTCCATTTCCAGGATATACTTTTCCTCCAGCCATGTGATTTGTAAAGGGGAGATAGTGCTGGCTTTTGTATGGCTTTAGCTTTGACTCTTTCTCAATGAAAAGTTTTATGATTTAAAAATACATTTTCTTCCTCCTTGCATGTATTTCTGTAAAATCTACCAAATCCCATTTGTTACTCTTTCTCCAAAAATCAATAGGAATGACCTAGTTACACAAATCAAGAGCTATAAGTTTGAGAGGATTAGTCCCATTGCCATAAAAAATGAAATACATGGTCCTTAGAAATTTGATCCAACTTCATCCTGTTCTGCCATCTAGTTTATATAAAGCATCTTGAGACTTCATGTGAATGATTTATACTGTTTAAATCAGATTCCTCTAAAGTAATGGAAAATATAGGCATAATAATAACAATATTGACCTTTGAATTACAAGAGTTTGAACTGCATGGGTCCACTTATATGCAGATTTTTTTTTTTACTAAGTACCTGCTACAGCACTGTGCTGTCTGAGGTTGGTCAACTCCACAGATGTAGAACCATGGATAAGGAGGGCCAACTATAAAGCTGTTACGAAGATTTTTGCTCAGAAGGTTGGTGCCCCTAACCCCTGTGTTGTTCAAGGGTCAAATGTAGTAATAAATATCATTTTGTAGTTCTTCACAATATGCTAATTCAATATAAAGTTTTGTTTAATCCCCAAATGGTCCTAAACGTTATTATCCTAATTTTGTTTCCAGCTTTATTGAGATATAGTTGGCATATAACATTGTATAAGTTTAAGGTGTATAGCATAATTTTTTCATATATGTATATATTGCAAAATAATTACCACGTGTTTAGTTAACACATCCATCACCTCACATAGTTACAATTTTTTTCTTGTGATGAGAATATTTAGGATCTGTTCTCTTAGTAACTTTTAAATATATAATACAGTATTGGTAATTATAATTACCATGCTGTACATTCTATCTCCAGAACTTATTTAAATTATAACTGGAAGTTTGTACCTTTTGACACCTTCACCCATTAACCCCACCCCTTACATCTGCAGCCACCAATCTGTCTCTGTTTCTGAGTTTGTTTTTCTTAGATTCCATGTGTAAATGAGATCGCATGTCTTTCTCTATCTGACTAATTTCATTTAGCACAATGCTGTCAAGTTTCATTGAAAATGGCAGGTTATTCTTCTTTTTATGGCTGAATAATATTCCAGTGACCATGTATGCCACATTTTCTATATCCATTCATCTGTCAACAGACACTTAGGTTGTTTCCATGTCTTGGCCCTTGTAAATAATGCTGCAATGACCATGAGGGTGCATACATCTCTTTGAGATAGTGATTTATATGCTTTGGTTACATACCCAGAATATGATTGCTGAATCATGTGGTAGCTCTATTTTTATTTTTATTTTTTTTGAGACATTTCCATAACGTTCTCCATAGTGACAATACCAATTTACATTCCCACCAACAGTGCACAAGTGTTCCCTTTTCTCCACACCCTCTCCAGCATTTGTTGTTTGTAGATTTTCTGATGATGGCCATTCTAACAAGTGTGAGGTGATACCTCATTGTGGTTTTGATTTGCATTTCCCTTACAATTAGTAATGCTGAGCACCTTTTCATGTGCTTGTTGGTCATTTGAATATCTTCCTTGGAAAAATATCTATTCAGGTCCTCTTCCCACTTCTTAATTGGATTATGATTGACACTTGAACAACACAAGTTTGAACTGTGTGGGTACACTTATAGGTGGATTTTTTTTTCGCTAAATACATACCATAGTACTATAGGATCCAAGATTTGTTGAAACCATGGATATGGAGAAGTTGTATATAAGGAGTCCTACTATAAGTTATATGCAGATTTTTGACTGTGTGGAGGGTCAGTGTTCCCAGCCCCTGTGTTGTTCAAGGGTCAACTCTATTCATTTTTTTACTACTGAGTTGTGTGACTTCCTCATATATTTTGAATATCAATCCCTTATCAGATATGTGGTTTGTATCTAGACTTTAGCTGAGTCTAGCTGTCCAAAATATTTGACTTGCTATTAGACTGTCAAATAGACTTCTTAAAATGTATTAGATGAAGCAGAAAGACAGAATAGACAAACTTCCTTATATATTCTTGCTTTTAGAACCATCCCAAAACTCACATAAATACTGGGAAAAATGTGCAAATTTTGGTGATGCAATACAGAGAACTATGTCTAAAGGAGATTACTTTTGTCATTTTGTAAAGTATAGGTAAAGAACTTATGTGTGAAACATATTAGGGTGTATCAAATTAAATCCTGTTGAACTGAAGAAACAAAGTAAAAGCACACAGATTCATCAGATCTAATACATCAGTAATATTGAGATGAACATCCATGAATCATGAAATGTTTAGCTGAAAATGTTATTTAGTAAGAATCTAGTCTCTTTTTTTAATCATAAGCATGAACATTTTAAAAGACTGCATTTTAAAAGATGCCCAGTGGTTAATGGGCTATGCTTCAGAAATGCATATTTAATTTTGTTGGAAAATCCATTTCCAAAAATGGTGTCAATATATAAGAAGGGAGGGGATGAGTAGTATTCTACTGTATACATGTACCACATCTTCTTTATCCATTTGTCTGTTGATGGGCATTTGGGTTGTTTTCATGTCTTGGCTATTGTAAATAGTGCTGCTATGAGCACTGGGGGTGCAAGTATCATTTTGAATTAGTGTTTTCATTTTTTCCCAATATTTACCCAGGAGTAGAATTGCTGGATCATATGATAGTTCTGTTTTTAGTTTTTTGAGGAACCTCCTTACTGTTTTCCATAGTGGCTGCACCAATTTACATTCCAACCAACAGTATAGGAGGGTTCCCTTTTCTCCACACCCTCCCCAACACTTATTATTTGTAGACTTTTTAATGACGGCCATTCTGACTGGTGTGAGGTGATACCTCATTGTGGTTTTGATTTGCATTTGTCTAATAATTAGAGATGTTGAGCATCTTTTCAGGTGCCTGTTGGCCATCTGTATGTCTTCTTTAGAAAAATGCCTATTTGAGTCTTCTACTCTTTTTTTTTTCTTATCAAGTTGTATGAGCTCTGTATATATTTTGGATATTAACCCTTGTTGGTCATATCACTTGTAAATGTTTTCTCCCATTCAATAGGTTGTCTTTTTGTTTTGTCAATGGTTTCCTTTGCTGTGCAAAACGTTTAAGTTTAATTAGGTCCCATTTGTTTATTTTTGCTTTTTTTTTTTTTTTTTTCTGCCTTAGGGGACAGATCTAAAAAAAATTTCTATGATTTATTTCAAAGTGTGTTCTGCCTATGTTTTCTTCTAGGAGTTTTATGGTTTCAAGTCTCAAAAACAGACACATAGATCAATGAAACAGAATAGAGAGCCCAGAAATAAACCCGTGCACCTATGGTCAATTAATCCATGACAAACGAGGCAAGAATATACAATGGAGAAAATAGAGTCACTTCAACAAGTGGTTCTGGGAAAACTGGACACTACATGTCATACAATGAGATTAGAACGTTATCTCACACCATATACAAAAATAAATTCAAAATGGATTAAAGACCTAAATGTAAGACCTGAAACAAATATTTTTAATTGGATTAAATAGATCATAATGAATATTTTTTGCCTTAAATTCTAACAAACACTCTGAGTCATAGCTGTAAAGGCTACTGGTTGTTCTTTCCCCAAAATACCTGAGGTCTGAAAGGAGAACATGGGTCAAGGGGAAAGTTGGTTCCTTCTGCCCAGATTTAGGTCGTGGATGCCCCATGCTTAACTCTCAAAGAAATAAGAGAAAGCAAGCTTTCTCTATTATAACCATTCTTACCTAATATTTCAATGAAAATAAATAAATAATAGCTTCTTCCACTGGAGGTTCACCAAAGAGACAGTTCTAAAGATCTCCCTCCACCACCCCTTCGTTTTTTCCCATATTAAGGAGCTCTTTGTGCTAGTTTCAAAACAAGAGGACTTGGAGACTATGAACATCATTCAAGATCACTTCCTGTCAGAACCAGAGTGTACCCTTGATGCTGCCTGAAGCTTGCCTCTTTAAGTGAAAGTCACACCAGTATTCTTTTTCTACTCCTCCAAATTTTTAGTAATGGGAGAACCAGTAAGCTAACTACCCAGGAAAAAACCTGATTTAAAAAAATAAGTAAACACTTAAGTACATCATGCTGTATGCACAGATACATATTAAGAAAACTCTACTAAGAGATGACCCACAGTAGTATATTCCAACTCCTCCTGGTAGATTGTTTTCCAATAACATGAAGATATACTCTCTGTTTCTTTTTTCTTACTTTTGTTGCCTTGTCACACTTTGAAGGTGGCACTTGAAACATATTTTTTAATTAAGCAGTGAAAAGCTCCACACTTTTGTTCTCAGTGGTAATTCTAACATTAACTCAGTGTTTAGCACAGCTGTTCACACTCCATAAAATAAAGTCTCCCTTTTGATAGGAGCAGTGGAATTTAAGCCTATGTTTTGCCAGAGATTTAGATGTGTAACTCAGAACTCAAAAGAGTTAGAGATGTGAAATCAAATACAATAGCTCATAGATGAAAAGTCACAAGAAACTTAAACCATAGAAAATTAGCATTAAACTTTCAACTTACATATTTAGAATTGAAATATTTGGACATCCACATTAGGAGAAATATAATTAACAAAGTATCCCTTTCAAGTTGTAATTTTTGGCCACTTAAAACAATTTGATCTCACAAATTAAAAGAATAAAAGTAGTGGAGTCTAAGCAGATGCTTTATAAGTGAGTCTTTGTTCATTCTTATAAAACATAAATATAATACTATTTACTACTTCAGCAGTAATTTCCATATAGGATTATACATTGCTAAATTTAGTAATCAGAGGGTCTTGTTTTGTTTTGCATGAAGCATGAAACAGGATTATGTGTAACTGGAAACATCTAGATACACATTATTATTACTTATAGAAATTTAATTAATATACTAATCGATAAAATAATATACATCTTTCAATATTTGGAATCAAAAGTTTATAATTCTGTGTGCAAAATAAAATCCAATTATAAAATTCAGAAAGTTTATTTCTGTAGGATTATCCTAAAAGTACTGAATCGGTAGATTTGAAATTTAGAATTAAAACTTACTACGTGTAAGATAAGGTTACAATAACTAAGAAAACAATTGACTTTTTTTTTTTTGGTACGCGGACCTCTCACTGTTGTTGCCTCTCCCATTGCAGAGCACAGGCTCCGGACGCACAGGCTCAGCGGCCATGGCTCACGGGCCCAGCCGCTCCGCAGCATGTGGGATATTCCCGGACGGGGGCACGAACCTGTGTCCTCTGCATCGGCAGGTGGACTCTCAACCACTGCACCACCAGGGAAGCCCACAATTGACATTTTTAAATAGATTTCCATTTCAGGTACAAATAGTGAACACTTAATGAGAACAATGACTGAAACAAAAATTCTGGAGACTCACAATCTTGAACGTATTTTGTCAAACTTATTATCTTGGCACCTCATAACTAATGTACTCTCAAGGTACACTGCTCTGTGATACATTTCTCAAAAGGCCATTTGCTCACTTTATCCAAGTGTCCACCCCAAACCGTACTATTATTACCTAGCACAATAATATCTGTTCCCTTCCCCAGGACTCTTTTCTGCTGCCAACAACAGTAATGATCTTCCTCATATACCATTTGCACCATGTCATTCCCTACTTAGGGACTATATTCCTTCTTATATATCCCTAATATCACTATGAAGACCCTAAAACATTCTAAACAGAGGCACTTGAAAGGGTATAAAATAGTCATAAGTATTCTGGTGTTGGTTGATTCATGTGTTCATCCAATACTAACTGAGTGCCTATTATGTGCTGGGTACAGTGAGCGTTGTTGTGAACAGTGCTAGTAATGAAGATGTGACGAGGCAAACCCAGATTCCTTCCCTCATGTAGCTTATGCCTTCATGGAAGACAGACAATAATGATCTAGAAAATAGACCAACCAAAGACTACCAGGAACACCTGCAGTTGAACAAGTTATATCTATCACTCGTTGCAAGGAGGGAGAACACACACCTTGGGAACTGTGGTGTATCTCACTAAGGGCATTGGAAAGAATTGACCATAGGTTTGGAGCTCTGGTTGAGTAATGTTGGGGAGAATTTAGGGGTAGATTGGGGGTTGTCATAAAGAAGGAACAAGTCTATGATTGGCTATTTCAATAAATCTTATCTACAGAGAAGGTAGGTTAAGGCAAGTTTATAGCTATAACTGGTTTTCAAAAGCTCTAGTCACTTAATTAATGAGGGGAGATGGTGGTTATTCTGTGGGGTGAACAATGACCTTGCTGATGGGAATGTTCTGTGACATCATGGTCTGCAGGAGAACAACATGGCTCAGCTGTAAGAGGGAGATGTTTGTAATGGCACTGAGATTGAGGTCTAGGTTTAAATGTCATATCAGTTCCCAGGCATCCAAGGTTGCTTTTTTTTTCCTCATAGATTATTCAGAAAATAAACAGGATAAGATAATCAATATCACTAGGACTGATTTACATAATGTGGCCAAAAAAGACATCTTTGTGAAGATGGCATTAAGCTAAGACCTGACACATAGTGATATGAAGAGATTAAAAAAGAACCTACCAGGCAAAGATGAGTGCAAAGAACCAAAGAGAGTAAGTGCTGGGCATGTTTCAGAAACAGAAGGAAGATCAGCATATCTGAAAAAAAGCAATGGAAGCATTAAAAGGCTGTAAATGTGGGTGTATGGAATGACTAGTTAGTGACTTCATGCTAGGCCCAAACACAGGTATCTGAGTGTTATGGGCTAAATTGTGTTCCCTCCAAATTTATATGTTAAAGTGCCAACCCCCAGTACCTCAGAATGTGGCCGTGTTTGGAGATGGGGCCTTAAAAAAAGTACTTAAATTAAAACAAAGTCATTATGGTGGGCCTTACTTCATTATGACCAGTGTCCTTATAAGAAAAGGAAACTGGGATACAAGCAGGTACAAAGGGAAGATGATGTGAAAACACAAGAAGACAGCCATCTACAAACTAAGGAAAGAGGCCTCAGAAGAAACACCACCCTGCTAACACCTTGATCTTGGACTTCTAGCTTCCAGAATTGTGAAAAAATAAATTTCTGTTGTTCAAATTTCTGTTGTTTAATTAATTTCTGTGGTATCTTGTTGTGACTGCCCACCAAACTAATGCACTAAGTTACCAGGACATCACCTTTCAATATCCAAAGCTATGAAATCAATGCTAAATGTTCACTGAATCAATGTTTAATTTTGTTTGAAAAATAAGTACTTATATAGTTAGTGGCACCAAAAATATTCACCTCTCTGGGCTTCAAATCTATAGTGAAGAGTTAGGACAAGAAGGTGACTGAATCTCTTATAACTCTAAAATCATAGGATTTATCATAGAGGCCATTGGAATCAAAATTCCAAAAATACAGTTCTGTATTTATATCATATCTTTCTTCTAAGCAGTTCAAAACACTTCAAAGACATTTTCATATCAATTCTCACAGCACCCTGTGAAGGCAGGTAGGTGGGAAATATTATCATTCCTATTTGACATTTCTATACACCTACTCACTTGATTATAAGATCATTTTAACTGAATATATAATTTTTTTCAGTGAAAAGAATATATGCCCAGAAAAAAAATGATGTTCACAAGAAAAATAGTATAATTTTGCATTATCAGTCTTATGTGCTGAATGACCTGAACATTTGCAATATACACAATGACCCTTGAGATTTTAATTTAGATATTAATTCTCCTTCCTTTTTATACTCCTTTGAAAAAAAGATAGGAATATTAACAAAATGGCAGCTATATTTTGTTAGGTAGTACCAAACTGAGGATAGTGGTCTATTTTATCTACATATTTGGAATACAGTGTTTGTTTCACTTTTAAGGAGAGTATTGACATATTCTGAAGTCCAAAAAACTAAAAAATATCAATTATTCTTATATTTTCCTTTAAGTAAAATATCAGTATATACAATGACTTATAATGAGAAATAGATTTTTGTCAGAAAAATCAGTTTTAAATAGAAATGGAATGTCAAACATTCGTATATTGAAAAAGCACCTCTACACCTCAACTTATATCTCCCCCCTTTGAGAGGATAAAGACAAGCATCCCCAACTGGTGATCCTTCCTTATTTCACAAGCTTTATCTTGTATCACTCTCCCTCATGCTTCCTGTGCTTCAGATTCATGAATTTCATACATTCATTTATTGATTGATTCAATGTTGTAAGACATAGAGGTAAAATATTGAATAAGACCAAACTAAAAAAAGAAAAAAAAGATGAAATCTTGTCTTTTGCAAAAATATGGATGGATCTTGAGAGTATTATGCTAAGTGAAATAAGTCAGACAGAAGAAGACAAATACTGTGTGGTTTCATTCATATGTGGACTATAAACAACAAACAAGATAAATAAACAAACAAACACATAGGTACAGAGAACAGTAGTGGTTACCAGAGGGGAAGGGGTGGGGGATGATGAAATGGGTAAAGGGGATCAGCTATAAGGTGATGGATGGAAATTAAATTTTTGGTGGTGAGCATGCTGTAGGGTATACAGGAGTAGAAATACAATGTTGTATGTGTGAAACATAATATTATAAACCAATGTTACTTCAATAAAGACAAGAAAGCAAGAAAGAAAAAAAGATAAGGTTTCTTTCTGAAAGGAGTATACCTATATTAGACAAATAAGTAAAGAAATAAAATAGTTCCATATTGTCATAGTTGCTGTAGTGATAATAAGCAGTGACATGGATGGAGGTAACTGGGCAGAGAGGATTAATTTTTTTAGAAATGGTGGTTAAGTATGAAAAACAGGACTTACAGGTAAAATTAGATCTGAAAAATAAAAAAGATCCAAAAAAAAAAAAAAAAGAAAAGAAATGGTGGTTAAAAGTATCTACGAGAAGGTGAAATTTTTGCTAAGATCTCAAAAAACTGGACCAGCTGTTTCAAGCTGAATTAAAAAGTTGAAGCAGAAATGACTGCACATCACAAGGATATAATGTTGCAGTGACAAATGTGGGTAATCAAGGTGGGTTACAAAATTAGCAGGGTCAGAACAAAATTATTAAGATTATTAAAAAATTATTAAAATTATTAAGAATTTCAAGATGGTGACAATAAAGCATTAAACCAAGCATCAGATGTGTCTGAGTAGGGACCTTGTGTAACTGCACAGGCTGTGTCCCTGCGAAGCCAGGCCTGAAAAGGATGGCTCTTGTGGGTTGGAGGTCCCTGAGATGAAAGCATGTAAAAGTGGGAGCACTGGATGGGGGGATGGGAACAACATGATAGGGCTGCTTGTTCTGGTAACTAACGACCTGGAAGATTGAGACATCCACAAGAATATATGATAAACAGGGATGTGCAGTCCAAGGAGAAGCATCCCTCACTGAGAGCAGGGAGTTAGGTCAGCTCTCTCCTGCAACTGCAGCTGTGTCCACCCATGGCCCTGGGAATCAGGTAAAAGTACCATTTTCTTTCTAGTTTCTGGGCTTTTGCAAGTCTGGAATAAACCCTATGCTCCACCCTGACTTCATCATTACTATGAGTTCCAGGGAGGTAAAGACCAAGTCTGACTTATTTCCCCCACTCTTAGCCCATAGTAGATTTGTAATTATGTATTCAATTAACCAGTGACCTGAGGAGTAAATAATTCCATCATGTGGTAACTGACCCAGATAAATTTTTGGAAGAAAATATAGTCAACGTTGGAAAATTTTATATTATGAAGCTAGTTTGGGAAACAGCTCATCGAAAGAAGAAATTCCACCTTACCACTTTTTAAAATCTGTTTATAAGAGTAAATAAATGTATTTCCATCATAAGGGCAGTTTGGATCAAACACCAGACTGATTCTGACTAAATACCAAAACCTCTAGATGATTCTTCGTTCTCATTTTCTTAGCTCTTTTCTTCCAAGAATAGGATAGTTAGTAATTAACATAAGACTATAAAAATATTCCATAAGTATAGTAAGAGCTATTAAAATATGATGACAGATCATCAATCTAATCTACCATTTTTCATGTAATTTGGTTAACCAGGGAAATGCAAGTCACTAGAACATCTACTAAAAATTACATAGTGAGTCCAAAGAATCCCCAAATTATTCCTCTTGTGATTTGCACAAATAATTTAGATTATTCAGAATTTGTGACAGTCTTCAACAATATCATTATTAACACAGATTGTCACTTACTTCCCTAGAAGGAATGAGTCCTCTACATTGCCTTCAAAATGAGAAATATACAGAAAAGTAAATATGGTTTAGTTAATATGTGGAATTCTGACTGCTCACAGATATCACAGAAAGGGTTTATGTTCAGGTAATGGTTTGGGATTATGATTCCCGAACATGTCTGAGAACATCACTTGAGATTCTTTTTTAAAAAATACAGATTCCCACACCCCTCCCTGGGGATTCAGTTTCAACATGTACGGGATGGGAACCAACAAATATATTTTTTCATTGAATTTAAAGTACTGTTTATGTTTGGACAATTTTGGAAAACACTGAGTTAGGCCTTTCAAAACAGACAAAGCTGGTCACATGTTGACAGAGGACTGATGTGAATGTATATGTTAATCTACATCTGATTTTTCAAAGAGATTTTTAAGACAACGTTAGGAAAAATTAGAAAAAGAAAACTTCTATTTCTTCAAGAGGATAGCTTTACTAATATGTAAAATAAGTTTGTGTTTAGCAATGTCTTATTTTTTTATTCATTAATTCTCCCTACCCTTGGCCAAAGGCTAACTAGTTTCGGATTTCTATGAATGTGTGTCTTTCCTGGATGGTGTGTAGCACATATTCAAAAGTCTCTTTCCATACCTGACGGTTAACCTTCTCTGGGCACTGGAGCCTAAGATTGCTTAGATATGTACCTTATAAACTGTATGAGAAAATAACTTGCCATTACCTGGAAATAAGCTGCTAACTCCATGAACGTTGCTACACAAACATTTTTTAATTACCAACAATGTACATTAGATTATTGGAAAAGTGAACAGTCCCTGCTCTTGTTCTCCCCTTCTTGACTTCACTAGTCATTTCCCGTGTCGGTGAGTCCAACTGGGATTTCTCTGATTAACTCACAATGTGAAGTTGGCATGGCTGTGTAGGCATAGATGACATTCATATTCCTTCCATGAGCATACTCTAACACTGTTGTTATCTGCATAAGTTTTGTACCATTCTATACCACCAAGTGAAGAAGATTCAGGTTCATTATGTGCCTTATATGTATATGTGAAAACTTCCAACACAATCACATTCAAAAACACAACCCTGAAATTCTTGGCATCCTGGCCACCCATGTTGGACAAGAGGGGAAGGGTTATACGGTAAGAATGATTAGTTTTCAATGTATAGACATCCATTATCTATGGGAAAGGAGCCAGAATAAACTCCTCAAATGGTAAGCCTTCTTCATGTAATATCCTCCCAGATGGCAGTTCAGGCACTAATCACAAGAACTTCATTAGGTAGATTCAACCCATGTCTAATATATATAGAAAATGCTAGCTGAAATCAAGTAGTTTGTCATGAAAAAATTATTAATGAATCTAGTAGTTATGATTCAGAGATGCTGAGTTTCCAACAACTATACACATCTTTCTCTTTTTGTATGAATCTGCCTCAAACCGGTGGTGTGGACCGAACTTCTGCAATGAATCAAATTAATGCATTTGACCTTGAAAGACTGACAATCTGAGCTTGTCCCCCCACCAGACTTTCCACTTTTGAAAATATACTATGGGGTTCTCCCACAACTTCTTTTCCCTCCACTATAGAGGTTTCTTTTTCCATCACTCTACTTATTGGAAATATTAGTGGCCTAATGTTATTATAGTCACAGCCCATTTTTCAGAATGCAGATTGCCTGGTTCAGCAACTGTAGATTAGATTTGAAAGAGAAGAGACTCAAATGCAGTAATGCTTCCAGAAGACAGCTCCTTCACTGATTTAGAATCAGTGAAATGTGTGACAGGAAAGACTATGTGTTGGCAATTGGGCTTGATACATCTTTCAAGAGCAAAATGGAAACTCTCTTCCCTTGGTTTGCAGCTATAGATCACTAAAAACATCTCAGAAGCGAAAGGCTGCAGAGGCCCTGCCTTCTCCTTCCTCCTCTCCCAGGGTGGTGACATAGATTTCAAAATTAGATGTGTCAAAGCTTTCACAATTCATTGCTGAGGCACATGCCTAAAACTGTCTTTTATTGAAAAAATATATTAATTATATTTCTGCTTTTTATCATGTAAATTCAGGGCTCATGAAAGGAACCAGATGGACAGCTTTGGAAATGAATCCTTCCTTTGATTAAACAACAAGGAATGAAGTTTCTACATGCTCCATCTCTGAAAAGCTTCCTCCTAAAACTTTTAGCCTCGTTGAAATGGTTGGAAATTGTGAATGCTAAGTTTCCACTGTGTATGTATATGTAGAGGAGTAATTATTAGTGCCAACATCAGTCTAAGTTTCCTAGTAAATATTATATTTATTGGATTTTTGCACTTTTAAAGTTGAAAGCACTTTAATTCATTAAACAGCATTCCATACATCACGTGAATGCAAAACTTTATAAAAATTAACAGAGTACATACAACTCCAACATTTCAAATGTTGTTCTTCCTATTCTGAAATCTCTTACTCATTTTATCAGATTGAATTTATTTGTCAGTAATTTTGTCTACTAAATAACTCATCTAACTACTAGAAATATGCAATTTAAAAAATTTTATGAAATAAATATTTACTTAATACCCATTCTATATCAGCCCTACTGTAAGATAGTGATACAGTAGTAAACAAAAAGACACTACTGAGGGCATTTGCATTCTAGTAGAAAATGCCAAAAGCCAAGACCAAGGAAAGTGTAAAATGCTACGATATCAAACTAAGCATATAACTTACTCAGATTTGAGGGTCAGAGAATATGAAAAGGGTAGCTGCAGAAATCTGGCATCTTGCAAGAACCTGGCTCAGCTAATCTGGTTCAAGTGACAGCTTATGGTGGGATTTGGGGGTGGTTTTAGGTGAGTCGGCGAAATGTGTTTCATATTAAAATTTAGAAATTCACAGCTTAACTTTGTTTATGAGGCTCTGGTGCCAATATGTTACTGCTAGTATCTGGTAAAAAAAAAAATGAAAAAATAAGTACATAAATAAACGCATTATACAAAAAACTATAATAAGGAAGCCAAGGGCTAAGGGCAAAGACTCATCATCCACCATGCAGGATATCTCTTAACAATATATTAATATTTTAAAAATTGCTCACATCTTACAATTCACCTTGGAGCATGATTTCTACTTCGACCTTCTTCCTTTTCTGGTCACAGTGGCTTTGGGACACAGCCCAAACCAAAAGACAAGAGCAAAAATAAACCTAAAGACTGAGCTTAAATTAATGTCCTGTTAATTTGCTGTTGGATTCTGTTTGCTAGTATTTTGTTGAGGATTTTTGCATCTATGTTCATCAGTGATATTGGCCTGTAGTTTTCTTTCTTTGTGACATCCTTGTCTGGTTTGGGTATCAAGGTGATGGTGGCCTCGTGGAATGAGTTTGGGAGTATTCCTCCATCTGCTATATTTTGGAAGAGTTTGAGAAGGATAGGTGTTAGCTCTTCTCTAAATGTTTGATAGAAATCACCTGTGAATCCATCTGGTCCTGGGCTTTTGTTTGTTGGAAGATTTTTTATCACAGTTTCAATTTCAGTGCTTGTGATTGGTCTGTTCATATTTTCTATTTCTTCCTGATTCAGACTTGGCAGGTTGTTCATTTCTAAGAATTTGTCCATTTCTTCCAGGTTGTCCATTTTATTGGCATAGAGTTGCTTGTAGTAATCTCTCATGATCCTTTGTATTTCTGCAGTGTCAGTTGTTACTTCTCCTTTTTCATTACTAATTCTATTGATTTGAGTCTTCTCCCTTTTTTTCTTGATGAGTCTGGCTAATGGTTTATCAATTTTGTTTATCTTCTCAAAGAACCAGCTTTTAGTTTTATTGATCTTTGCTATCGTTTCCTTCATTTCTTTTTCATTTATTTCTGATCTGATTTTTATGATTTCTTTCCTTCTGCTAACTTTGGGGGTTTTTTGTTCTTCTTTCTCTAATTGCTTTAGGTGCAAGGAATGCAAGGATTCTTCAATACATGCAAATCAATCAACGTGATACACCATATTAACAAATTGAAGGAGAAAAACCATATGATCACTTCAATAGATGCACAGATAGCTTTCGACAAAATTCAACACCCATTTATGATAAAAACCCTGCAGAAAATAGGCATAGAGGGAACTTTCCTCAACATAATAAAGGCCATAATGACAAACCCACAGCCAACATCATCCTCAATGGTGAAAAACTGAAAGCATTTCCACTAAGATCAGGAACAAGACAAGGTTGCCCACTCTCACCACACTTATTCAACATAGTTTTGGAAGTTTTAGCCACAGCAGTCAGAGAAGAAAAGGAAAGAAAAGGAATTCAAATCGGAAAAGAAGAAGTAAAGCTGTCACTCTTTGCAGATGACATGATACTATACATAGAGAATCCTAAAGATGCTACCAGAAAACTACTAGAGCTAATCAATGAATTTGGTAAAGTAGCAGGATACAAAATTAATGCACAGAAATCTCTGGCATACCTATACACTAATGATGAAAAATCTGAAAGTGAAATCAAGAAAACACTCCCATTTACCACTGCAACAAAAAGAATAAAATATCTAGGAATAAACCTACCTAAGGAGACAAAAGACCTGTATGCAGAAAATTATAAGACACTGATGAAAGAAATTAAAGATGATACAAATAGATGGAGAGATATACCATGTTCTTGGATTGGAAGAATCAACATTGTGAAAATGACGATATTACCCAAAGCAATCTACAGATTCAATGAAATCCCTATCAAACTGCCACTGGCAATTTTCACAGAACTAGAACAAAAAATTTCACACTTGTATGGAAACACAAAAGACCCCGAAAAGCCAAAGCAATCTTGAGAACGAAAAACGGAGCTAGAGGAATCAGGCTCCCTGACTTCAGACTATACTACAAAGCTACAGTAATCAAGATAGTGTGGTACTGGCACAAAAACAGAAAGATAGATCAATGGAACAGAAGAGAAAGCCCAGAGATAAACCCACGCACATATTGTCACCTTATCTTTGATAAAGGAGGCAGCAATGTACAGTGGAGAAAGGATAGCCTCTTCAATAAGTGGTGCTGGGAAAACTGGACAGGTACATGTAAAAGTATGAGATTAGATCACTCCCTAACACCATACACAAAAATAAGCTCAAAATGGATTAAACACCTAAATGTAAGTCCAGAAACTAACAAACTTTTAGAAGAAAACATAGGCAGAACACTCTATGATATAAATCACAGCAAGATCCTTTTTGACCCACCTCCTAGAGAAATGGAAATAAAAAGAAAGATAAACAAATGGGACCTAATGAAACTTAAAAGCTTTTGAACAGCAAAGGAAACCATAAACAAGACCAAAAGACAACACTGAGAATGGGAGAAAATATTTGCAAATGAAGCAACTGACAAGGGATTAATCTCTAAAATTTATAAGCAGCTCAGGTAGCTCAATAACCAAAAAACAAACAACCCAATCCAAAAATGGGCAGAACACCTAAATAGACATTTATCCAAAGAAGATATACAGATTGCCAACAAACACATGAAAGAATGCTCAACATCATTAATCATTAGAGAAATGCAAATCAAAACTACAATGAGATATCATCTCACACCAGTCAGAATGGCCATCATCAAGAAATCTAGAAACAACAAATGCTGGAGAGGGTGTGGAGAAAAGGGAACACTCTTGCACTGCTGGTGGGAATGTGAATTGGTACAGCCACTATGGAGAACAGTATGGAGGTTCCTTGAAAAACTACAAATAGAACTACCATATGACCCAGCAATCCCACTACTGGGCATATACCCTGAGAAAACCATAATTCAAAAAGAGTCATGTACCAAAATGTTCACTGCAGCTCTATTTACAATATCCCAGAGATGGAAGCAAGCTAAGTTTCCATCATCGTATGAATGGATAAAGAAGATGTGGCACATATATACAATGGAATATTACTCAGCCATAAAAGAAATGAAATTGAGCTATTTGTAATGAGGTGGATAGACCTAGAGTCTGTCATAGAGAGTGAAGTAAGGCAGAAAGAGAAAGACAAATACCGTATGCTAACACATATATATGGAATTAAAGAAAAAAAGTGTCATGAAGAACCTAGGGGTAAGACAGGAATAAAGACACAGATCTACTAGAGAATGGACTTGAGGATATGGGGAGGGGGAAGTGTAAGCTGTGACACAGCAAGAGAGAGGCATGGACATATATATACTACCAAACGTAAAATAGATAGCTAGTGGAAAGCAGCCGCATAGCACAGGGAGATCAGCTCAGTGCTTTGTGACCACCTAGAGGGGTGGGATAGGGAGGGTGGGAGGGAGCGAGACGCAAGAGGGAAGTGATATGGGAACATATGTATAGGTATAACTGATTCACTTTGTTATAAAGCAGAAACTAACACAACATTGTAAAGCAATTATACTCCAATAAAGATGTAAAAAAAAATTAATATCCTGGCTTACTGATCTCATGGTAAAATAGAACTCCTGGCACAACAAATCCTATTGGTTTATTCCATTTGATGGAAGTTCTGCTGATTTTCCTGGCTAATTATTAAGATTAGCTAACTCTAGTATTTAATTCTCAAGTATTGACAAAATGCTAAATTGTATATTTGGTGATGTTCTGTTGCGTGCTTCTTCCAGAAACTGGAAAGTAAAAGTTTGTACTTGGTTGCTGGTATCCTGGGTTAAGTAGTAAGGCTCAAAACCTTAGTTTTCAAATACTAGCTTTTAAAAACCTAGGCCCCAAATAAAATGAATTATACACTTTATTATACAGTACTCAGTCTGAGTTTGATTCTCAAGAATCACTTTTTGTAGATTGATATAACTTCCATCAATAGTGATTTGAGATGTAATAACATTAAAATAATAACTGATCTTATAAGTTTGAGAATTACTCTGCCTTCTAACATGATGTGGTTTTAATTCTGAAGAGGATTTCATGAAATGTTTCTTCAGCTGAATTGATTTTCATGGTGTTAAGTATAGAAAATTATACTTCCTTTGGACTAATTTTATTAGCATCATCTTGGAGCTCTACACCCCCTAAAATGTTGCTTATTTTCTGCAAAGTCCTCCTGACCTACCCCAAAACACTTGGACGCTCCATGAGTGTAGGAAGCTTCATTACCTTGTTCATCAATGTATTCTGAACACTTAAATAGACTGGCTCATAATAACTTCTTGTTATATATTTTTTATTTGAATGAATGATGGGTGAATGATTCCATGAAGTGTATATAACTGAAGTCTAGAGTCAGTCTGCAGTTTCTATATGAATAATAAAAATGAGCAGGAATTTTTTTTGTAATGTTGATAAAAACTCATTTTTCATTGTGTTTTGATATAACAGTCTATGCAATTTGATCCCCATAGTTATTCTATGAACAAAGCAGTCTATATTTTACCTTTTGTGTCAAAGTTGAAACCTAAATCTGTTATGGTGACAGTATGAGAGGACAAGACTTTTTTAAAAAGTTTTGTTTAAATTAATTTTTATTGGAGTATAGTTGATTCACAATGTTGTGTTAGTTTCTGCTGTACAGCAAAGTGAATCAGTTATATATATACATATATCTACTCTTTTTTAGATTCTATTCCCTTATAGGTCATTACAGAGTATTGAGTAGAGTTCCCTGGGCTTTACAGTAGGTTCTTGTTAAATATCTACTTTATATATAGTAGTGTGTATGCATTAATCCCAATCTCCCAATTTATCCCTCCCCCCCTTTCCCCCTTGGTAACCATAAGTTTGTTTTCTATGTCTGTGACTCTATTTCTGTTTTGTAAACAGGTTCATTTGTACCATTTTTTTTTAGATTCCACATATAAGTGATATCATATGATATTTGTCTTTCTCTGAGAGCACAAGACTTTTGAAGAAGCAGAGCTGGAAATCACTGGAGTCTTTGAAGAGAGCCAGCATAGTGGTTAAGGCTTGGACTAGGGAACGGACTACTTGGAGTGAATCTTGGCTCTTCCTTTTACAAGGCCATGGGTGAGTTATCTAAGCTCTTGGTGCTTCAATGGATTCATCATAGAGTTATTGTGAGAATCAAAGCACTCAACACTTATAAATTACTTAAAACAGTGCCTAGAAAATGGAAAACACTCCATAGATATCAGCATTTATAATTTCAAGCCGAGGGAGTTTCCTACCCTGGACTAGAAAGAAAGGGCTTTCTTCAAAATTTTCTTTAAAATTTACCTTCAAATATCTGTACGTATTTCATGATACATTTTAAATCATAGAAACATGTGCATACTCTAAATGTTATATTTAAGTGCTGTGATTCTAATATTTTATTTTCTATTTATATTTTTATTATATCTATCATAACTTATAGGGATTTTTAAGTTTCAATTTAATTTAAAATACTTTATCCAGGAAGGAGGAGTAAATGGAGAGAATTCAGTCAATGATGAAACAGAATTTTATGGGAAGTAACAAACGAACAAAGAAAAGTGGGAATTGTGTCTCTGTTCTCAGTTAGCTGACTATAAGTGTCAGAATACATCTGTAAGGACAATGTTCCTAATTCATCTTTCAAATAGGAAACAGTTCTTGTCCCAATTTTTAATTGATTTGGTGATACGTAAAAACTAAGGACTGCAAAATTATCTGTCAGGAATGAGAATACTATGCCAAATATTTATCATAAATATATATATTTCTTCAAAAATTGGCTGAAATCCATCCATTTCTGTTACTCCTGAGTGGTGCTAACTTCAAACTAGATTAGGAAATGAATAGGTTATTCAATCTGATTCAACTGAGGAGTCATAAGGATAAAAAGCAAAGCTTCATATTTAGCATACTACTAGTACCAAACTGAATTACAAATGATTTAAATACTTAAGTTGAAAATTAAAATCAAAGAAGTACTGAAAAAAATTTTAGGTGACTATTTTTATCATCTTGGGGAGGGGAGAATTTCATGAACATAGCATCAAAAAGAAAAACCAATAAAGAAAATTTTATAGGTTTAAATACAAAAAAAGTAAAGCTTTTTTATGACAAACAAGCATAAAAATTTTTTAATCAAAGAAAAAATTTTTTTAAAATATTTGCAAAATATGTGAAAGGCAAATACTAAGTAGCTAAATCTCATCACCTAATAGTTTAAACACAGACAACTCAACTGAAACAAATGAGCAAGGTAAACAAACAGGCAAGTCAAAAAAAAAAAGAAATACAAATGAACATATAATAGATGAAGAGATGTTAACCTCTCCATGTAGGTACTACAAATTAAAGTAATATCATTAAATTGTTCAAAATATTAACTTGGATTAGTAAGAGTGATAATGTCCATTTGCTGTGAATGGTAAAGGTAAATGAGTATTCTCATTATGTAAAGAAAAAAGTATAAATTTGTACCATGTTTCTGAGAATTATCTGTTGATAGATAAAAAACAGATAGAAATAGACAGATATAATATATATATATACTTACATATGTATTTATATGTATAATTTTCATACTCAAAACTCAAAATTTCTAGTTATAGGAATTTAGTTTATGCAAAAAATCAAACCAAATATGTAAAGGTATATACACATACACATACACACACATACATGTATGTTAAAGTTGAAAAGTTAGAAAAAGAATTATGGTACACATACAATAAATTATTATATCTGTCAAAAATGGTGATATAGCTCCATGCTGAAATAAAAAAGGCCCATAATATATGCTCAATAAAAAAAGACTAAGTCAGAATGTAGATTACAATCCCTTTTATTATATTCATTAGAAAAAATTGGGACAGTTATGTCAACACATATTTTTTAACAACCTTTAGTGGGATTTGTTTTTTCATATTCTAAAGTTCACCCATTTCAAGCATACAGTTCAAGGGTTTTAATAACCTTACTGAGTAGTGCAACCATGACCATAAATCCATTTTAGAACATTTCATACCCCCAGTTAGACCTCTTATGCCCATTTACAATTAATTCCCCTTCCCATTCCCAGCCTCTGGCAGTTGACAATCTACTTTCTATGTCTATAAATTTTGCTTTTCTGGACCTTTCATATAAATAGACTCATGCATGTGGTCTTTTATTCTGGCTTCTTTCTCTTAGCATGTTTTTGACATTCAACCATGACTTAAAAGGTGTTTGTTCTTTTTTATTGCTAAATAATATTCCATTACATTGATATACCACATTTTGTGTATCCATTCACCAGTTAATGGATATTTAGGTTGTTTCCAGCTTGGGGCCATTGTGTATATGACAACATATTAACAGCAATTATCTCAAGGTGTTGGGATTCCAAGTGCTTTTCACTTCTTGCATATACATTTCTGTACGTATTTATACTTTCTTAATAAGTACAAATACTTATTTATAAGTATTTACAAATACTAAGGGTTAAGGGCTAAGGGTTAATTAAGGTAGTAGCACTGTTTTTAATGGGGCTCAATGTAAAATGATGAGATAGCTGATTTGTTTATAAATTTAGATCCCAGTTGAATAATTTGCATGGCAATTTTTCTCTGCATCCCTATCCCCTTTATGCTGATTTATATAGAAGTTTATAAAACTAAGAAATTTGGAAACTTCCCAAAATACTCTTAAAAATAAGTACATAATAGCCAGTTTTGTCTGTTGAAAGGGAGTTGACCCAGACACCATTTTTTTTTTTTTTTCTTTTTGCGGTATGCGGGCCTCTCACTGTTGTGGCCTCTCCCGTTGCGGAGCACAGGCTCCGGACGCGCAGGCCCAGCGGCCATGGCTCACGGGCCCAGCCGCTCCGCGGCATATGGGATCCTCCCAGACCGGGGCACGAACCTGTATCCCCTGAATCGGCAGGCGGACTCTCAACCACTGCGTCACCAGGGAGGCCCCAGACACCATTTTTTTAAACCTACTACTTTAACTTTTAATCACACTTAACTTTAACTTAATTTTTAATCACACTTAACATAAATATATTTAATATTTTACAGAATATATCATGCATAACATAATATGCCATATAGAAACACATAGCAATAGAAATGTGAATAAAGAATTTTCTAAACATAAGTAACAATTTGAACGGTTTTGATATATTATAGTGTTTGTTTTTAAATCATTTACACTCCTTGTCTCCAAACATCAATTTATTACATATTTTACTGGGTCCCCCTAAGCTAGGAATTTACTGTGGGAATGTAAATCATACAGTTCTGCTTTCAGAGAACTTTAAAGAGCAAAACTTATGAAAAGTTAACCTTTGAAAAGATGCATTAAGGTTAAACATTAATAAGAAACAGCACAAGTTAATTAGCTGCCCTATGTTTTGTGTTGTACTTTCAAATCAACCACAAAAACCTAATTCATAAAGAATCTACAGGTGAAGTAATAAATTCCTCACCAAAAGAAAATTGATCCTTTGTGTATCATCATCATTATCATTATCACCATCTTCATCACCATCTTTTATAACTTTGAGAATCTGTACATTTAAAGTTTAGGGGAGTGTTTGTTTCTTTTGTTTTGTGTTTCAAAACCTGCCTTAATCATGCAACACTAAACTGGAATATCACTAACGTCCTGAAGCCTGGATTAATAAATTGCTTTTCATAAATCAAGACAATTATGCAAATCCCATTAAGCCCTTAGTGCAAAAGCAGAAATTTTAACTAGTATATGCAGGATATCCCATCTCTGGGAGCTGACACACCATTGGCACTTTCTTCTGGGAGGATGAGCTGCAAACTGGGCTGATGTATTATGTTCATTGATGACTGGGAAGAACTTGATGAGTTGAATTTAGTGCTAAATCTAGAGAACTTTGAAAAGTGAGTTTATTGTGGCTAGCCTGAGAAGAAGAGGCTATTTCAGAATTGTCAATGCGGCCCTAAGATCAAAGTGTACACTTCAGTAGATACAAATTAATAGTAAACACAATTTTCAAACCAGTATCCAGCAGTACCAGGTTTAGAAAGAAAGCTTCTGACATATTTAGGACAATCTTGTAAAACTGGAATGATAATAACCTGTCTCATTAGGTGAGAATGGATATTAAATGAGACAATTTATAAAGATTTTAGCACTGTTCTTGTTGACATAACAAGTACTCAAAAGATGCTACCTACTTATTGTCCTAAAGTACATAGAAAAGACACTGTTGAATTTTGACAGGAATGACTCTCCATAAATTATGTCATTATACACTAAGGTGGTATGAAAGTAGCCAGGCAGCCTTTTAAAAAGCGTTGAATGGAGTCTAGGTACTTTTTACTTTCTTTAGGTGTCACATCTGAAGGGTCTCACACATCTAGATCCATAGATTAGTGGGAAAATGGGAAATGCTATTTTCTGTCATAACCTAATAGCAAACACTGAATATAAACTCTTATGCAATTATAATATTGCATAAAAATCAAAATGTAGGAAATCAATTTCAAAGATACTTAAACATGATTCCTTTATGTATTTATTTCTGCTGGATACATAAATTCATTTTCCTTTTGTTATATATTAGGTGACTCTTTACTGAAAATAAAATCAATGAAACCTGCCTCACTTTCAGCTAATTTGATTACTTTTTTAAAAAAAACGTTTGATTTTTAACTAATTTAGACTCACATGAAATTGCAGAAAAGTCCTTGGTCCCTATCACCCAGCTTTCTCCAACCCTGACATCTCCCAAAACCATAGTACATTATCAAAACCAGAAACTAATTGGCACAATTCAATTAACCAGACCATAGATAGATCTTGCTCAGATTTCAGCAGCTTTTGAATTCACTCATTCTTGCATGTTTTTATATATAGTTCTATGGCATGTTACCATGTGTACATATCTTATAACCACCCCTGAAATCAAGGTACAGAGCTGTTTCTTCATCACAAAGGAACTCCTCATGCTGCCCTTTTACAATCACACCTTCCCTGCCTTCCCTAATCCCTGATAACCAATTTTCTGTTCTGCATCTATTTAATTTTAACTATTCTTTTTAAAGGAAATAATTTCAATTTAAGACATAGCTGTGAAAGATTTAATAACAATTCTTATCTATGTTTTTTTAATGCATGTTAAGTAGAGAGATTATGTATTCCTCGTTGGGGGCATTTGGAAATGGGTCATATAGGTGCAATAATTCATAATATGAAATTTTCAACTGTGGCAAGAATTCACAGGAATATAAATTCAGTTTATGAAACAGTGAGATACTGATTGTAACTGACTGGTTTTCAGGGGTACAACTTAATTCTTATGGGTCACACTCGTTACTGTCTTAGATGATTGTTAGTTTAGAGGTGCATGAGAAAAGAAAACATAAGGCAGTGTTTTCCATTTTTAAATAGGAAAAAGAAACCCACTGCTTTGAAAAAGAAACAGAAATCTTCTTGGACTTAAATGAAATCTTTTGTTTTTTCAACTGGAAATTTCTAGTGAGTCTATATAATTAGAGTTGGAAAGTATGGGTAAGGCAATGTTTAATGTTTTAATAAGCATGGATCTAAAACACAATAATAAAATATCTTTCTTAATGTTAGTAAATTAATCTTTGAATAACAAATTTAATGCTCTCAACTATGTCCTTGCATACTTTTTACACAACATTCTCAAGGTTTTTCTTTCTCCTTTCCCAAAATGAAAGTTATTTATTTGGGCTTTTATAATATCTTTCCACCACCTAGACTGTACTATTAAGTACAAGTCATTTGCAGTTTTAAACAAAAATGACAATAAAATTGGTTTATTTTTCACAACAAGAGTTGTAGGTAAGTTTTAAGGAACCAAAGCATGAAAACAGAAGACCCAAGAGTTGAACTGCATGGAAACATTGGGCAACTCATGCTAAGTAGGACTAAATCCATTTGTACCAGTGTATTTAACTCTGGGGGGTCAAGAACCTCAGAACCCCAAATTCTTATCTCATCATTAATATTTATTGTGTTGCATGAGCTTTAGAATTCTAGTACTCAGGTATATGAATGCTTACTTGAAACAGAAGTTCTTTTATTTTTTAAATTTTTTTTAGTGGGAACATCTTCATAGAAAAATAGTGGACAATTTTCTATCCAATAATATGCAGTCCCACCACACATATTTTTAAATTTCTATTTATTTATAACCCCACCTTTCTCCACAGAGTATTCAAAGCAGATTTCTAGAAAAAGACTTTTAATATAAAGTAAAAGAGAAACAGAAAATCAGAACCAAGGAAACGATTATAAAAATATGTTGATGATAAGATTCTGCATACCTAACATGATTATTCTTGCTTAAAATTTGGATCTGAAGTTTCCAGCAGTGAAATCAAAGTTATGTGCCCTTATTAGACAGGAGGAAGAATTTAAATTTCTCAGATTTAATATATAGGACACTAGTTCCTCAAAATATTGTACGGCAAATACCAACATAAATTTTATTTCAAGTTTTCTTAAACATTTTCTAAGAAAACTTGACAACATAATAATAAAATACACTTTTGTGAATATGATTCCAGGGAAGATATCAAATACTCTCCAGAATGAGGTTATAGCCAGTTCTGGAGTCAATGGGGCCTCAAATGGCAGCATTTTCCTCAAGGTGAGAGAATGATAGAGCACCCTTTATTTACTCCACCTGATCTGAATTTCACCTAATGTACTCTTCTGGTTGTCTAAAGTGGTCCAGGGTTTGAGTTAAAATTATTTTAAGGAATGGTTGAATGCTTCCCTGAACCTGACTTTTGAAAGAGCCCACACTGCTATGATTTTGCATTGTTGTTTAGTTTCAAAGCATATACATCTCTAAAAAAAAGTGCCAAAGCTCTTTGTTATTGTCATAACAATATGAATTAATGTTTGAATCTGATTAAAAGAAATTTCACTACCATACAAAGAAGAGGTACCTAAAAACAAAGGCAACAATTTCTTCCAGATTGGGTCCCTCAAATGTCATATTTTTTGTGTGTTGAAATTAACTACCTATTTCAGTTGTATCAGCTTACAGTGGCAGGAAGATAACATGGAAGATAGCATAGCATAACTAGAAAGTACCCAATCTGGAATCCAATGAGTTTTCTTTATCCTTCTAATTCACAATGTACTTCAATAGCTTATGACAGATTTAAAGTACATAAATATATTGTCGGGCTATTTCTTTTTTCCAACTCTTACTGTTTCCAATGTTAATTATATTGATAGGTCTGGATTTACATTCTTTTCATGTTGTAGATGTCTAGGACAGAAAAGCACTAATTAATTCATGTCTAGGATGAAAAATGCATTTATTTATGTCTAAATGAAAAACAAAAGAGCAACTATCTTTCACATATAAATTCATCACTTGGTGACAATACAAGATGTTCTTGCTTGATTTAGATACTTGGTCTTAAAAGAATGCATTGAATAATAAGTGGCTCAGGTTATGCAGGAATATTGAAAACAAAACTTCCTTTAATCTATTATTGACAGGAAGGTGACTCTTCTCTAAATTTCACTGGGAAGATTCCTTCATGTTGAATGTCAATGAAGCTTCTGTTCATGTGCTTTTGCAAACAATGAAAGTGGCATGATCCTTTCCACATCAGGCCAGGTAAAGGACTCAGAAGATCTCCTTAAAAAAGCTATCTGTCTTTGAATGTGAAAAAGTGGATGAAACTATTACATTTTATCAATAACTTCAGTCAAGATCTAAAGCCAATACAACTTGTGTATACAGAAAATTGGAGTTCTTGGACAGATGAGCATCCAAATAGATTTTTAAAATAAATAAAATGGGCCTTATCAGCATAATTTCAGGTAAAAATGAACCTAATCTTCAGAAAACACTATATCCTTCTTGTCAAGTTTATTTCTTTGCTCTTTTAACTTTTGCTTTTCTCCATATAGCTTAATGTTTCTCTGCACCATTTATCCCTCCTTAAATCACCTGAAAAGTAAGAAAAGTATTTGAGATGTGCTGTAAACAAGTAAGACCATCTGACAGCTTTTGCTTGAAATCTTACCACTATGGTTTCAAGTTCTGTTCTACCACAAACTTACACTTACCCTGAGCAAATTTTTCTACCTCTTTGGCCTCAATATCCTTGTCTAAAAAAGGAGATAAATACCTATAGGGCAGGATTGTGGGAAAAATCAGGTAACATATGATCAGAATGCCTAGTAGGTGCTATATAAATAGTAATATAATTTGTTTTATTTTTCTATTAATGGACTTCTACTTCTGGTGATATACCAGTCAGTAGTGCCTAAATGAAGTTGCTTTCCCAGTGATGGAGAACTTAATTCTTAAGGATAAGTTTCAATCTGTCTCTCTTATTCTTTTATAGAATTCATGAGGGCATTGTAAAAACGTATCCATGATCTTAGTTCTTATCACATAAATGCCTTTCCAGAAGCACATTTGTGCTATAAGATTGAAGTGGTAGCTAGTTGTGTTGGAGGGCAAGGGGCAGGAACAAGACAGAGCACAAGGAATGTGAAAGATAATTTAGTGTTTCCTCCTAGCCTGCATTTCATCTTACCCTTTGCTGTCTATAGACTATTCATCAGCATTAACATGCACCAAAATCTCCTTTGAAATTTTAATCAATTTAACATTGGTGTATTTATAGATTAGATGAAATAACTTTTGCTGTCTCTTCCAAGCACCTTTGTCATTTGAATGGCTTAAAGCCCTCATATTTCTCAATATGAATTTCAAGATATCCTTCTATTTCAATCTTGTTTTCAAAGGACAAGGTGGAAGATGACAATGGTAATGAAGATTAACGGAAAGACTAATTATACAGTCACTGGTGGGGGGATGAGGCGTACGGCTAAATCTTTCTGTCACAGATATTCATAACTAGTTCAGTTTAAATGCCAGATTTATGAGAACAAGTGATCCATCTCTATCATGCGCCGGATGCTTTATTTAAGGTAGGTTCAGAAGAATCTTAATTTTTTCATGCAAGGTTATTCACTGTATATCAATCCTAAAACATTGCTCTCTTTCCGCTTCCCTGTGTATGTCCTACTTACGCTTAACCACAGACATTTATATTGTCTTAAATAATGATTATATATTAGGAATCTCTGTATTTTTTCAACACTCACAAAACATTTTTTTTCTTTTTAACCTGACAACTGTTCATTTGATTGGTGACAAAGTTGTGCACCATAAACCCAACATGAATGGATTGTTAATCAGTAGATTTAATTGCATAAAGGAGGTACTTTATTTATACCTACCAACATTTTGATACTAGTTGATATATACTATAGTTATTTCAACTACAGTATATATCTAGTATTAAATTAGCACATGATTTAAAGGCTGAGTTGGCCATAGTAAGTTAATGTCACAACTAATGTAAAGAAGACTTAATTGTAAACATGCCATTTGTCAAGTGTGTACAATTATAACTATGCCCAGTTAAAATGATAAATATATCAATTGAAAAGAGATTTTTCTCTTCCTATTCTTAGATAATGGGTTTTTTCCATCTCAGTTAATAAAAACAATAATTAAAAATTATTCAATGAAATATCTAAGTTATATGTAAATAAAAATGAAAACTTAAGAGTTTGATATTTGAGGAGAAATGTCTGTTGCTTAAAAATGCATTCTAGACCATCAAATTCCCTAAAGCTATGGCCTCTACCATTCTTACACATAGGAAGTATTGCTCTTGGTCAATGTATATTGAGAACTTAAAGCAAAAGCCAGAATTTTGATCTTTCCATCCAGTTACTTTTGAGACACTGCTATAATGATAAAAGAGAACATCTGACAAATTATTCTAACAAGTATTTTTCTCAAGTAATTTGTTCTTAAATAAAGGAGGGAGGTCTCTAATCTGATATTTAATTAGCGCTCATCAAACACAATCCAAAGTTCGTAATCATGCCACTTAACCCTCAGTTTTCCCTTGGCCAGGTGCCTTTTCAGTTTGGGATACTTGTCAGGCTACTAAAAGTTGCTTATGAGTACTTTTATCAACCATAATGATGAGCAAAACAATTCACGGCTTTGCGTAGTCTATAAATCTCCATTTGCCAAAGGAATTATTACTGTGTATGGATTACAGTCCACCAGAACACTGGGAGTCTATCAAAGTCTATTATTTCAATTCACTGTGACATATGCAGTTATGAGATCCAGGAAATGTCATTCCAAGTTGACCCCCAAGAAAAATGTTTGAAATAAGATTGTTCCTTTTGGGTATTTCTTCCCTCAGCATTTACTCAATGCCTTCAAGCTTCTTTGTGATCTCTGACTGCTCCCAATGAATCAGTTCTCCTTCATATCTCTAAAGACCTTTCCAGGTTTCTCCCACTTCTAAACATGGCATTACTTCCCTCCTCCTGGGTTCACAGCAAATATTTACATTGATAATTGATCACAGTGTTTTTTCCTAAGTTTCCACATGGCTTCAGAGTCTTTCTCAAGCTTGCACTCAAAAATAAAACCACTATTCAATTAGAATTAGCACTGGAAAATGTAATGTATATCTATCCTTTGCCTTAAACCAACTAATAGCTGGAATATTAGACAGGTAGAGGGGAGTCAAAGCAATAGGTCAATGCAGTAATTGATACTTTTAATATCTCTCAAAAAAGTTGGTTGTTTATAAATAAAGTTCACCCGAATATGTGTTGTGCAAATAGTCCAAATCTTTTATGAAATATGGAGGGGGGTGCAGAGAGGAAGGAAGGAAAAAGGAAGAAATATTTTTTTTGTAAATATTTTGCTTTTGGCTTATATGATAGTTTCCTATTGCTACTGTAACACATTACCAGAAACTTTGTGACTTAAAACGATACAAGATATTTTCTTACAGTTTTGAGGGTCAGAAGTTGAAATGGCATGTATGGGACTAAAATCAAGCTGTTGGCAGAATTGTTTTTTATGGAGGTTGTAGGAGAGACTCTGTTTGTTGCCTTGCCTTTTCTAGCTTCTAGAGCCTGCTTGTATTGCTTGACTCATAGTTCTTTTCCTCCATTTAAAAGCCGCAATGGTTGGTTGAATTCTTCTCACATCCAATCACCCTGAATCTCCTGCCTCCCTCTTCACTTATAAGGACCCTTGTGATTACATTGAATTCATGGGGATAATCCAGGATAATCTTCCCCTTTCAAGATCCTTAACTTAATCACATCTGCAAAGTTCCTTTTTACCACATAAGGTAACATATTCACAGGTTCTGTTACTTAGATCAAGAACATCTTTGGGGAGTCATTATTCTGCCTACCACAGTCTCTATCTACAAGCAACAACAAAAGAAATAAATCAGGACAAGGAGATTTAAATACCTATAGTAGAGGAACTATACTTTAAATATCCCCTTAACAATCTGCTTCTGATCATGTTTCTAGGAATGTAGTATATTGTTGTAGGGAGCAGGAAAGAGGGTAATTAAGCCTGGGTTGAACCAAATCTTGTCTACTCATTTACTTACTGTGTGTCCCTAAGGGACAAGTTACTTCAGCTCTCTGAGCCTCAATGTTTTACACCTGAGAAGGGGGTGATAAAAATATGCTTGTCTCAAGGGCTCCTTCTAAAGATAATATGCTATAGTCCATGCAAGGTGCTTAGTACAATCCTTGGAACACAGTAAATTCTGCCCTTATCTTTCCTGGACCTGCTCCTTAAAACACATAACATATTCCATAAAGTACTGTTAAATGAATGTTGCATGAATGATCTTACCAATGATGCCATTGTTGGATTTAATCATTTAATGATGCAAATTTCTTTGATTCTTCTTTGTACAGCATAGGAAATAGCTTAGAATGCTTAAACTCTAGCACTTTAGTCATCACCCCAAACTCCATACAATGAAGACAACAGCACATTTAACTCTATTCTGGTCATTTACCATCTGGTAAACTAAATAGGTCGGAGATAACTTTTAGATCATCCTGACCATCTTAATAGAGTTAAACTTTACATTTTTAAGATGTGATAAAACATTGGTAACTGAGATGAGCAATTCATATTATTGCTTGAGACCCTATTAAATCTTTATTCATTATATGTAGTATTAGCCAGTCAATATTCATTTAGCTAACTAAAGCTTTCAGAGTTCATGCTTCCCTTTCTTTCAATATGACATTTTTTATGTACAATATCCAGTTCCAGGAGGAAATATGTTTTTCACAGGTACAATTAATATTTTAAAACTGGCTAGAATAAAATTAACACCTCCATGGCACCAAAGCAAAGCAAAGCAAATCAAGAGAAGGGAAGAGGAAAGTCTTACTCTTCCCTAGACAAGCTAGAGAGATTAGCTCTAGTCCAGTGACTTTTAAAATTAAAAAAAAGAAAAATCTAACTTCTTAATCTGGGATATAACATAGCGAATTGTGTTAAAGCATTTTCGAACAGATAAACAGATCTAATTTTACTTCACGTTTTACTCTCAAGCCTCTAATGCCAGCCCAAGGTATCAAAAAGGCATGGTTTTGAAGGACAGTAAGGACAATATATCAAACAATTATATTGAACAACTTTATGGGATAAAAATAATGGAATTTCTAGAATAGATCTGGATCCAGTCCAAATATATCAATGTCTCTGCCTCCTGTTGTACTTCCCTGTGCTTCATCTCTATCTTTCAGCAAATCAAATCTACCCTGTGTTCAGATATTACATGTTTATTTCCCTAGAATTTTAACTCTAGGTTATTTTAGGGCTGTCAAATTTTGAAAATGTTACCAGTAACTTTAGTTAATTTCATTTCATTCAAAAAGACAAAATCATCAAAAAATAATAAATGTCTCAGTGAGCAAAAGCTAGATGGTTTTATGTCAAGGCTTTTACAAAGAGAGAAAATTCTCATAATTTTTCATTCTGCAATTAAAATAGAGAAAATTTCCTCAATACCTTCTAACTTAAAAATTAAATTTAGAAGCTTTCTATCCCAATGATTTTACTGAAAGTATTGTATCAATATAAAAAAATGTTTAAAATCTCTTTATTTAACACTGATCTGATACAAGAGACAAAACCCACCTTGTTATTTTGAGTTGGATATGCTATCTGGTAGGCTTTCCCAGGAATTTAACTGGCAATATTTCTGATAACTCCAGAGTGCCAGTTGTTGAAAGTTCTTACCATCAAATATATGAAAGTTCATACCATCTAAAATAAAGATGTTAAATTCCAACCACTTAATATGAATCTGAATTCCCAGAAAGCAAATCTATCCAAATAAATTTCAAGTTGATTATATTTGAACCTAGTGAATCTGATATTATAAGGCTGATAGAAAGATGACTCAAATGGAAAATTCTAATATATATAAGCTAGTAGACAATATGGGTTAAATATAATTAGGCTGAACTAAGGTTACTCATATTAGTAGAAAGATTATTAGCTACTGGAAATTAAAGGAGTTTTCTTTCACTAGAAAGAACTAAAGTTAAGTTGAAATTATTTGTGTAAATAAATAATTATTGATTAATAGATGAAGTATACACACATTTTTGGGAATTAGACTAAATTAGAAAGAGTACATCTAAGAACAGCCTAAGGAAAGCATTTTGCCACCTATTTAAAAACGATTAATTGGTGTTTGTGTGCCACTGGCCAGAGGTGGCACATACAGAGCAAGTACTACAACTTTTCTTTCTAAATAATAAGTAGAAAAATAAATCTCATTGATTATGAAACTTTTTTCCATTGAGCTTAATATCTGGTTTCTAAGCAACTACTACTAATCTACTAAATTTGTAGGTGAGATGAGAATTATTTCTCATCCTTGAAATCAATTATCGCAGAAATATCCACCATAAAACCAACTGCTTTTCTGTGAAAGTTTGGCGTTACTTTGGATTGCTGCCAGTAAGTAGAAATGTTATGGGGACATAAAGGCATATGAAGGGGATATGAAAAGAAGATTAATTGGAAGAAGTATTTTTGACCACTTTAGAGTTTTTGTCTATATTTTTAAAATAACCAACATGAACTCATTAAATCAAGGAATATTACTGTGTTATACTGGGAGTTTGATAGTGTTCTAAACTTTAATATATATCAATAACAATCTTTTAAAAAGACAAAAAATCTTGCTTGCATGAAGCTTACATGCCAATTTGGAGAAAAAGACTATTAATTAATAATTAATAAATAAATAAAATCCACATCTTGTTAGATTGTGATAAATATGACAGAGAAAAAACAGAGAGGGAACTTCCTGTTTCATCTCTAACCAGGTAAAGAGTTTAGAATTTATCACTCCCATCTTTACAACAAGAAAACCTAGACAAACTGGAAAACAATGACTTTTTTTGACCCATCAGAAAACTGAGTCATGAGGCAAATTGCCACCTTGAAATCTGTTTGGAAATGTACATCCAGAGAGATATAACAGATGAGAGGTGATAATGTGAAGCAGAAGACAATGAAGTCATAAGCCTTATTGTAGAAACACTTAAGTAGTAATTTTGACAAATGATCCAAGAATTGTGGTACAATTCCAAAAGGTTTAACATAATTATAATTGGAATACCAGAAGCAGTAGAAAGAGAAAATGGAGCAGAAAAAAATATCTGAATTAATGGTGGATAAGAAATTTCCAAAATTCATCCAGGTGTTTTAAAAAACACAGATCCAGGAAGATCAGAGAACTCCAAGTAGAATAAAGACTCCACCCTCCTCCCAGAAAAATCCAGATCTAAGCATTTATAGTCAATCTTCAGAAAATACAAAACAAAGAAAATTTTGAAGGAAGCTTGAGGTTTAGGTAGAATGCCTTGCCTATAGAAAAACAAAGATGAGAATTAAGTGACTTCTCATCAGAAACCATATAAGAAAGAAGAGTCAAATATTTAAAATGCTGATAAAAAATCCAACTCACCAACCTAGAATTCTATATCCAGCAAAATTATCATTCAAAATAGAGAAATAAAGACTTGTGCAGCCAAAGAAAACTGAGGGAATGTCTCACCAGACCAATATTGTAAGAAAAATTAAAAGAAGTTCTTCATGCTGAAGGGAAATTGTATAGCTTTAAACCTGAATCTACATAAAAAAGAGAAGAGTGTTGGAGAAGTAATAAATGAAGGGAAAACAAAATCTTATTTTTTATTTGATCTAAAAAACACCTGTTTGCTCAAAGTAACTATAGTAACAATATGCTGGGTAATCATAGGCTATGGATAAGTGAAATGCATGACAGCAATGCCACAAAGGATGGGAAGGAGTATTGAGAATGTTCTAAGTTACCTATACTACATGGAAAGGTGCATAGTTTTTTTTTGAAGATTGATTTAGATTCATTTAAAATGTATATTGTACACTCTAGAGAAATAAATTAAAAAAAATTTTTAAGTATAATTGATATACTCTGAAAAGAGGTAAAATGGAATCATTAATATAAGATGCTTAATTAATATCAGAGACAGCAGAGAGAGGGAAAAAAGAGGGGAACAAATACAATGATTAAATATCAGCTAAGCTTAAAATGTAAATGATGTAAATATACCAATTAAACTTTGTAAGTTAAACGAGTGAACAAATATAAACTAGAGACAATAGTATATTTTGTAAAAGAAATCCACTTCAAATATAGACTCCAATTGGTAAAAGTAAAGGGATAGACAAAGATATATCAGAGTGACACCAAGTAAAGATATGCTGGAGTAGGTATATAGTAATTTCAGACAAAGAAAACTTTGAAACAAGAAATATTACCAAAGATAAAGATGAGCATTACATAATGTTAAAGAAGCCACCTTCAAAGAAGACATAAGGATTCTATAGATGTCTATACCTAACAGATTTTCAAAATGTATGTGGTAAACCTGATAGAGTAAAAAAATAAATATAGAAATTCAATAGTATAAAGACTTAAACACCCTTCTGTCAGTAATTCACAGATTAAGCCAGCAGAATATCACAAGGGATATGATAACTGGAAAAGTGTTATCAATAAATTTGATGTAATTGACTTTTATACAGTGTTTCACCCAACAGAAGCAGAATACACGTTATTCTCAAGTTCACAAGGAACATGCACCAAGATAGTCCATATTCTGGGTCATAAAACATGTTTAAGAAAATTTAAGATAATATAAATATTAACCTTCAAAAAAGAAATTACCAGACTAAGAAGGTTTTACTAGTTAATTATAACAAACATTCAAGGAAGAAATTCCTTGACAATTCTTTCAGAAAATGGAAGCAGAAGAAATATTTCTTAACTAATTCTATGAAGTCAGCATTACCCTAATATCAAAACCAAAGAAAAACATTATAAGACAAGAATACTGCAGACCAGTATCTCTCATGAACATACATATAAAAATCCTCAATAAAATATGAAAAAATTGAATCCAACATTGTATAAAAAAGAATTATATACCATGACCAAATGAAATCTATTTCCATTAAACAAGGCTAGTTTAACATTCAAATATCAAAACAATCTACCAGGCTATAGAAGAAGAATCATCTCATCATATCACTTAACACAGAAAAAGCATTTGACAAAATCCAACACCCATCTGTGACAAAGATTCTTTGAAAATTAAATAAGTGGAACGTCCTCAACTTGGTAAAGAACACCTAAAAGAACGTATAATGACTATTATAACTAAGACACAGGATTCTTTCCCCCTAACATCAGAAACAAGGAAAGGATGTCCTCTTTTAGTAATTGTGTTTAATGTAGCACTTAAAGTCTTACTGCAATAAGATAAGAAACAGCAATACAAACATACACAAGGGAAAAAATTGTTATTTTTTGTAGACAGTACAATTGTCTACATGAAAAAGCCCTTGAATTTACAAATAAATGTCTGAAACTAATAAGTGAGTAAATAAAAGTTGTAAGATACAAGGCTGAAGTAAAAAGTCAATTGATTTCCCACATACCAGCAATGAGAATTTGGAATTTGAAATTCCCAAAATTCATTTACACTAGCATAAAAATGTAATTCATGGATATAAATCTAATAAAATATGTATAGAATATGCATGTAGAAAACAACAAAATCCTAATGAAGTATATTAAAGAATAGGTAAAGATGTTTTCCATGATCATTAATTGGAAGACTCTACACTGTTAAATTATCAATGATTCCAAATGATACACAGATTCAATGCAATTCCAATCAAAGTCCCAGCAAAATAATAATATATATACATCAACCAGCTGATTCTCAAATTTGTAAAGTCAAAGCTTCTGACAATAGTCAACATAACACAGAAGAACAAAGTTGGAGGGCTCATACTACTGATTTCAAAACTTACTCTAAAGTGACCATAATCAAGGTCATGTGGCATTAATGAAAGAATAGACATATAAATCAATAGAACATAAAAGAGAGCTCAGAAGTAGACTTACATTTGTACACACCACACAAATCTTGATAAAGACACAAAAGCAATTCATATTCAAAGTTGTTTTTCAACAAATGGTCCTTGAAAATTTGGATGTCTATATGCAACTTTACACATTACACAAAAATTAAATCAAATTGGATCAGAGATACAACTGTAAAATGGAAAACTATAAATTATCAAGAAGAAAATCTGCATGACTTTGTTTGGTGATGAGTTTTGAGATGCAATACTAAATCATGGTACATAAAAAAAAATAGATAAACTGAACTTTAATAAAATTAAAATATTCTCTTTAATTATTTTAAATTAATTAAGGCTTGTTTTAAAGCCTAGTATGTGGTCTATTCTGGCAAACGTTCCTTATGCATTTGACATGATTGTGTATTCCACAACTGTTCAGTGGAATGTTCTAAAGATATGTTAATGTAAGATACAGATTGTCAGTTTATGTTGTTTCCTTAAGTCTTTCCTTATGTATCTTTTGACTACTTGTCTATTATTGATAGTGGAGTAATAAAGTCTCCCCCAATTATTGATGAACTATTTCTCCTTTCAGTTCTGTCCATTTTTTATTCATTTTATTTAGGTGCATGTAAGTTAGGTATGTATGTCTATATGTGTTTTTTTCTTTATATATTCTATTATCTTGCTAATACTTTCTATTTTAATATTTGACTCAAGATCATTTGCAATTTCCCATTGGAGCATTTTTACTTACAATACTGCCTTAAAGTCCTCGCCAGGTAACTCCAACATCTCTGTGATTTTTTCATTGATATCTCTTGATTTCATTTTCCCATATGAGTAGAAATATTTGTGGTTCTTCATGTGCCAGGTGATTTTTGTTTTATTGTGTTCTTTTTGCATATTACATTTATGAGACTTTGGGTCTTATTTATATTCTATGAGAGTGTTGATCATTTTTTTAGCCTTGTATAGGCTGTGTTTCCAATGTCAGTTCAGTTTTCAAAGCCTTTGCAGTGCTATCATTTCTATCCTGCATATGTATAGCCCAGTGATCAGTGTGAGACCTAATGAGAGATCTATTTCTTAGCACACTCTTTAAAGTCTATGGTATGCTAATTAGGGTCAGACCCATGTTTGCATAGGTCTGGGGGTAACCAGGAATTAATAAACAAAATTATTGCTTTCCCAAGATATTTCTTCCCTAAATATCAGTGGTACTTTCAAGTCCATTGGGTTTCACTTTTTGGTATTCTGGTCAGAAACTGTCCTCTACTGTGATTGCACCTCCTCCAGAGCTATGTGGCAGGAGGATGAGGGAGAGGGAAATCATCAACAGTTTTGTACCACCCTCTTGCAGATGTAGCTCTACCAAAGAGAAGGAGTTTCGACTGCAGGAAAACCTGTGTATGGAGTGCAATAGAAGAGAGAAAACGGAGAGGGAAAATATCAAGAGATTTCCCCCACTTTCTCTGAACTTTAGGAGTGTCCTTTTCTGCTCCTCAAACCAGAGCTAGACAGTTTCTCCTTGATCTTTCTGTGTCTGAACCATAGTGCTCACTTCTGAGTTTTATAGTGCATTGCATTCAGGCCAATAAATATTGGAGGAAAAAAATAATAAACTCTGTTTCATGGTACTTCAAATTCTGGTGTTCTTTCCTTTCTTGCCTGCTGATTATTTACTTTTCAGTATTTTCAAATACTGCTCAAGCAATTTGTGGAGGTTTTATAGTTGCACTCAGTGAAAGGGAAATGTTAGCATGTGTTTATCTTTACTGGAACTGGAAGACCATCTTTTTTTAGCTTTTCAATATTTCAGAACAATTTAAAGCCATCATTAAACTTTGGTAATTTGTTTTCTTACATTTTTCGAAACTTCTGAGGGGAGTTTAGGTGGACTTCAGTTGGAATAGAATAGTTTAGAAGGATGATGTTTAACCTGATGGCATACTTGAAACGCTACACCAATCTGATGAATTCATGTGAAATATTTTCTATGATAAATTCTGTCTCTTCAATTTCCTATTTCAACTTCTAAGGCTACACTCTTTCAGAGAAGATTATCTCCATGCACATTCTGGAGCCTTCAAAAATGTGTGTTGGGAAGAGGAAATTCACAGGTTTTGATCCCAAAACAATTCTAATTTTCTTTTTAAAAGAATAAAAAGGGGCTTCCCTCATGGTGCAGTGGTTGAGAATCTGCCTGCCGATGCAGGGGACGCGGGTTTGTGCCCCGGTCCGGGAGGATCCCACGTGCTGCGGAGTGGCTGGGCCCGTGGGCAGTGGCCGCTGAGCCTGCGCGTCCGGGGCCTGTGCTCCGCAGCGGGAGGGGCCACAGCAGTGGGAGGCCTGCGTACCGCAAAAAAAAAAAGAATAAAAAGAAAATCACATTACTACTTTTTCTCCCCTCAACTTTTATCCTTTTTTATTTTCAATTATTTTCCATTCTTTCATATTTGCAGTAGATTTTATGAATATATCTCTCCATGAAAAGGAATTCAGGTAGCCCTTAACCAAAAATAA